>NC_092354.1:61556286-61879747 GCF_963676685.1 Mytilus edulis | reverse complement strand
CGTTAAAGCAGAATCCTATTGTAAAACCTGCGAGGAAGCGCTATGTGATAGCTGTGCTGGAACCCATAGAAATTCTAAAATAACACGTGATCACGCAGTGCTATTGTTAGACGAAATGTCCAACCCAAGACCAAAGGCAAAAGACGATCAGTACCCGTCAAAACCAGGCAAGCCCGAGAAGATTTCTATTGAATCCACTACATGTACTATAAGCTGGGAGCCGTCGACGGGCCCTGTTGACTGTTATGAAGTTAGATATAAGATAAAGACTTCTAAGACATGGTCCAAAGTGCAGACCGAAGGCCCACAGTGCATGTTTACTGTTCAAAACTTAAAGGGAAGGACGGCTTACAATTTTCAGGTGCGTGGTATTGCAGGTTCGATTGAAGGACCATTCAGTTATGTCAGTGAGCCATATGAAACCAAGGTTTCTTTAGCATGGAGATTGATGCAGTCAGCAAGGAAAGTAGAGGGACGGGAGTCCCGCTAAATATAAACTAGAATTAGACGAAAAAACTATCAGCCAGAAACGAGAAGGCAAAGACAAGAAAATGTGTTCTTGGTGAGTTTGGTATACATCCGTTTTGAAGTATTGAAAACAAAATATAATATTTTAATCTGCTTTACTTCCAGTGGTATACATGTTTCATGGATATTTCCCTACAAGGTCATTCTGACACCAATTGTCTCTCGTTGTACATGTGTACACAGTGTGTACAGTATTCATTCTTACACCAATAATCTCTCGTTGTACATATATAAACAGGGTGTATAGTATTCATTCTGAACCATTGAAACTCGATTGCATTATCTCACCATCACTTGTGATAACTGATACTTGTTCAGTGTGGACAGCGCGTCTGCATTATCCTTTTCCATAGTTACTAGGATAGACTGAACTATCGTAGACCCCTGGTCAAATTTCCATTTTTAGGTACTTTTAAGCCAATTTGCCACACGTTGTTTTCTGTTTGTCTTTTATATTTTTAGCCATGGTGTTGTCAGTTTGTTTTAGATTTATGAGTTTGACTGTCCCTTTGGTATCTTTCGTCCCTCTTTTAAACGAAAACTAGTTTTGGGTTAAAAAACAATAAATGTGAAGGTTTTTTTTTGTAATTATACGTTACCAAAATAGGTAGAATGGTATAAAAGTGAGATAAAAAAAAATGTACCGAACTTCGTGGAAAATTCAAAACTGAAAGTCTTTAATCAAATGACAAAATCAAAAGATAAAACACGGTAAACGAAGGGATAACAACTGTCATATTCCTGACTTGGTACAGGCATTTTTTTATGTAGAAAATGGTGGATTGAACCTGGTTTTATAGCTACCTAAACCTTTCACTTGTATGACAATCGCACCAAATTCTATTATTTTGACAACGACGCGTTTACAAAACAAACAGACATATAAGGTAAAAATGTTCAAAATAGGGATACATCAGTCAACATTGTGGTATAAAATTGAGAAAGGAAATGGGAAGTGTGTCAAAGCGACAACAACCCGACCATAGAGCAGACAGCAGCCGAAGGTCACCGATGGGCCTTCAATGTTACGAGAAACTCCCGCATTCATAGGGCGTTTTTTCAATAAACAATAAGAAGATGTGGTATAAATGCAAATGATGAGACCAATTTCATCCAGAGTCGGCATGACGGTGATGTACGCAAAAAAAACCCACTTCAGGCCTTCCACAATAAGCAAAACACATATACCCTATAATAAGTTATGTAATGATAAAATAAAGATACGTCATTTGTATATTAAGAAGAAATACATACGACAAAATTTTTTTCCCAATCAAAAAGGGTGGACGTCCTCTACTCCACTGTTGAACACGCCACTGATAAATCCAACTCATTGAACTGCAATAATGACGTGATTGTATATTCTAGGTAATAAACGCCTTGGTGTACCGGTAGGAGAAAAGACTATCATGATGGTTGGCGCCACCGGAGCAGGAAAGACAACTCTTGTCGATGGCATGATTAATTTTATCACTGATGTCGCCTTAGATGATGAATTCCGATTTACTATGATAGATTTAACGTCAGAAGAGAAGAACAAAGAAAGCAACCAGGTAAGGTTCTGAAAGAATTTACAAAAAAGGTTTCTCAAGGTGTATTGATGAGTGCTTTTTTATTACAGTTTATCTATGATTATACATTTTGTTCCTTATGTTGATTAACTTATATACTAGAGTGCGCTAGAGACGTTTTTAAAACCCCCAAATGGAGTAGATAAAATCAACAACAGAGAATAACTGCATATTTTTTATATTTGTTCACCAGTTTTGGGTTGGGTCCATGTTGCCTAAACAAATCTTTAGTTTTCAATGTTGTTTCTTGTGTACCTGTCTGTTTGTCTTTTCCCTTTTAGACATGACGTTGTCAGTTTGTGAGTTACCATGTGCTTCTGATATCGTTCGCACCTCTTTTATATATTTGTTTTTCGAGCATTCAATAATGAATTATTGAAATAGTAAGGATTGGGTTGTTTGTTGGTTGCGTTTTATTTTCATAATCTGATTATGTTGCTTTACTTTTTTTCTAAGTTTGATAAATGTTAAATACTATTAATGGAACATTTGCATATTTCAGGCTATATCTCAGACTGAGTGGATAACATGTTACCAGATCTGTCATCAGGAGGGATGTAAGGTACCATTCAGCGTCAACATCATCGATACGCCCGGATTTGGTGACACACGTGGTATAAAGAGAGACGAGGCAATCGTGGAACAGATCCGTAGTTTTTTTACTACCCCAGGCGACATTGGAATCCAAACATTGGACGCAGTTTGTTTCGTAGTACAGTCACCTTTAGCTCGGCTTTCGCCGTCACAACGTTATATATTTCACTCAATTTTATCGATTTTTGGAAAAGATATTGTAGATAATATCTTCGTTCTAATAACATTTGCAGATGGAAACATCCCGCCAGTGCTCGCGTCGCTGAAGGAAGCGGAAGTACCGTTTAAAGAACATTTCTCTTTCAATAACTCTGCACTGTTTGTAGATCCTACCAAGAATAAAACCGCACCAATGTTCTGGGAAATGGGACAAGAAAGTTTTGACATTTTTTTCCGAAACTTGCAAACTGTTCAGACAAAAAGTCTACAACTGACGGCAGAAGTTCTTGTCGAACGACGACAAATTGAGCTTAATATAAAAAGTTTGCAAGAAGAAATTAAAGTTGGTCTTCATACACTACACAGAGTAGAGATTGAAAAGAAGATTATAAAAGATCACGAGAAAGATATTAATGCGAACAAGAATTTTATATTTACCGTTCCACAAGAATACTTTGTGAAGGTAATGTTACCACCGGGACAACATACCACGACATGTCTTCGGTGCAATCGAACGTGCCATGACGACTGCACTTACCTTGACAATGACGAGAAACACAAGTGTTTTGTGTTCAACAAACGTGGCTTCTGCACTATTTGTATCGAGCATTGTTACTGGCGTGAGCACGTCAACTGCAATTATATTTATCAAATGAGAGTACGTCACGTGACCGGAGAGTTAAAGGAATTGCGACAAAAGTACCAAATTGCATCGAATGAAAAAGAGAAACACGAAAAGTTTGTCAAAGCTGTAACTGTAGAGCTGAACAAGCAAGCTAATGAGGTTTGGAATAAAATGAAGACGGTGAGAAAAAGTCTTCAGCGTCTTTCTGAAATTGCTCTCCGTCCTAATCCCCTTACCGACGTCGAGTATGTTAAACTTTTGATAGAAAACGAGAAGAGGGAAGCGAAACCTGGCTGGCAGACACGAGTTCAAATGCTGGAAGAATTGAAGCAGCGTGCGCAAATTATTACTGAAATGCCGGAAAAGAAAAGTCAACTATGGGAAACTGTCAAAGCAAAAGACTAGAGTATTGTTTGAAACGCACTCAAAGAAAAAACATATATATTATGTCTTTAGTTCACAAGTTTTACTGTATCACATACTATTGTTTTTGTATTTTAGAAAAGGAAAACAAATGTTAGTAGTTATTAATTTATTTCTTGATGAAAATCTACTACATGTAGATTAATGTAATTATAGAATTTGTGATGGATAAATCATTTTCAATTAGGTTATACTAATACAATTTTTGATGACAAGAACACAAAAAATTAGTAAAAGCATATAAGAGGTACAGTTTATAGAATAATGGGTATACACACAAAATAAAGGTAAAACGAATAACGTATAGAGACTAAAAGCCACCTTTTAATAAAATTATAGAGAATAATTAAGAGGTAAGAAAAATGCAAACACAATTGAAGACCCCCTAGATTCAGACCCTATTTATAATTATTGTGTATGTTGTATATTATTATAGTTGGTATATTTAGGGTTTGTCATCTTCTATTGCATTTGAGAAGAGGCAGAAGATACCTATAACCTTCATTGAACTTGGGGTTGCCGTAATAAAACTATGATCAGTGTTCGGAGCACACAAATCATGCTCGAAACATGAAATCAAGCATTTTGATTGGTTGATTTTAGGAGTATGAGTGCAGAAAAATGACTCGTAAGTTTTATGAATTCAAGGTACCCGCACAGTACTCTCTTTCTATACATGAAAATATTGTATATGAGTTGGGTAAGGGTGAATTTGCATTTTATTAAATCTAGTGTTTTTCAAACTGTCTGTTTTTACTTCTGTCATGCTTGATCATGCTTAATAGTACACCGCCTTTTAATCTAATTTTAATCCTTACACATCTTGGTTTAGGTACAAACTCAAAAAACTGTTATATGGAAGATAAGTTCAGTACAGCATTTACTTAAAAGAGGGGCGAAATGTACCAGAGGGACATCCAAACTCATAAGTATATCAAAGGTATAAAAAAAAACTGACAACGCATTGGCTACACAAGAAAACGACAAACAGATCAATAATTCGAGTCTTTATGTTGTTGGGATAATAAGTACCCCGCCACGTCCACTCGGTTTTTGTTGGATGCAATTCTAGTTGTATCCATCTCATGTGGTCAGTCTTTTTCAATTGATTTTTATAGTTCGTTCTTAATGTTGTACAGTTACACCACTGTTCGAGGTAAGGGGAGGGTTGGGATCCCGCTTACATGTTAAACCCCAGCATATTATGCATGTGCCTGTAAAAAAGTCAGGAGCCTGTAATTCAGTGTTTGTCGTTTGTTGAAATGACATATTTGATTTTTATACCCCCGCTTTAGAAAAGGGGGTATACTGTTTTACCTCTGTCTGTCCTTCCGTCAGTCCGTCAGTCCGTCCGTCCCATGAATATTTTTCGTCGCATTTTTCTCAGGAACTACAATACAAGGATTTCTGAAATTTGGTTTCAGGATTTATATAAGTCAGCTAAACCGTGTGATGCGTTTTCAGATTCATCACTCGACAACTTCCTGTTTACCGAACACTTGCATATTTTTTACACTATTAATATTATCCACTTGCGGCGGGGGTATCATCAGTGAGCAGTAGCTCGCAGTTTCACTTGTTGTTTATTTTTTGTACATAAATTATGCCGTTTGTTTTTCTCGTTTGGCTTGTTTTTACATTAATTGTCATTTCGAGGCCTTTTTATAGCTGATAATGCGGTATGGGCTCTGCTCATTGTTGAAGGCCGTACGGTGACCTATAGTTGTTAATTTATACCACATCGTCTTTTTTATATATATATATATTATAAGTTATATGGTTCGCTACTGACCCCATACGGATCCATAGAGGGTTAGTAAAATCCATAGGGGGTGAGGCCATAAACAACAGAACACAAAACACAACATATGAACATAAAGACTAAACAACACGAACCCCATCGATGTCTATGAAACCGAGCCACATATCTCATACTGAAACTACACAGAAATCAGCTCATAATAATGAACTTTACAAGCTTAATTCACCGATTATAAAGATTAAGACGAAGAAAGGAAAATTGTTGATCTTGGTATTTTTTGTCAGTAAGTCGAGTATTACGTATCTTTTGTTTACAGAACAAGGTTATCTTGTATGTCTCCTTCACCTAGGGTTTGTTTCTACTAATACGTCTTACAAATATACAAATCTGTAGTCAACTTCCTAAACATGTATATATATACTCTATAGATATAGGAAGATGTGGTGTGAGTGCCAATGAGACAACTCTCCATCCAAAAAACAATTTAAAAAAAGTAAACAATTATAGGTCAATGAACGGCCTTCAACACGGGGCCTTGGCTCACACCGAACAACAAGCTATATAGGGCCCTGTTCTTTCTTACGTCTCTCATAAACATATTACTCGATATGAATACTAAAGTTACAATTTGCGTGTTTGCTTGTCTGTTTGGTAAGTAAAACTTCTATACTATTAAATCTTATTATGATAGTTGTGTTATAGATAATTAATATTGTAAGGTTGTTCTTGTAGTATATATAACACCCGTTCCATGATTTTTCAAATGAGAGACAGACAAGAAGAAAACTTTAAAATGAGCACTACCTGATTTATATACTGTCTAAAATATTTGGTAAAGATTTGCGGAAAATTTTATGATCGTTTTACCCAATATATCAAAGTGGGATATTGTTTCTCGTGTCGTGTCAAAGATTCATTTTTTAGGCGGACTTGAAATCACTAATCTAGATATAAAAGTTTGTATAAATCGGTATCCAGTTGAATTATAGAAAATAATAGGTCCTTCAAACAAAAAATACGTTTGACATATATACGTAACGATGTACTAATTGAATATTTATTTAATGATCTTTTATGCATTTAGTGAACTTAAAACTATTGTTAGATCGGTTGTCAGATGGAATTTTTTAAAGTTGAAAAATATTAAAAGAATTCTAATTTAACATTTCAAGCGAATGCAGACTAACAATATTATAAAGTATGTCCTGAAGTACTTAAAAATCGTTATTCGACCAAATCTACTATGTTATTATGACTTACTAAAAGGGTATTTTACTTTACCCATATATTTAATTTTTTAGTACTGTACATTTTTTAATATTATGAAATCAACCTGTAGCCTTAATATATACAAAAATTAGAATCTGAAGTGAGATGATGTATCAAATATGTTTGCTTTATAAGTTTTCAATACATAAAAGTCAACTTAAACACCATGAACAAGTCCAACATTGAAAGTTGCACTAGACTATGTCCGTGTCTGTTGTGACGTTTTTGATTTAAACGAACGCAACCTATGTATTACTGGTAAATTATTAAACCAGGGATATCGTTACCATAAATTACTTAAAACCTTTACTTAATTTTTCCATAGATATAAAGATTTGGTTTTGAAGTTTGGTTGTCCTGTAGAAAACTTATTTCAAACGGGATAGCACATCCTTATTTTTACGGAAATATTGTTAACCGTGCCCGGAAATTTAGAAATGATCCATGTAAACTTGTTGCTCCTTTAAATAAACTTATTCTTAAAGGTTGCCTATTCAACACTGTGATAAAATCATTGAATATTGTTTTTATTGGTATAAATATTGACTTTGTTAGATTGTAAATATTACTAGTATGTTATATATACTGTGACATATACATTTTCATGGATCTACTATCTGTCGATACCTGTAACTTGGCATTGCACAAGGTCATGTTTTTCTCTGGCTGTTAATGACGTCTTTACACTAAAACCATTGTATGTTGGATGTGTACGGATTGATTGCTTAGTCTTAGAGCCATGATTTTTTTTATTAGTTGTTAATGACTTTGAACTAGCTGTCAGATAACTGCGAGTACTCTCAGATCTGTTCATTGTGTCTTTTTGTGTCGGGTTGTATAAGTACCCGTCCACGTCCACTTTTATTTTGTTGTCTATCTGATGAGCTGAGCCTTTTTCAACTGATTTTTATAGTTCGTTCTTATGTTGTACTGTTATACCACTGTCCCAGGTTAGGAGGAGGGTTGGGATCCCGCTAACATGTTTAACCCCGCCACATTATTTATGTATGTGCCTGTCCCAAGTCAGGAGCCTGTAATTCAGTGGTTGTCGTTTGTTTATGTGTTACATATTTGTTTTTCGTTCATTTTTTTTTACATAAATAAGGCCGTTAGTTTTCTCGCTTGAATTGTTTTACATTTCTTATCGGGGCCTTTTATGGCTGACTATATGCAGTATGGGCTTTGCTTATTGTTGAAGGCCGTACGTTGACCTATAATTTTTAATGTTTGTGTCATTTTGGTCTTTTGTGGATAGTTGTCTCATTGGCAATCATACCACATCTTCTTTTTTTATATTAGACTACCTTTTCGAATTTTTTTAGCCCATTTTCAGAATTTTCCGCAAAGAACTGCTGCCGGGTTCAGATATGCAAATTGATGCTTTAAAAGGGTCTAGTTAATATCTTTTTGTTGATTTTTTGTCGGTGGAATTTATGCTTATACACAAAAAAGATCACTTGTAATTTTACCTTACATAATCGACTAAAAGTCTATTTTTTTAAGGTTTGTCGATAATTTAAAAGTTTACCAATATTGCGAAGTTACATATTTTAATTTAAGCCGTGGTGCAGTCAGTTTATTTTCGATCTATGAGTTTGACTGTCCCTCTGGTATTTTTTGTCCCTTTTAAGTATACATCATTAATTATACACCATTATTTAAACTCTTAAAGCCCATAGAAACAGACATTAACAATGAAAAAAACCTTATTTCGCGTTTTAAAATAGGGACGAAAGATACCCGTGGGACATTCAAACTCATAGTTAGAAAATAAAGTGACAACGCAATGGCTGAAAAAGACAAACAGACAGAGAATAGTACACACGACACAACATAGAAAACTACATGCTAAGCAAAACGAACCCCAACAAAACTGGGGGTGATCTGAGGTGCACCGGAAGGGTAAGCCGATCATTCTCCACATGTGATAACCTTCATGTCTTTGCCAAAGGTTCACATTATAATAATTATTTGAATGTACTATTGTTTTCAATTCATCTTACAATGCATTCATTGTAAACGTCCAAAAAGCATTTCGCACGGAACTGTACTAATATGAAACTATCTTATTTATATTTTGGATGCACTTTGAAACCTAGAAAGAATCCTTATTTGGTACATATTTTAACAAGATCATACTATAATAAACATAGCTGTATGTAGTAAGTTTCAAGTTTATGTGACCAAACCCCAAAAAGAGACTGGGACGAATAATTTTTTATAATACAGGTGAAGTCTATATCATGTTAATCGAAAGCATGATATACGAGTAAATTTGTGTTTTGGCATGTGTGCATTAGTATAATGAAACATTTTATTTCAGCCTTTGTCATTGGCCAACAGGAAACATGTATGACTTCAGGCGATTGTCAAGTTGTCCATTGTCAGAGAACTGGAGCAACTTCCATATGTGTTCAAGGCTTGTGCATTTGTGTGATACGATCTGACTACAGTAAGTTTTTATACGCCCGTCAAAATTTTGACGGGACGTATTATGGTATACAATTGTCCGGCGTCCGTCTGTCCGTCTGTCCGGCGTAAACATGTCGCAACGTAACTTGCGAACGACTCGTCCAAATCATGAAACTTGTTTCTTATAATGGTCAAACGTTCTGTATACTTTTTGTTGAAAAAAAGATTAAAACTTTTTTTAAGTTACGGGACTTTGTATCTAAAACTTGGGGGGGGGGGGGGGGGGGGGTGTTTGTTTTCCACATGTTGCGCTGTATCTCAGAAACTATTTATGACAATTGCTTAAAACTTTACAAGGCTCTTAGTTATAATAATCTAAAGATCTGATTATTTTTGGTGATGATTCAAAAACTTATTTTTTAGTTTTGAGTATTTAGTAAGAAAGGGGGATGGGATTTTAACATGTCGCGCCATATCTCAAAAACGATTTATGATTTTTGCTTAAAACCTTACACACTTATTAGTTATATTAATCTAAAGATCTGTATACCTTTTGGTTCTGATTCAAAATTTTATTTTAGAAATATTGAGTTTTTTTGTTAAGAAAAAGGGGGGCTTTCACATGTCACACTGTATCTCAGAAATAATTTATCATTAATGCTTACAATTTCACACACTTCTTAGTTATAATTATCTTAAATAAGATCTGTCTACTTTTTGTGATCATCATGATTCAAAATTTTATTTAGAAATATTTGGTTTTCACATGTCACGCTTTGAGAGAAATATGATAGACAAAGACATAAACAAATATCTCTTGCCATATCTCAAAAACAATTTATGATTATTGCTAAAAACCTTACACACTTATTAGTTATATTAATCTAAAGATCTGTATACCTTTTGGTTCTGATTCAAAATCTTATTTTAGAAAAGACATGAAAAAATATCTCTTACAAATAGATACATGTCCCGGAAAGGTACAAGCCAATCCTAAACTACACAAAGCTATTGGTTCCCATCTAGGCATGAAATATGCTTGCACCTACCTCGGACAATGGGAAGACGATAGTTTTCAAAACAGCAATTTACAACCCTTTTCATATTGGAGAATGTTGATGACATCTGGGGGATATGGGAACATAGATGAATTAAAAATTCAAGAAATGTCAAACAGTTTGCATCCGAATTAAAACAGAAATGCGGTACTCAACTGAAAAAATAGAATTCCTTGATGTGTTTGTACACATAGAAAACGGACAACTTAAAACAGATCTTTACACAAAATCAACAGATAAACACCAGTACTTACACGTGTCGTCAAACCATCCAAACTCTGTAAAAATGCTATACCATATGGACTCGGTTTTCGTGTCAAAAGAACTTGCTCAACAGAAGAAGATTACAAAACAAGAAGAGAAGAAATAAAAAACGCACCTAAGAAAACGTGGATACATTAACTCGTCCACTGAAGTTCAATTGAAAAAAGTCGACAATTTAAACCGAGAAGATCTATTACAGTACAAACAAAGAAAAAGAAAACAACAGGGTACCTTTAGTAATTTATTTTTCAAAAGCGCTTTCAAATGTACTTTCAATTTTTAGAAAAAATCTTAAAATTCTCCATCAATCCGAAAGACTAAAGAAAATGTTCCCCGATCCGCCTATCGTGGCATTTAAACGATATAACAACATAATAAAATTAACGGTACCAATTTTCTTGCACCAGATGCGCATTTCGACAATACATGTCTACTCAGTGATGCTCGTGGCCAAAAAATTTGAAATCCAAAGCTTATATAAAAGATGAAGAGCTATAATCCGAAAGGTCCAAAAAGTATAGCCAAATCCGTGAAAGGAATCAGAGCTTTGAATGAGGGAGATACATTCCTTAATTTATAATAATTTCTAATATTTTGTAACAGCAAATTTTAATGATACCAAAAAATCCGTATTTTCATGCCAGTACCGAAGTACTGGCTACTGGGCTGGTGATACCCTCGGGGACTTATAGTCCACCAGCAGAGGCATCGACCCAGTGGTAGTAATAAAATTAACGGTACCAGTTTTCTTGCACCAGATTCGCATTTCGACATTACATGTCTCTCCAGTGATGCTCGTGGCCAAAATATATGAAGAATATAACCGAAGAACTGGCTACGTACTTGGCTGGTGATGCTCGTGGCCAAAATATTTGAAATCCAAAGCTTATATTTAAGATGAAGAGCTACGTATAATCCAAAAGGTCCAAAAAGTATAGCCAAATCCGTGAAAGGAATCAGAGCTTTGCATGAGGCAGATACATTTCTTAATTTATAATAATTTCTAATATGCAAATTTTAATAACCGAAGAACTGGCTACGTACTTGGCTGGTAATACCCTCGGGGACTTATAGTCCACCAGCAGAGGCATCCACCCAGTGGTAGTAATAAAATTAACGGTACCAATTTTCTTGCACCAGATTCGCATTTCGATAATACATGTCTCTCCAGTGATGCTCGTGGCCAAAATATATGAAATCCAAAGCTTATATAAAAGATGAAGACATATAATCCAAAAGGTCCAAAAAGTAAAGCAAAATCCGTGAAAGGAATCATAGCTTTGCATGAGGGAGATACATTCCTTAATCTATAATAATTTCTAATATTTTGTAACAGCAAATTTTAATAACACAAAAAAATCCGTATTTTCATGCCAGTACCGAAATACTGGCTACTTGGCTGGTGATACCCTCGGGAACATATAGTCCACCAGCAGAGGCATCGACCCAGTGGTAGTAAAAAAATTAACGTTACCAATTTTCTTGCACCAGATGCGCATTTCGACAATACATGTCTCTTCAGTGATGCTCGTGGCCAAAATATTTGAAATCCAAAGCTTATATTAAAGATGAAAAGCTATAATCCAAAAGGTCCAAAACGTATAGCCAAATCCGTGAAAGGAATCAGAGCTTTGCATGAGGCAGATATATTTCTTAATTTATGATAATTTCTAATATGCAAATTTTAATAACCGAAGAACTGGCTACGTACTTGGCTGGTAATACCCTCGGGGACTTATAGTCCACCAGCAGAGGCATCCACCCAGTGGTAGTAATAAAATTAACGGTACCAATTTTCTTGCACCAGATTCACATTTCCACAATACATGTCTCTCCGGTGATGCTCGTGGCCAAAATATTTGAAATACTCAAGAACCTGAAGGATTCAACACAATGTATGAACGGTAAATGACATCTTCGTGCACAAAAAGCACAAAAACTTTAGAACCTGAAGGACTCAACACAATGTATATACGATAAAAGACATCTTAGTGCACAACAAGCATAATTTACTATTTTATAAACAAACTCTTGGATGTGGACCATGTGGTAAACATTGTGCATTATGCTCACATATAAATGAAACCAAGGTATTTTGTAACAACACCGGCAAAGAATATACCATTCAGGGACAAATAAATTGTAAAACAGTAGGCGTGATATATGCGATTAATTGTACAAAATGTGAAAAAGTTATATATGTAAGACAAACGGGTAATACACTATATCAACGAATGCTATTGAACTTTTCAAAAAAAAAAGAACAAAGAAAACATAAGATCCAGTAGCCAATCATTTCATTCAGAACAATCATTCAATGACAAATTTAAAAATTACCGCCATAAAAAGAGTATTTGGAACAGAAACTTACAGAAAAACCAAAGAAGCCTTTTGGATGAAAAAAATAAAAACTTTAAAAAATTATAACGTAATGTATCCAAGCGATGTTATTGTTGTTTCAATGCTGTAATTTATTCCAATTAGAAGGTCGAAACGTATGGAAATTTGTGATATACCTTTTTCGAATCCCGGCGAGGGAAGAACCAAAAATTTGCGAAAGCAAATTTACAGATCTAACATTGTTGGGTTGATGTTTAGACGAGTTGTATATACATTATGTACACAGCCATGTATCACCATCATTGATGGCGATCCGATGGATACATCTGTTGTAGGGTTGTCACTGACTCAGACGTACCTTTTATTATATATATATACGTAGTAGTACGACGCTAGATTAAAACTGACGAGGAAAGGTAACACACGGCCACCGAAAGCTTTATTATTGTAGAGCCCAGGTGGTCATGTGGTCTAGCGGGACGGCTGCAGTGCAGGCGATTTGGTGTCACGATAATTATCACAGTAGAATGGGTTCGAATCCCGGCGAGGGAGGAACAAAAAAATTTGCAAAAGCAAATTTTCAGATCTAAAATTGTTGGGTTGATGTTTAGACGAGTTGTTTATACATAATGTACACAGCCATGTATCACCATCATTGATGGCGATCCAATGGATAAATCTGGTGTGGAGTTTTCACTGACTCAGTCGTACTTATAAATATAATTATTTTCTGTGACTGTTTCTTACATTAATTTGTAGGATCCTTTACTATAGATAATTGAGCCGATCTGTAACAAAAACATCTCCATGCCTTGTATATCCTGTACTGTAGTACGCCGCTAGATTAAAACTGACGAGGAAAGATAACACACGGCCACTGAAAGCTTTATTTTTGTGAAGCCAAGGTGGTCGTGTGGTCTAGCGGGACGGCTGAAGTGCTGGCGATTTGGTGTCACGATATCTCAGAAGCATGGGTTCGAATGCCGGCGAGGGAAGAACAAAAAAATATGCGAATTTTTTTTACAGATCTAACATTGTTGGGTTGATCTTTAGACGAGTTATATATATATATGCATATATAGACAATAATAGTGCATTGACTTGACATATCAACGATTAAGGATGAGGCTTAGACACGGGGAAATGCGAGGCTGTGCCACTATTATTGTCTTTATACTGCAATCTAAAACAACATTTTCAATTGTTGTTTTATGCGTTTAGGTTATTTATTTGATTAAAATTTTGGGATTTTAAATATTGGGAAAAATCCCCTTTAAAAAGGCCTCAAATTATGCTCGCAGAGATATTAACAACACAATGAAATTTACATTTACCTGGTGAAACCAACACTCGATGGTGAACGAAATCGTTTGAGTATGGAATTAACTATCAACCATAAGCATAAAACATAATGATTTATAGGTTGCAAATAAAAAATATTATCAAATTAAATATGTTTCTCTAATAACTGCAAAAGAAACAAGATTGAGTCGTTTCACGCATCGTTATATGCATTGGAAGCAAGAACAGGTTGAAGAGTTCGTATAAATAATTCAATATCATTTTGGAAATTTCTATTTAAATATTTATGAGGAAAAGTAATATCGGCTCAGTGACTGTATATGACAAAGAAATATAGGGTCAACGCATTTTGACTGCTCAAATAGAACGAGTGCAGTATAAACATATACATATATACTAGATCAATATAGAATTGGAAATTCTCATATGACGCTCTACTTAAACTTTGGGTACAAAGCCATGTTCTAATTTGAATAGAGTATGGGCTGCACGTGATTGACGTCACAATTGAAATTGTAACGTCAGATTAATTTTAAACAACGCCAAAGATCAAACTGGCCATTTTGTTGGTGTTGCTCGCTAGGAAATTAAATAAAAACATTCTAAAAGTAAGTTTAAATGTTTCTGTTCTTTTTATTATTGATAAACTGTTGATTTTTCTATAACGTTTTTGTTCATCAAATCAAAATGGCGACATTTCGAGTGTTTACTATAGGTCCGCTTTGAAGTACAAAAGTTCAAAATATCCTATTAGATTCGAAAAAATTCTATCATGGGATGCTCTATGCTCTTTTTAACATGGGTAGGCATTATATTTGTAAATAATTAATACCTCGCTAACGCTCGGTATTAAGATATTTTACAAATATAATGTCTACCCATGTTAAAATGAGCATAGATAATGGCATGAAATAATTATTTCTTAAGTTTACATTTGGGAAGCCGAAATCATCTCTTTTGTTATATAGTTTTGTTTTCCCCTATACGTAAATTTTTACATGCAAGTCAATATATATATGAGACAGACTAAACTATATATGTTGTATCCTTTATCTGAAGCTGATAAGTTAATGCGTTCAACTGCCACCAAACATTAGTATTTAGATGGATGACATCATCTTTCTAGCGGGAAGTGAAGTTAACGGATAGTGCTTACTTCTTCTTTTTCCCCATAAGAAACTCGTGTATGAAATCAGCCTCATATAAAGTTGCAAGTCCGAATGATGAGTAGCATGATAGGTTCAAATGTGTGTTAAAAAACACGTCTTTCAAACGTAACACATATTTTGTCTATCAAGAAATCAAACAACTTCATAATGTCAGTTTCAGATAATCTTTTATTTGAATCAGATATGTTTTACTAAGTACGACGTACCCCTTCCTTAGACAATATTCTTGTATCTAAGTTGGCTGTTTTGTTTTATGAACTAAAGCAGGACCAACTCTTCAATTTATCTTTTAGTTTGAAATGGAACAAAAATAACTTCTGTAAAACTTAGTAAAGTCAAATGTTTTAAAACAGTTGTAAACCTGAGTTTGTATGTACTCTAAAGAATTTGGAATTTGTAGTTTCAACATCTATTTCACGCAACCTCTACAATAGGTAGTTTCACAATAAAGTTTAAACCCGGCTTTGATTGTTGATTAAGGTGATCTAAAAAATTATGAAGAGGCTTCGTGGAGCACCAAGATATAAACCAGCAACACAACGTTGTATGTAAGGACACTCGTGTAATTTATGAAACTAAAACAGTATACTAGGAAGATCCAGTTCTTTATCTTTGGTTAAAATTCCACATACCAGACATATCGTTATCCAGAATTCCCTCCTTGGTAAGTGTCGTGCTAGTTACCTTATGTATTATCAATCTGTCACTTTAAGGTGTTACTTAAGTAGAAAACAAAACATTTCTCATAAAAGTAAGTCAGGCCCTGCGGTCATAAAACTTTTGAGAACGATTTTTGTACTCAGAATAAAAAATCAACCAATCAAAATACTGGATTTTGTGTTTTGAGCACTTGTTTGTTCTCAAAGTACTGAGTAAAGTTTTATGACCGAGAGACCAGGTGTTGTGCAATATGTGATTCATTAAAAATTAGTGTAGCATGATAACAGAAATTTAAGGTGGAACCTAAAACAACAGGAAGATAACTCTGTAAAGTCAGTAAACGTTTTAATAACGTTGTGTTGTAAAGGGAATAATAAGCTTCTTAATGATCAAAATTAGTGTTTGTCAAACTGCTATATAACCATTGTAATTTTTCCGACAAAACGGTTGGTGTAAAATTTTTGAAATTTTTATAATATTGTTAAAGTGTTAAAGTAAATACTTTGTCAAAATTTAATCAAAATTAAACGAGCCAAATTAATTGTAGTGAAAGTGTAAGGTACCACCTTAAACAGAAAAATAAAGTATGTCATCACAACTTTTCTTTTGTAGCTTGTACATCTAAAGCAGAGTGTGAGGGTATTCCCGACTTCTGTGAACAACGTTTTGTACACTGTCATGATGGCCATTGCATTTGTGTTTTCATTTTTGAAACAGGCCTAGGAAAAAAGAGATAAATCGAACTAGATGAACTAGACTATACAAGTTGACAATCAATAAGATAATCACATTAATTATATATATGTATTATTAAATTATGACAGTTTATGTATGTCTTTGTTTTTTATTTAATGATTTTAGACTCATTTATTATATGACATTTTATAAGTCTTGTTCAGTATGAAAGTGATATTAAAGAAAAAGGTTCTTATGTTGTACTGTTATACCACTGTCCCAGATTAGGGAGGAAGGTTTGGATCCCGCTAACATGTTTAACCAGCCACATTATTTATGTAAGTACGGAGCCTGTAATTCAGTGGTTGTCGTTTGTTTCTGTGTTACATATTTGTTTTTCGTTCATTTTTGTTACATTAATAAGGCCGTTAGTTTTCTCGTTTGAATTGTTTTACATTGTCTTATCTAGGCCTTTAATTTTATAGCTTACTATGCAGTATTGGTTTTGTTCATTGTTAAAGGCCGTACGGTGATCTATAGTTGTTAATGTCTGTCATTTTCATCTTTTGTGAATTGTTGTCTCATTGGCAATCATACCACATCTTCTTTGTTATAAGCCCTACGTTTGTTTTTGTCAGTTTTAATGGACTGCCTCTTTTTTTAATTTACCTTGGAGTTTGGTATTTGTGACTTGGGAAAATACAAAACGAAAAGTCTCTAACAAATGGCAAAATCAACTAATAAAACACATCAAACGAATGGACAACAAGTGTCATATTTCTGACTTGGTACGGGCATTCTTAAATGTAGAAAATGGTTGATTTAACCTGGTTTTATAGCGCCTAACCTTTTCCTTGTATGACAGTTGCGTTAAAGTCCATTTAATTCACAACGATGCGTGAGGTAAACAGACATAATAGGCAACATTGTCAAAATAAGATTACAGCTCTTCATCTTTTATATAATCTTTGTATTTCAAATATGTTGGCCACGAGCATCACTGAAGAGACATGAATTGTCGAAATGCGCATCTGGTGCAGGAATATATGTATCGTTAATGTTATTACAGCAGTCATCACCGTGCTACAATCTCAATCCGAACAAAGACAAATACACACTTCGAATCCATTTTTGACAAATATACATGATAAGACTCCCAATGTAGTGTAAAGGGAGAGGACTGTACATGTCATCTCTCTCCATCTCAGAGGCATTTCAAACTAAATTTACTTTCCTTTTAAATTGAATTTTCAGTAGTTTATACACATTTTTAATAAATATTAATATTCGAGCCATATGGGAACCTGAATAGAGTGTTGATGCCGCTTGCCTTTTCCATGAATTTGAATCCAAAGATATGCGACAAGGTGCAATGTCTTTTTGGAAGGTTCATTGGGAATTTTGAAGTGTCAGCGATAACAGTCTAGAGTCAACCGTCGGCAAAGAAATGTATTTCCACAGTTCATACTTCCTTCCAAGGGTGGAAGAGGACCCTCTCCATAGTAAAAGATACATTCATAAAATATAACTGATATGCAGCAAGTTGTCTCACATGTTCGAGCTATATGGAGACCTAGATAGAGTATTTATGCCACTTGCCTTTTCCACGAATTTGAACCCAGATATGCGAAAAGGTGCATTGTCTTCTTGAAAGGTTCAATGGAAATTTTGTAAGAGTCGGGCGATAACAGTCAAGAGTCAAACGTGGAGCAATGGAATGTATATATCCACAGTCGCACAGTAACGAACAAGACCAAGTCATTCAGTGTTTAGTTCATGAACGAAACGTCAAAAATATTTTTTAACAAAGCGATCCATTCTTTAAAATACCACAAAAATGTACCCTAACAGACAGAAAATTCAGGACAGTAGTTCCTATTTGACAAAAGATTCTACATATATTCTATATAAAAAAGAAGATGTAGTTTGATTGCCAAATAGACATTCTATATACATAAGAAACAAATGTTCAACACTTTGCCACTTGCCTGGATGGGATATAGTTTTGATATAAAAAGACTGCCACTTTATTTTAACTCGAGACAAAATTGGGTAGTAATGCTTTAAAAAGCAAAAATTAACATAGAATGCAATGGCCCATGAATGAGTAGGTTTATGTCTCTAGTTTATATTTTGATGATGCAAATATACTGTAAGGAAATGTTCCCGAATGCCATCCATGACAATGGATACTAAGAAATATAAAAATAACAATTGACAATCTAACTACGAACATGAAAAAACTTGAACAATTATCTGTATCTTTAGGTCAAGTATAATGTTTAGATTTGTACAAAACAAGATTTTCCTGTATGTCACCTTCACCTAAAGTTTTTATAATAATCTGTCTTATAAATGAAGATTACTTCCTATTGATGTATATATACTTTGTTCTTTGTTCACGTCTCTCATAACTATATTAACAAATATGAATACCAAAGTTACAATTTTCTTTTTGGTCTGTGTTTTCGGTAAGCAAACATTTTATACTCAGTTTAATAACCTTTTTTTCGTCTGTATTGTAATACTATTTTAATCATCTTTTGTTATCTTACATGTCTAAGATAATATTTGCAACATTCAACGCGATGTGTGAACTAAACAAGCAAACATTATAGGTATAAACAATAGGGGTACAGCATTCAACATTGTGTTATTATCTTAATAATTATTACGCACACAAATATATAAACGAACAATAACCATATCACAATAACACAATGACATGATTTATAAGTACAGAGCTACGACAAATGTAACAAAGAAACTCAGAAATACATAGAGATACTCTCGATGTATTATGTCTAAATGATTCACTGTTAAATAAATATTGATAATTATAATATATTATCCAATTTGTATATTTACGCTACCGAAGACTTATTCAACTGGTCTCACAGTGAAAGCACATGAACACTTATGATACTTATGTACTTTGGATCCAGATAAATCCGTAAGGACACGTGGCAAATTTATTTGGCCTTTATCCCGTTTGCAGTTAGTTTATATCAACTTCTAATTGGGTAAAATTATCTGTTCAGCTTCTGGGGGCATCGTTCACAAATTGTACAAACTAGCCTGGCTAAACGTGACGTCATACAAATGAAAACTTACCAACTGAAGGTTATTACGTTACCTCAACGATTGAAATTTGGATAAAATCATATCAAAACGGCGATTTTTAGATAGGTGTTGTTTTATTGTCAGTAATTATAATGTAGTAATCGAACATTTGTTGATCCATCCAATTCAATTTGGCGGGTCCCATGGGTTACGACTGGTTAACTGGATTTGACAGTAGCTTTTAGCAAATAAAATAAATTATTACATGAAAATTTCATTAGAAATGTGTTTTGATTATTTTAAACGGAATAAATCTCTCATATATGTAGAACCTATACATTATATGTTATACTAACAATATAATGTGTTGGGAGAACCACATAGTATTGTGTAAGAAATACATATTATGTTGAAAGTCAAATGTATAATGTTGCAGGTAACACATGCTATGTTGAAAGTATCTTATATAGTATTGTAACTACCGCAAATAATAGTGTTAGTAACACAGATAAGGTTTAAAGTACAACATACATTATGAATAGTACAACATATAATGTTGTGAGTACCACGAATAATTCTAAAAGTACCACACATTATATTCTAAGTACCACATATAATTTTGCTAGTACTACATTTTATGTTGTAAGTATCACAAATAATATTGTTAGTACCATAATGTAATATCTGAGTGAAAAAGTATGTTTCAAAAAGATCCAGGTCAAAGGTGCTTGTGCAGACATGGTATTAGTTAAACAATGATATTTCCCTCTTAATCAGATGAGATGTGCTATGTTTTGGTTTTATAACACACCCAGCATACATTTTGTATGAAGCATGTGTTCGTCGCATGTCTGGGATTTTTTATACGAAATTTATCGAAGTATGGTCTTCTCTTGAAATAACATGCATCGATGTGAGGCAACTTGAAGGTAATGTGTTATAGTCCTTACTTTAAATTATAATCAGATATAGGAAGATGTGGTGTGAGTGCCAATGAGACAACTCTCCATCCAAAGAACAATCTAAAAAGTAAACCATTATAGGCCTTCAATACGGAGCCTTGGCTCACACCGAAAAACAAGCTATAAAGGGCCCCAAAATTACTATTGTAAAATCATTCAAACGGGAAAACCAACGGTCTAATCTATATAAACAAAACGGGAAACGAGAAACACGTATATATTACATAAACAAACGACAACTACTGTACATCAGATTTCTGACTTAGGACAGGTGCAAATATTTGCAGCGGGATTAAACGTTTTAATGGATTCAAACCTTCTCCCTTTTTCTGAAACAATAGCATAACATCACAACATAGAAAAACACCCGATAAAATATCAATTGGCAGACTTAACTCAATCAAAAAACGTATGGTTAATTGTTCACTTTTACCAGCTGTGACTTGAATGGCACTCATAACACATCTGTTATCTATCTATACACACCTGTATCTGTAAAAACACAAATTTTACGTTTCAGTTTTCATCACAGGAGAGTCATGTAACAACGTGAGCGGTTGTGTGTACACCAGATGCGCAGGCCAAACTAAGATTACCTGTATTAACCACTTGTGTACTTGTATGCGTGCCCATGGTAAAGTTGTTTACTTCAAATATAATTGCATACCTTGAAATAAGGTGTTCTGCTACAAAAAGAAAATGACCTTGTTTAAATAATCAACAATTTCGAAGTATGAGTTACTTTCAATACACCCTTCACCGTTCAAAAAAACCCATTTAAACCTTTTGAAAGATTTTCAGGAGTTTAGCTTGAAATGATGAATATAAATGAATACGAGTTCACTTGTTGAGCATTTATGATTTACACAACCAAACGACAAACAGGTGCCTTTACAGTATTTAGATAGGAAAAATTGTATGGCAAAGTTAGTGAATTTTTAATTCCAATTTTGTGTGTATTTTCCTCGTGTCCGACTGTAGGTTTTTCAAAATTTCAAAAACAGAAGAACAAAAATCATGGCCAAAAATGATGGTAGGAACGATGATCTCTCAATTTAATACTTGGCAATAGACAAGGCTGTTTAATAAAAAGTATAATATTGTTTTGTTTATTTTTTGTAGCATGTAAAGAAGACATGGCTTGCGAGATTTATTGTCATCCAGAAAAAGCACATTGTATTCGTGAACGTTGTTCGTGTAGCCCTCATTAGACCTTTTCAACATCTCTCGACACCGACTAATGACACCTACAGTTTACAGGTAGAATGGATGGGTCGTCTCAAAGACAAAAACCATCATGATTATTGTTACGGTAACATATTGGATTGGCGGTTTTATACTGTTTTGACTATATAGTTTAAGAATATATATCAACCAAATTAATAAATAAATATATGTATTGTGGTCGGATGCGGCCATTTATTTCGCCTTTTCGCCTTTTTGTGACTACTCCTTTCATTTTTGCAAACGCGAAATTGGGAATTCGAGAAAGCTAAATCGAGAAATTGAGAAATCGGGAAATCGGGAAATCGAGAAATAGGGAAAATGAGAAATTGGGAAATAGATAAGATCGGGAAATCGAGAAATCGAGAAAACGAGAAAGCAAAGAAAGCAAAAACGCAATAACACGAAAGAAAAAACACGAAAATGCGAAAACGCAAAATGAATTCTCGATTTTGCGTTTTTGCTTTCTGTATTTCTCGATTTCCCAATTTCTTGATTTCTCGATTTCCCGATTTCTCAATTTCTCGATTTCCAAACGTCCGCATCGTCCACCATATATATGTCTCTGTCGTATAATATACTTATTTCGTATGTATTTGCACGACATTTCATTTTGAATTGATTAAACAAATATTCCAATCATTCTGAATCCTAACCCATTTCCTCTTCACCGTTTTGTGATTATGTGAGTCTTTCGCCAAATATTTGCCGCATGCCAATAACGATTTAATTTGTGGTGTAAAAGCTTTTATGATTTTTTTCAAAAATAAAAAGGAATAATGGACCGTCCGTCCGTATCACACTTGTGAACACGACCAACTAACTTGGTGTTTTTCCACCGAACTTCACCTTAGTTGATGTACATATTCAATTTCTGGAGGTATAATTGCATATTGATTTTTTAGGTCGAAGTAAAACATAACAAAATTGGTGAATTGAAATGATACAAAGTATTGTGTACATTATAGAGGCATCCAAGGCCAAAACTTACAGACCTTGTCAACCGACATAATCATTGTTTAATTAAATATCAACTGCAATAAAACATGATTTGTTCTTTTCGTTTTCCAAATTCAACCAGGACAGCTAGAAGCTAAACGTCTAAAAGATGAAATGTGACTTAAAGTCTATCATTTTCTTCATAATAAATTTTAAAAAAAACATGTCATTTGGACTCTGTAGGAAAGTGTTATCATTGCCAATGATTAAACGGAATCAAATCAATAATGATCACATTTTATTTTTTATTTTTGAGACGACCCTTCACATTTTACCTGTCGTAGTCGTTCTCAACTGTAGGTGTCGAGAGATGTTGAAAAGGTCTATTAGCAAGATTTTGACCACACCAACTACCAAAGATCACAATATTATAGAATACAATTTAGACCGAAGACATTTATGTTTTTCTTTTAAATATTGATCAAGTCATTATGTTATTATATAAACTGTAAGATCTATTAGATCCTTTAATATTAAAAAGCAGATGTAGTAACTATCCACAAAAGACCAAAATGACACAAACATTAACAATTATAGGTCACCGTACGGCCTTCAACAATGAGCAAAGTCCATACCGCATATAGTCCGCTATAAAAGGCCCCGATAAGATAATGTAAAACAATTCAAGCGAGAAAACTAACGGCCTAATTTATGTAAAAAGATGAACGAAAAACAAATATGTAACACATAAACAAACGACAACCACTGAATTACAGGCTCCTGACTTGGGACAGGCACATACATAAATAATGTGGCGGGGTTAAACATGTTAGCGGGATCCCAACCCTCCCCTAACCTGGGACAGTGGTATTACAGTACCACATAAGAACGAACTATAAAAATCAGTTGAAAAAAGCTTAACTCATCAGATAGACAAAAAATAAAAGTGGACGTGGCCGGGTACTTAATCATACATCCCAACACAAAAAGACACAATGAACAGTTCTGAGAGTACTCGCAGTTATCTGACATCTAGTTCAAAGCCATTAACAACTAATAAAAAAAATAATGCCTCTAAGACTAAGCAATCAATCCGTACACTTCCAACATACAATGGATTTAGTGTAAAGACGTCATAAACAGCCAGAGAAAAACATGACCTTGTGCAATGCCAAGTTACAGGTATCAACAGATTGTAGATCCATGAAAATGTATATGTATATAACATACTAGTAATAGTTAGTTAGCTTTTAATCTACTTATAACAAAGTCAATATTTAAGTTTACTTGAAAAAAGAACTTCATCTAAATATAATCAAATAAACCAGCATATTAAATAAAATATATAGTAAAAAAAATAAAAAAAATAAGCATAAACCTAAGTACTTATTTCTTTTATATCCTTACATAACAATGATATCTGTATATATGTATAATGTGAAACATTAGATAGTTATTTTTTACAGATGACCATTTTGAATGACACGTGACAAATCAGGAGAATTCATGACGTTGTGATTTGTTAAAAGCCGTCACGTTTCCTTCTACGGCCTCATAGTAATGCTTTATTTCAAATGAAAATCCTGAAACTATCTATATCTTCTAAAATATAAGTTGCTACTTATCTTCTTGTAATTAAATTATCCTAAAGTTTATAGACAGTTAAAGTTTTGATCAACATACACGAAAGTAAATTCAAATCGAGTCTGTTTGGTGATTTATAAATTATTATGCATATGGCCTTTAGCGCCAATCAGCTGAAATATAGAATGCGTACTGTAGGCAACCTTGATAAAATTTGACACATTGGCCGTGAGTTTTTACCTCCCACAGTATTTAAAAATGTCAGTATTAAAGTTTTGTATTCATACTTTGCAAACTAAGGAGAACCAAATTCTTTTAAACTCTTTAGCTATGTGAAACATAATTTTAACTGTTCTTTATCAGATCTCCACAGATACATATAATACAAGAGATTTGTAACTCAACAAACTATTGTTTAAAGACGCGGTTAATTCGACACCCTCGTTAGATCTCATTGGTAATTAAAAGATAAAGTTTCAATTGCTGCTTCAGTATTTCAACAGATATTAATTACCATGTGCACATAACTAGATATTTCAATAAAATATCTGTGCCTTAGTTTAACATGTTAAACTAGACATTTTACTTCAATTTATGTGTGTTATATTAATAATAACTGATTTTGTTTCTAACAAAAATAAACCAGTGAATCATAATGAGGGATATAAAATGAAATACTGCCAAAAACATAAAAAGTCTTTGCGACAACAATTTGACATACGAATCTTTTCTGATATACAGCATCAATCCATTGCAACATATAGTGTACGTACACTTGATAAAAGGTTTGGTCATGGGAGTTCGTCTTGAGGTGTTACACAAATGTGACAAATATCAACAGCATCTATACAAAAGAATACAAAAGTTTTGTCCATTGTTTATACATGTTCAAAAACATGTAATTGCGATAAAATGTATTGATAATATGAAGGAGATGCTAGTATTCAACACGTCTTTATGTAATTATACATCTCAAAACCAAATATCATAAATCAATGTCAAAAAATGAAACAGATTTGATCCTGACTGTCATGTCACTATTGTATGTGAACATAAACCAGAAGAATAATAATAATGAAGCAATACATTATTACTAAAACATAAAATCTCATGAAAGTTTCATGAAAATAGTTATTATTAAAAAAATTTCAACACAGTTTATGCAGTGTGTAGAATGATTGTTTTACTTCGAAATATTTTGTATTATACGAGTTGTCAAATACTCATTATATATGGTGTATGATACGTTATTTTTACATGTTTTATACACATGTATATGACAAGAGATCTTTTTCTTTGTTTGCTATACTACAAACTGACTTCAGATTGTTTGCCTATGTTGAATTTGGTTATAACACAATCAGTTAGGGTAGCCCCTAGCAGATACTTGTAGAAACATATGTTACAAAAGAGGGACGAAAGATACCAAAGGGACAGTCAAACTCATAAATCTAAAACAAACTGACAACGCCAAGGCTAAAAATGAATAAGAACACGAACCCCACCAAAAACTAGGGGTGATCTCAGGTGCTCCGGAAGGGTAAGCAGACCCTGCTCCACATGTGGCACCCGTCGTGTTGCTTATGTGATTACAAATCCGGTAAATAGTCTAATTCGGTAGGTCACATTCATGAAAGGGAAGAGGATTGTAGGCAACTTGTAATTATGATGAGTAGCTTGACGGGTTCAACTACTGTAACAAAATCTGCTTACTCTTTCGAAGCAATTGTGGGTTGGGTTCGTGTTGCACAGTCTACTTTTATATTAAGTGTTTTGTGTACTTGTTTGTTTTTTCGTCGCCTTCCATTTTTTCAGTTTCTCTCCGACTTATGAGTTTTGACAGAAATGTTTTAAGTGCTGCTTAGTAATATTTTTACTATTTTATCAGACATATACATCAGGGGTATAAGCTGTTGAATTTATGTTCACTTATTTGACTTAAAATTTCATATGTGATTTATAACATACTATAAAGTATCCAAATTATAAAAAAGTCTAAAATAAGCAATGTAGAATGGAATGGCTCGATAGTACGTATCAGTTTTTCGCGTGTATTTTAGTCTAGACACCCTCTTTTTAATTATCAAGGCGACCTCCGAAGATTGCCGACTATACCTGCTTCATGTTTATCTCAATGTGAGCCCGACATATGAATAGATTTAATTTTTTCTGGAAATTGTCCTTTTTTCCAGATTAAAAACAAATTGTATCTTTATTCAAAAGTAAAGTTTATATTGTCGGTAAAGAATGTATCAGCCAAACTATTTGTGGACGAAGGGGTGCGACACTGTTAATTTAGCAGAATTCTGCCCCCCCCTTCCTTTTTTTATGGAATTCTCCTTTACAATGACGCAATTGGTAAACGTATGATTAATCTAAAACGATTTGACATTTCAACATATGTTTTAATCAACTTTTCATCACAGTGAAGAAATTTTTGTTTTTTTGAAGCAAAATGTTTGCGTTCGTGGAACAGCGTCTTTAATTTTCTAACGGCTTTTTTTTTGTCTCGAAAACAGCATGTTTACCTAGTTTCTGTTACAAGATAAAAATGTTACTTAATAATTCAGTTCGATTGTAATAAGGAGGATTACATGTAGTAAAGAACTAGTAATTTGGGCCCGAATGGAAAGAACGTAGTACCTCTCTTACAGAAAATAATTATTACGCATATTTGTGGCTTTGTAAATAAACACGTTAAACATAACTGGTTACCGTTGGTATCAAATTAAAGCTTTAGCACGAATGGATTACTTGGAATGACTGTAGTATCCGTATTGATATAGTATTTGCATTATAAAAGAATACATCAACTGAAAGTAAAATGGCATATGTTGCTTGTTGCTCAGATTAGAAGAAATTGTTTACACGGAACCAGGGTTATCCACTTTTTTTAAATCAGAAAATGCTTTTACCTTATCAGGAATATGACAGTTGTTATATATTCGGTGTGTTTGAGCTTTTGATTTTGCCATTGATTTGAGCCTTTTTGTTTTAATTTTTCCTCGGAGTTCAGTATTTTTGTGATTTAATTTTTTTTGTACTATCAATCTTCATAGAACCAGAACAGTTTTACTGTGAATGACATTCACTGTATTTAAAAGCAAATAAAAATAAGTAGAATTGTTTGTAACTGTATAGTTGAACAAAGAAAACAATTGCCCTTAAATAAGCTGTCTGGTTAAACATTTTAGGATGCAAAATGTATTGAAATATCCAAAACCGTTGCACATGACAATTAATACTACGAAGAGTGTAAAACAGTTGATAAATGAACTTGTATTATATAGATACGCATATGTATATAAATAAACAAGCTTTTCCGTATGTCTCCTTCACCTTAGGCTTTTACTGATAATACGTCTTTCAAATTTAAGTGCAGCTCTCATCATGTACATGTATATTCTTCGTCATGTATATAGCTTCCTATTGATGTATATTTACTATGTTTATTTCTAGACGTCATTCATAAATATATTACACGAAATGAATACCAAGGTTTATATTTTCGCACTTGCTTGTTTGTTTGGTAAGTGATACTTTTATACTCGTTCTGATAGTTATAATTCTTTAACGGTACTAGAGAAAAATACAAATCTTTTAAATAAACACAGTTTTAATTGTAAATTTGCGTCGTTAAGATGCATCTAGTCTATCTTATATTAAAAAAAACAATGTATTTATAATAATATCCCAATAGTTTATTATCAAATTGATTTTTTAAACTAAACATTAAATTATAATATAATATAATAAAAAGCGGCATTAAAGTTAAGAATTAAAGCAAAACATATTGTCTACAACACACCATTCCCGAAGCCCAATATCTTATTGTCACGTTCTCGGAACAACTATATCTGAATGAAAAGACTGAATAATACCCAAACCTAAAAATATACTGATTTCTATATTCATATTTCAAGGTATCATGAAAACTGAAATATGTTCCCCATCTAGATTTGGCACATACACTATATGCAAAAGTTCGTAAGTTAACTACAATTTATGTTTAAAAACATCAATCCAATTTTTTTTATGATAACAGACAAATTTACAGACAAGAAAACATAATGCCTCTATAACCATAAGCTGGCTCAACAGTAAGCGTCTATCCTATCGTGCGTATTAATGTATAAAAGCTAAAATTTACATGTATTTCAGCATTTACCCTGGGAGAACAATGTCGTCATCGAAATGATTGTTCAACGACGTCATGTGAAAGACCAGTTTTTGTAGTTTGTATTGATAACATTTGTACTTGTGCGGTTCCGACTCACGTTGGTAAGTTTTATTAAGTAAACTTACCCGTAACAAATAATAATGCATTGTTACAAATACAGAATCAGTATAAAACACATGTTGGCTGTTCCTATTTAGGAATTATGTTGAACTATTTTATCAAAACTAATCACAATATAAAGAATAATAGTTATTTCACCGTTTTACAATTAAAGTACTATGTATTTAGCCGGTTGTATAAACAAGTGATAATTAGTTTCCCTACCGTGTTTTGTATTAGCTTTTAAACATTAAGCTACCTACAGAGCTTTGCGGAACGTAACGAAATCACACTCAAATGATTTAGTACCAAACCGCCTATTTTATTTTTCCCTGGAATCATTTTAGCTATGCTTCAGCATGCCACTTCGCAAAGCTATATAAACCTATAACCGTTTCTTTACGGTTAAGGGTTTATTTAACCTTATTCAAAAAATTATCTGTGTCATATGCAACCATTTGACACTTTCAATTAAGTTCTTGATGCGAATAATAAACTATTCCCATTTGTCCATAGTAGGACCTGTTGAATCTGTTCTGATTATAATTATTTTCACTTTTTCTTCAACCCCATAAATTTTTGATTTTGATTTGAGAGATGTCGCATTGATATTTGATATCGATCAGTTTATACTGTTAACGTATATTTGTTCCACCAAACAGAAGTTCCAGTGGACACTTTATTATAAACAATGACAGAATACCTGTACATGATGGAACAAATATTCTATACTATTTATTCCGTTAGGAACATCAACTGTAATATTTGTTCCTGTGGAAATAATATTCCAGAATATTTTTTCCATTTGGAACTTATATTATGAAGGAACTTCTATTCCGTGACAATACGCTTGTAAAACTGACACTTTTAAACAGAACATTTTTCCTTGTAATAGTTATGTCCCCAAAAAACTGTTTGACGTGTAATCACCTCTTTTTCAGAACCATATATATCATCAGATTTTTTTGGCTAGTTTTAAACCGACGCGATCTGAAGATTTCCTATGAGAGTTATGTCCCTTTGAGTGATAAGTAAAAGTAACTGATAAAAACACACATGATGTTATATTTAACCATGTTCTTTCGATTTGAAATCCATGGTTCTCCATAACGTCTTTTCCAGTAAAGAGTAGAAGTTTCTTCAAATGGAAGTAATGCAACGTGGTCCATCGGTTGGTGTTTACACAACTCAATTTATTCGTTCATTGATGGATTTTCCGTCTATACGAACTTTATCAACACGAATGTATTTTTTGACAAAAAAAAACTCTTTAATCGCATGAGTAAAAACATCTAAAATTGGGAAATTTGTTCTCAAATTTTAATTTTATGATAATGATAATAATAATATCACCCCCTAATTAGTACTCACACCGCCGATCGCGCTTTAAAATATCAATAAAGCGCTCAGGTATATTGACTCCCACCACGCATGCGTGATTCCCCAGTCTCTCTCGGCGAAATATGTTCACCAAAAAAAGATTCAAAAGGGGAGGTGGGTGGGAGCAAATTACGTAAGTTTTATTCTATCATAAAATTAAAATTTGAGAACAAATTTCCCAATTTGATATTAATACATAATACTTAAGTAATTGGAAATTACATTAGGAGATTTCTAAGCTATCCACAGCTGCAGAATCTTTCTGTACTTTGTATACTGTATTTTCTTCACATCAGTTCAGATATAAATAACACAACACTATACAGTTAAAAAATTTTCTTTCATTTTCTATAAAAAAAAATTCCTTTTTTTTTCTTTTTTCAGAATTTTCTTCCATATAAATACAAAATTCTTATTTACACAGAATTTAAAACTTCAACGTCTATGTGACGTAAATAAAAACGAGTAAAGGTTGATTCCTTTGTCCAGTCTGCTGTGTCCATAATAGACTTCACAGATGCGCCGTTAAAAAGTGCACAAGATGGGCCCAAGGCTCTTGTAGAATGAGCACGAAATTGTTTGTCTTTTTCATTGTAAGCACATTTAATTGCATTAACAATCCAAGACGAAATAGTCTGTGATGTAACCGATTTATGCGGTTCAATAAAAGATAAAAACAACTTGTTCTCAAAGTCACTGTCAGAGTTTCTAAAAGGTGCAGTTTTCTTCAAACAATAATAAATAGAACGCTTCGGATCTAATAATTTATCTGATTGATAAGACGGAATAAAAATCTTTTGGTCTATCCTGTTTTGATAGTCCATGACGAACAAAAGTCATCCCTTTCTTCTGCACAACAATCGACTCTTCTCCAATACACAAAGATTGTAAGTACTGCATCTCCTGAAATAAGTAATTGCAATTAAAAATGCAGTTTTCCAAGAAATAAATTTCAAATGAGCATGTTTCATTGGTTCAAAAGGTGCTTGTTTTAATTTTTTTTAAACTAAGGGTAAGTCCCATTCAGGCAAAAGCACTACTTTTGGAGGTCTCGAGTTAAAAACATCCTTTATAAGACGAGTTATATAAGGATATTGTCCTACTGGAATTTTCCCAATTGGAGCTAGAAATGAGGATAACATAGATCTCTAACCAGCTATGGTTCTATACTGAAGACCTTCTGAGAATAAATATGTCAAAAACTCAGCCGCCTCCGTCAAAGAGGCACTATAGGGATCAATTTCCCGTCTACTACACCAGCTATTGAATTTTCGAAATTTGACAGAGTAATCTTTTTGAGTCCCAGAGCGCCATGAGGCTCTGAGAAGTTTTCTAGTTTCTTTAGAAAAACCTTTCTCTTTAAACTGTTTGTCGATAAAAACCATGCAGTCAGATTGAATACTGCTGGATTTGGATGAAATATGTTTCTTTTTGGCTGGTGTAATAGATCCTCCCTGACTGGCAGGCTCCTTGGATAATCTATTATGTACTTCAGATGATTTGTGTACCAATGTCTGCGTGGTCAATGTGGGGCTATTAGAATTAACTGACAATTGTACCTCGTCATGTGTTGTAGTATTTTTGGTATTAGACAAATTGGAGGCTAAGCATATGCATACATGTTGTTCCAAGGAATTGTTAGAGCATCTATTGCATAAGCCTGAGGGTCTTGGTTCCAGGAGCAATAGATCTGTGTTTGTCGATTTTTCGCAGAGGCGAAAAGATCTATGTGAGGTGTCTCCCAAATCTGAAACATTGCATGAGTTATCTCTCCGTTGGTTGAATTTTTACCCTGCTTAAATGGTCTGCTAGAATGTTCTTTTTTTCTGCAATGTGTGCAGCTTTCAGAAAAAAACTGATTTTCTAGTGCTAATTGCCAATGTTTCCAAGTTTTCATACACAGCTGGGGAGAACGAGTGCCTCCTTGTTTCTTTATGCAACGAACAACCGTTGAATTGTCTGACCGAATAAGAACATTTTTGTTTATCAATTTTGGGAGAAAATGTTTTACAGTTAGAAAAACTGCCTCCATTTCTAAAGAATTTATGTGGAGAAGTTTTTCTTCTACTGACCATGTACCCTGACCTATGAGACTGTTGTTGATGTGACCTCCGTACCCTGAATTTGATGCGTCTGTTGTTACTGTTATTGATGTTTCCCAAGGTGTTATTGATCTGCCTATGACCAAATTTTCTATTTTTAACCACCATCTTAGGTGACCTTTTAGATGTTTTGAAAAAGGAATTTTTATTCCTAGATTCTGACAAACTGGTTTCCAATGATAAAGGAATTGGTCTCATAAAGAGTCTTGCATTTGGAATTAATTCTATGCATGAAGCCATAATACCTTATAATTGTAAAAAATCTCTTGCTGTTGCTTGATTTTGCTTGTTTAAGATAAGTTCTACTGCAGAAAGGAGTTTTAACACCCTTTCTGATGTAGGACGAACTATTCCTTCTTTTAGAGAAAACACTGATTCTATGTATGTTATTGATTGTGTTGGAATTAGGCTTGACTTTTCTAGATTTACTACAAATCCTAAATTTGTTAGGAGTGTTAGCGTTTTCTCTCGATCTGAAATCAGCATTTTTTTGGTCTGATTTAACAAAAACCAATCGTCTAGATAAGTTGATAGACGAATATTTTGGGCTCTTAAATGAGCTGCCACCACGGAACACACTTTTGTGAAAATTCGTGGTGCTGATGTTGGACCGAAGCACAGCACCAAAAATTGGTAACACTGATTGTTGACACAAAATCTTAGATACTTTTTGTGTGTTTCGTGAATTGGTATGTGGAAATAAGCATCTTTCAGATCGAGAGAAATTGCCCAATTTCCTTTTTGTACTAAGTTTAAGACACTGTTTAGAGAATCCATTTTGAAGTGTCTTTTCCTGTTTGTGGGATTTTCTCCGAAAATTCCAATTTGTAACCCTCTTTTATTATTTTTAAAACCCAACTGTCGTTTGTTATTTTTGTCCAATTTTGCCAAAAAAAGTTTTAAACGAACTCCTACAGGGTTCTGACATAAAAAAATTACCTGCTTTTTGTAGTCATTTAGATCTACCATTGCCACGAAAAGAACCTTTCTTTTCACCATCAGCCTCTTTTCTACCAGAACCAAAGCGTCTGAAATTAGGTTTAAAACCACCTTTTTTTTCACTAGGCTTAGCTGCTACTTTAGGAATGCGTAAATTGGAAAAGTCACTTTAGGACCATTAGTGTCTTGACTAGTATGAATGATAGCACTCTTCCTCTTGAAACTTGAAGTTGAGGTAGCTGATTTACGAGTTAATTCTGGTAGTAAATCTTTAATTTGTTTGTTTGTCTCTGAACGATTTTTCAGTTTCTCTTCAAAATCTTTCCAAAGAACACCATCACTTGAAAGCCTTTGAAAGCCATATTTTCAAAAAATTTCTCAGGTTTAGAAAATAGTTTATTATGAGCTTTACCAGCATTAGAACCATGTCGTTTACACAGTAAAGTTTGAGTAAATGTCATCTAGTTTTGGTAAGTTCAGAATATCAGCTGATTTATCACTCACTGGAAAACTAGCCCTATATTCCTCTTTATAAGTTGACAATAATAAAGGATTATCACAGTGCCATGATTGATTCAAAATATTAATCTGACTTTGATCCAGGACAATACCAGCTTCAGATTTGTCTGGTTTAGTTTTGGCATCTTCACCAAAAATATCACCAAGGATATCTCTACTGACATTTTCAGTATCAAGAGAGTCCTTATCAACTACCGAATATCTCTGAAAACGGTAATGTGTACTGTTTTTCACAGAAGAATGTTGGGATTCATTGTCAGAATCTAAATCTAAATCAAGACCCCTTCTTTCGTCTCTATCCGGTTGAAGGGAAATTGCATCATCAATGTCATTGTCATGATTTGCAACACTAGCATGTCTGAGAAAATTTTGCCCACCTGACGTGGCAATGTCCCTCGAGTCCTGAGAAATATTGTGCTCACCTGAAGTGGCAATTTCTCTGTCCGTTTCTATATGTCCACCTGAAGTGACAGTTTGAGAAACGAACTTCTCGAAAAGAGGTAGAAAAATGTCCAGTCGAGAATTCACCGAATTAACGGTCTCTTTGACACTAGAAATTTCTGCCCTAAATTCATTTTCTATGTTTACAGACAAACCTGTTGTTGACATTGTCTCCGGTTCCTCTGATACTTCTTTAACACACGTGCTGCTAGCTTTACGAGACTTACTTGCCGAATTAATGGCGTAATGAAAGCTTCTGCCATATTGACAATGAAAAGCGTCTATCTCAAAAACTAATCAGGGGGAGATATAAATCCTAATGTAATTTCCAATTACGTAAGTATAATGAATTAATATAAAATTGGCAATTCATAAGGTATATGGTCACGTGACAGCATGCATTATCAAAAATTTAAGACAAAAATACACAATTGTACCGTACCACAATTACACACTGACGGGATGTATCAGTGCACAGCCAAGTCATATGTATATATCTTTAAAATGTATAAGGCTAATAGACAAATCATATCAGAAAAAATAAAAGACAAGAGTACAAATCGTTTTACAATAGCACTATAACACAATGACGGGTTGTATTAGGACAGAGCCACGTCATTTGTATTAAAGAAACAAAAAAAGCATAAAGACAAACACATAAGGAAAAATGAAACAAAAGGAAACAAAATTTATCATAAAACAAGAACAAAATGGCGGGACGTATGCAAGTGACAAATGTTTAGAAATAAGCCGAATTATATATCACCTGTGTATAACAAAAACTCAATATGTCTTTAAAACATATACAGTACGTTTTTTTTTAAATTACAGGTTGTGCAACACGACTTCAATGTATTCCCGTATGCCAAGGTCATGGTAAAGAAGAATATTGTCTACATGGAAGTTGTTATTGTCTTAACAGAGAATTGCCATAGACCAAAGTACATGGTTTTACTAGATTAATTTCATATGGGTTTTTAATGTGTTAAAATATCACTTAATATATAATGTTATATTGACCGAAACTATTTAATGTATTTCTTTAATAACTTATGTTATTATACTTATATTAAAACTTACATGTAAAGATAAACATACTTCTTTTTTTGCCATCTCTCGGTGAAACAAATCCGCATGCTTAATGTTTTGGAACGCTAAAAAATAAAAAAAGAACAAAAGGATAAGAATTACTTGCAAATAAAGACATGAATTCAAAGTTTCTCGTAAGAGCAAGATATAAACTGATTTCACAAATGTCTACACAGGAAACAGTAACCGTTTTATGTTTTGATTCGAGTTCCGTTAGTGGGATTATGAGAACACGTAACGAGATACTTAAAACATTGAATAGGAATCATTAAAAAAAAATAGATAATCAAGAAAATCAAACCCATCTATCATTCACTGTATTTTGTGCATTATATTATAAAATATAATTTCATTAAGGATTTTTTAACTAATATCAACACACTATTTGGAAATCTTGGCGTGGCTATTATGAAACACACCTCGTTTTCCGTTTTACAAAACACAACATAAAAACTAAGAGATTGAACATCATAACCCAACCAAAATAGTAAAGCCGTGGTCGATCTCATGTGCTTCGGAAGGGTGAACAGATCATGAAAGAGTTCATAATTTGAAGTGGAGACAATTCTTATATAATCATGATAATATAATAAAACGTAATTGCACGAATTATGATAGTCAATTGATAATATGTCATTTAACACGAAGTTGACAAATGGCATTATAAAATACATTTTATGATACTTAATATCATACACATACATTACATAGTGCTTATTATGTAGAAGATACATCTAAAATACAACTGTTTTATAAGAATTGTAATGCTATAAAGTCGATATATTCATCAGTTTTCGAGAGCTATATTGAAAGCACATCATTCCTACAATGGCTTCATCAAGAAACAATAAGGTGAAAAAATGTAAAGATAATTTTGTCGAAATTGACTTCTAACTGAAATAATGTTATGCTTATACTACAAATTTAAGTATGTAAACACACTATTTGTATATGCATAATAACAAATACTCTGCGGGTGTGGGATTTTTCGCTTTAGTGAAGACTAATTGGTGGCTTTCCACTGTTTTCTGACATTTGTTCTTTGGTAGGGTTGTTTGTCTCTTTGCCATATTACCCATTTCCAATTTCATTTTATCGTTTATTTTGATCATAAGTCCATTTGCTATGGTGTCCTGTTGATTACAGAATGAGTTTACTTTATCTCATATAAGTCATTACGCCTGTCGTTCTGCTACAGTCTTTGTGTTAGGAACATACATATTAATCTTCCGTTATTTCTCAATTATTACCAATTCTAACATGACGTGCTTATCCCGCTTTGTAAACAACAGCGTGATACACTTTTTCGATATATCTTTACTGTGAGCAGACTAAGAAATGAATATGTAAATAGCTGCTACAATTTACCTCCTACGTAAACCTATCGTCAATACTATGTGCATCTCGTTGTGATAAAATTGAAACCGAAAAAGAAACAACAGAACTGTTATCAATAATTTATTTTGTGCATGCATAATAAATGATCAGATGTATTTGATCAAAAGAAATAAAATTTCACTAAAAGATCTTGGCGCATTAACATCATGTGAAAACATGACGTCAGACGAATAAATCCTATAAAGCCGAAAGTTATTCCGTTACTTCTTTTCCCAAAATTCGAATAATATAACATACAATTGTTTTGAGGTAGGTGGTGTTAAATTTTCTATTCTCTTGCATCATTCGCACATTCTTGGCTTTCTGCAATTCATCATGGCGACTCGTTCCTAAGTTACGACATGTCAACTGTGGATTTTACAGTAATAGTTGCTAAAAAACAAATGTTTGTTAAAAATTACACACATGTTTTGTAGTGGTTAATTCCGAAATAAGAATTATTTCATGCAAGCTTAAGAGTTATTTGTAATGTGTGCCTTTTATTAAACAAGGGGTATAAAAGAACAGCCATACACAACGCAGTTTAACCTTTAATGCAGTTTTGCAAATAACTGTATATGTCCTATCAAATTTGAAATAATATATTCAAGCTATATATGTCTTATTATTTCACATGGCATTGGCCGTTACATTTGTAATTTAATTCCTCGCTCCAGATTAAATTTGACTAGGTGTTGTGAAACAAATCTATTGCGCACATAAAACCTCATTTTATTTGGAAAAGGGGCATTCCATTACTGCTTAGTAAAATGATTATTTCGTATACCTTCAACTAAGTGGTGAGACTTAAGGTATGCGTAGAAGCTGGATTTTCTTCTCAAATACTTTAAGGGTGAGGGGAGATAATGATTTGATCTTTTTTCGTTATCAAATCTTTTAAGCAGATCCAAAAACATCTACTTGAGTAAACATTTATGTTGTTGTGCGAATTATAAAGTTACCTATGCCCCTTATAGATTCTAAAGCGGTACTCATAAATCTTCATTAAAAGAAAACTTGAGGCTCTAAAGAGCCTGTGTCGCTCACCTTGGTCTATGTGAATATTAAACAAAGGACACAGATGGATTCATGACAAAATTGTGTTTTGGTGATAGTGATGTGTTTGTAGATCTTACTTTACTAAACATTTTTGTTGCTTACAATTATCTGTATCTGTAATGAACTACGTCCAGTTAGTTTCAGTGGGAAATTATTGTGAAAATTTACAAATTTTAAGAAAATTGTTAAAAATTTACTATAAAGGGCAATAACTCTGTAGGAGGTCAATTGACCATTTTGGTCATATTGACTTAATTGTAAATATTACTCAGCTGAACAATATTGCTGTTTACTGTTTATCTCTATCTATAATAATATTCAAGATATTAACCAAAAACAGCAAAATTTCCTTAAAATTAACAATTCAAGGGCAGCAACCTAACAACAGGTTGTCCGATTCATTTGAAAAATTTCAGGGTAGATAGATCTTGACCTGAATAACAATTTTATCCCATGTCAGATTTGCTCTAAATGCTTTGGTTTTTAAGTTATAAGCCAAAACTGCATTTTACCCCTATGTTCTATTTTTAGCCATGGCAGCCATTTTGGATGGTTGGCCAGGTCATCAGACACATTTTTTAAACTAGATACCCCAATGATGATTGTGGCCAAGTTTGGTTAAATTTGGTCCAGTAGTTTCAGAGGAGAAGATTTTTCTAAAAGTTTACTAAGATCTACAAAAATGGTTAAAAATTGACTATAAAGGGCAATAACTCCTAAAGGGGTCAACTGACCATTTCGGTCATGTTGACTTATTTGTAAATCTTACTTTGCTGAACATTATTGCTGTTTACTGTTTATCTCTATCTATAATAATATTCAAGATATTAACCAAAAACAGCAAAATTTCCTTAAAATTACCAATTCAGGGGCAGCAACCTAACAACGGGTTGTCCGATTTGTCTGAAAATTTCAGGGCAGATAGATCTTGACCTGAATAACAATTCAGATTTGCTCTAAATGCTTTGGTTTTTGAGTTATAAGCCAAAAACTGCATTTTACCCCTATGTTCTATGTTTAGCCATGGCGGCCATCTTGGATGGTTGGCCGGGTCGTCGGACACAATTTTTTAACTAGATACCCCAATGATGATTGTGGCCAAGTTTGGTTAAATTTGGCCCAGTAGTTTCAGAGGAGAAGATTTTTGTAAAAGTTAACGACGACAGACGACGGACGACGACGACGACGACGGACGGCGACGGACGCCAAGTGATGAGAAAAGCTGACTTGGCCCTTCGGGCCAGGTGAGCTAAAAAGTACTTTTTGATGTTTTTATTATAATAAGTTAGGCTTAATATTTTCATTCATGCGATCTGGGGAAGAAAATTGTACAGTAAAACGAACAGTAATCATCGTATCTTTAGCAACAAGTATAACGTTTATGTTGTCAACACTGTGTAAACAATACAAGATTTTCCGGTATGTATCCTTAACCTACAGATTGTTATACTAAAGCGTATTACAAATTTACTTTACTTCCTTAACATGTATATATACTTAGTCCTTTTTTTTTACGTTTTTCATAGATATATTCATAAATATGAATACTAAAGTTGCAATATGCGTTTTTGCTTGTCTCATTGGTAGGTTAAAGTTTTATACTTATTCTTATAATTTATTGTCTATTTTAAGCATGCATTTATTATCATGATTTCTTTCGAAATTATTACGACAGAATATTATCATACATTAATAAATGCACTTGAAACGTAAAATTTATGAGCCTTGATGTCATCGGTGTCATATAAGTGAAAAACTTAACTAGCTATAAAACCAGGTTCAATCCACCCTATTGTACATAAGAAAATGCTGTACAAAATTAGAAATATGACAATCGTTATTCGTTCGTATGATGTTTTGAATTTTAATTTGCAAATAGATAAAGGGCTTTCCGTTTTGAATTTTCCTCGGAGTTCAGTATTTTTGTGATTTAACTTTTATGTTTAATAATTACTTATTCTAGTTAATCATATTTAGTGTTGAACGCACCTGCTTTGAGCGTTCGTGCACATTCTAGGTTATATACAGTTCGCCAAAAGTTAAGCACCACCGAAATATAACTGGCAAATTTTGTTTTAACTATTGCAAAAAAAATATTAATATTTGGTGTTATGAATTACCTTTAACATACACTAAAAAAAATCATTACGACCAAAAAGATTGCACTCCGATAAAGCAGTCAAGCAACCTGTTATCAAAGGTAATCTGTGCGTTTATAAATACACTGTTTCTCCAGGTGGTCGTGTTAGTGTTCGTACATTGGTCCGTCGACTTTATAGAGACAAACGAAGAGCACGTCGTGGTGTATAGAGACCTGTATCTTTAAGCAGGCACTCTACCGTAAGGTTTAAATGGGATAATGAACATCTATGCTTGAACATAAGAACCTGACAAAACACTCATTGGTCAGATGGGAGTCAGTTTCCTTTACTGCCTGAAGACGCCATTATACGAATTTCGCAGGGGAAAAAACGGCCTATGACCGAAAACAATGTTTGCACAAGGACTGCATGCATTGCTGGTTGTGTTCCATTACGGGGTTGCTTCTTATACCGTTATAAGCTGGGTATGCATATTCTGCAGGGTAACATAAACGGAAAGACATACAGAGATTTGGTGCCTTAACACATTGTAGTCCGTCATTTTAGTAATCCCCCAATTGCGTCATTATTGTCAAGACACTTGTACCTGCATGGCAACGCTATACCACGCAGGGCTAGAATTTCAACCGAGTCCAAAGAGCAACCAGCCATTTACACTTATTTTTGGCCTTCCTTGACTCCATGCATAAACCCTATCAAACATGTCTGAGATGCCATTGTCGGAAATCTCAATCGCAGAGATTCACCTTTACAAAAGTTTGTCGATTTAAAAGTGGCATTTGTTGATTTCCTCAACTAAAGTTTTGAAAGCTTGTATCGAGAAAGATACGTCGTGTTATGAAACTGTACCGGAAATGAGGTTGTTACACATGCTATTGACTCAAATATTGACATTAAATTTGCCAAACATACTAAAGATTATGTGTAGAAAATTTTAATGATATTGGGTGATTAATTGTTGTAATAAAAATAAAACAAAAGTGAAACTTAAATTCCATTTCTTAATTGTGGACTTTACACTATTTCTATGAACGAAAAACCTACATGCATAGAACCTTCATAAGTGACCAAAATTATATTTGTGGTTTGTTTATGGTATACATTAGCAAAATTGCTATATGATTGTTTTCAATTTTTCGAGGAACAATTGATTTTTTAAACTTGGAAAAAAATCGATGCAATAAAAGTAGGTGATGATTAACTTTTGGCGGACTGTATATATGTTCCCTTCCAATGTATTATGTATCGTGATTTACCTCAACACGTTAAATATCGTTGATATCAAAGCAATTAGGTGAAAAAAGGAAGAAATGATAACAAGGGTATATCAAACGAGATGTTCAGATATGTACCAAATATGAAGTTATAATATGGCATTAAACAATGCAAATGGCAAAGCAACTTGTAACTAGCATGCATCTGATTAAATATTTTTCAATTTCAGTATCCACCTTCGGTGAGTCTTGTAGATACGTGCATAATTGTCGTTACACAAGGTGTGTTAACCGGACAAGGATCAATTGTATCAAAAACTTGTGTACTTGTGTATATTTGACCAACACTAGTATGTATGTTAAGATTATACTTTCCTGAAGTAAACACACATTAACATGACGATAATTATCATTTATAATCATTTTAAGTACTTTTGTTATTATCTCAACGAGACTCATTTTTGAACAGTTTTAAAACAACAATTTGATTAATGATTTCATCCATAATAATAAATTAGATTAAAACCTGGTTTTATATCAAGTTAAACGTTTTTAACAGGACATTTCAAATTCATAAGTTGTTAAATCTTTTTTAATTGTCATACAAGTGAGAGATTTAAGCAGCTTCAAAACCAGGTTTCATTTACAATTACGCATGAAAATACCAGTACAAGGTTATGAATTTAACAGTGTTTTATTTTATTGATTTGATGTGTTCGATCTCTTGTAATTATATTTGTTAAGGGACTTCGTGTATTGCAATTTCCTTGAAGATTGGTATTTTTTTTTACTTTTGAAGACGATTAAAAGGAATATCGTTTAGTTTCTAAGGAAACTTAATGTTTTTGCAATAAGAACACGAACAAATAGTACAACTGCTGTTTTACTTAATTTGTTGATGTTTGTTGCTCTGTTTATATTAATTCAAGCCCTTTCGAATACTGTTTTGAAATGGTTGTACATTTATAACAGAACTGAAAAAGCAGATATTACAGAATAGAAATGTTCTCTCATATATATAAGTAACATTTGCACCTTATCTCTTGTATACACAACACTTAAAATGCTTTGTTAATAAATGGCTTCTGAAACAATATATAAGATAATTCAATCGAGGATTACAAGGAAAATGCTTTTTAAAGATACTACATGAATAAACTTGAGGACTTCAAATATCTGACAAAAAGTATAAAACCAGGTTTAATCCACTATTTTCTACAAATGGAATTACCTGTTCCAAGTTTATTTTTTCCATTTAATGTTTATTTTGACAACTTAATTGATATTTGAATTGGTTTAAACTATTCAACGTAACATTGCAATCAACTTGGTATAATAATTATGAAATACTATATTGTTTTCAGGTAGCAATCAATGTATATGTAGTGTAAATCAATGTGTATTTCCCTTTGTTGCGAGATATATGAAGATTTGTTTACCCTCCTAAAGTCATGTCTCCCAATTGAACTTTGCCTAATAACTTCCACCTTCACGGGAAATAATGGTATAATATACACCTTTTGTAATAGTTAAAGAATAAAAATGTAAATGCAAATGACTTAAATTATACATAGTGAAAATAGAATCTAAAAGACAATAATACAAAAATATGTCAAATAAATCAGATTTTCAGAAAAGGAGAAAAAAGAAAAAAGTTTGGTATGATGATGAATGTGAAGTTAAGTACAGACATGTGAAACAATTGGCAAGGCATTTAAGTAATAATCCTTGGGACAAAAATTTGAGACAAAAAGTTGCTTTAAATAAAAAGGAATTTAACAAATTAACCAGAAAAAAACATAGACTTTTTAAAAATAAATTATTAAAAAATATTTTAGAATCTGAAGACAAGAATCCTTCACAATTTTGGAAGTCAGTTAATCAATTAAAAGAAAAAGCAAGTAATGACCCCAGTTGTAATATATCCCCAAAGGAATGGTTGAATTATTTTAATAAATTAATGAATATAGATCATATAAATAGTTATGAAAATGAAGATACTCACACATCTTCTTATAAAAATCAAAACATTGAAATTTTAAATTCTGAGGTTACAACTGAGGAGGTACAGAAGGCAGCAAAGAAGCTGAAGTTTGGAAAGGCAAGTAGGCCTGATGGTATATTGAATGAAATGTGTAAAATTACATGTACATTTGTACTATTAATCCTAAGGTGTTTGTCTGTTTTTTCATTGCTATATCAAAATGTGAAACCTACCCTGATTTATGGAGAGAAAATTTTATAAAACCAATCATCAAGGGAGGTTGTTTCAATAACCCCTCTAATTATAGAGGAGTTGCATTATATAGTTGTTTTAGAACATTTTTTACTAAAATATTGTCAAACAGGTTGGATGATTTTCTCGAGGAAAATAATATTGTTTGTAGTGAACAAATTGGATTTAAAAAACACTGTAGAACTAGTGATCATATTAAAACCTTAAAATGTCTTATTGATAAGACCTTCAAGCTATCTAAATCATTGTATGTCTGTTTTATTGATTTTAAGAAGGCTTTTGATACAGTTAATAGAGAAGCATTATTGTATAAATTGTCAGGTTATAATTGATCAGGCTGTTTTTTTTAATATTTTGAAAAATATGTATGTTGAAGTTAAATACTCAATTAAGTTTACAGAAGGCGAAACAACGTCATTTTCATCAAAAGTGGGAGTAAAACAAGGCTGTTTTTAAGTCCAACTCTTTTTCCTTATATGTAAATGACATGGTTAATATATTTGACAACACATGTGACCCTACTATAATAAATAATGTAAATTTATCTTGTCTTATGTATGCAGATGATATTGTTTTGATATCAGAATCTGCAAATGGTTTGCAAAATTGTTTAAGTAAGTTATCAAATTATTGTGTTACATGGAATTTATCAGTAAATATAGACAAATCTAAGGTTATTATTTTCAATAAATCTGGGATAGTAATTAAAAAACACAATTTTAAGTACAAAGATTATGTATTAGAAATTACACCAGAATACAAATATCTTGGAGTATTATTTAAACCTTCAGGTAGCTTTACCAAGGCAAATGAATACTTATGTAAAAAAGCAAGGAAAGCATCATTTTGCATTTGAAAAACTTTGCATTCAGACAAATTAAATATATTACCAAATCTTAAATTATTTGATTGATGTGTTAAACCTATACTTTTTTAATGTAGTGAAGTTTTATGTTTAGATACTTTGTTGAAAAATAATGTTTCCATGTAGTCTAGATATTTTTTATATCAACCTGTTAAAGTACAAATTAAATTTGCTAAATATGTCTTAGGAGTTTACAAAACTGCTTCAAATTTAGCAGTTTTGGGAGAATTGGGTATGATCCCATGCTCTGTTGATGCTACTAAACTTTGTGTAGGTTAATGGCATCATATAGTCTATTCAAATCCAGATAGCTTAATAAATAAAATTTATTCATCAAACCTTAATAATAAGTCAGACTGGTATAGAATTAAAATGAAATTGTTATTTGAAAAAGTGGGATTTGACCATGTCTGGGAAAATCAAAATTCATTTAGTAAAAATCGTTTGACTGTTTCTATATATAAAAAATTGAAAAATGATTTCATAAAATTTTGGGACCATTCTATTTCAAAAAATATTATTGATAAAAGAGGAAATAAATTAAGAACTTACAAGGATTTGAAAAAGAAATTTGAGATGGAAGACTTTTTAAAATTAGATATAGACAGAGCTGATATTTCAAACTTTGTGAGAATTGGAATAAGTAATAGTATCCTTATGATTGAAAAGGGCAGACACAGAAAGATTGATTTAGAAAACAGAATATGCCCTCTATGTAAATTTGAAGTTGAGGATGAATTACACTTCACCATAAAATGACCAAACTCAATGAGTTGAGAATCTATTTTTTTCAGAATATTTCAGATATTTTACCATCTTTCAATAATCTTTCGGACATAGAAAAATTTCACCTCATATTTCGAAGTAATGATTATGATGTCAGTAAATGTTGCATTAAAGGTATGAGTGAGATGTACAAGTTCAGACGTTCACTAACTTAGGCTATTTTACGTTATTTAGTATATAAATTGTATAACTATGATGTAAAACTGTACCTTCTCAGTCAAATAGATAGATAAGAAAGAAAATATATATTACCATTTTATGTACATATTCCCCGTTTGCGGTTTCGGTAGTTATCGTTCGTTGTCGGAGTTGTCTTTCTTGTTATCAGGTGTCAAACCATTTCCGGTAGAATAAAAAAATGGGGAAACCTAACTATTGTGCCATCAAAGACTGTCACAATAAGTCAGGAAAGGGAGATTTGGTAGAACAATAAAACTACATAAATTACCAAAAGAAGGAATTGTACGATCGGCATGGCTACGTGCAATTAGTCGGAAAGACTTTAAACCATCAACGTACACCCCAGTCTGTTCAGATCATTTTCCGAGAGGAGAAGGACGTACATCCGTTCATAAAGTACCAAGTCTTCACCTCCCACAAAAAGTGGTCAAAGAGGGAAAAGTAAGGAACACAAAAAAACAGTCTATCCACAAGTATTTCGGAAACAGAGTCAATATTACAACCATCCATTTCACACTCCGAGTCGGACCAGCCTAAGCCTTGTTGTTCTATAGATGTGATTGAGCAAACTCATTCGTAAGTTGTAAATGACAAAAAATAATGTCTCTTTTTACAGACTGAGATAAATGTATGGAACTCATACCAATTTCTTATTTATAATTTTATATATTACTCTGAACCTTTTTGTACAAAACCTATCCAATGACTCCATTGTTAAGCATCAATCAATGGTATACATGTCCATAAAACAAACCATGCATCTAGTTGATCATGCATAAAATGTATGTCAAAAGTGACCGTGTCAACAAATTATAGATTAATAGTGTACTATTGCACTAGTCTACCCAAGACTAGAGTGTGGCACTGGTACAAAAATCACTGCTTATACATGTTATATAATACAATAAATGTTTTTCTAGTAACTGTAATATACACCTGAACACACAATTTATCCAATGTGCATTAAATGTAGGTCTTGTGTGTATCTGAGATATCCACATACAGACACAATTTAAAAAAAAATGGGACATACATGTACATGAACTTTAAGGGTCAATCTATTCAACATCTTCCTCTCTGCTGATTGAGGATAAAAATTAATTGAACAAAAATACATATCACATACAAAATATTGGTTCATCCATATTCTTGTTTTAATATATTCAATTTAATAAATTGTATTGAATATTTCAGGTACTCTAAAACTCCAATGAGGACACTTTGTGAATCTGGAACAGAAAGTGAGAATGTGCCATTATCAACAGTTTCATGTACAAAAAATGACAAAATCACTCATCCCAATACACCACCTGCTGAATTATCTGTTCAAGTCACAAGACCAGAAATTATAATAGATGATATAGCTTCATCAGATGAGGAGGTACTTTTTTATACAGGTTTACCATGCTACCAGGCATTTAAAGCTTTGTTCGATACTCTCATTGCTGCAGGGGCTGATCGAATGAATGTGGATGACGAGATATTGATGCAAGAAAAATCGTATAGGAAGTTACGGTTGATTGACGATTTTTTTTATTGTAATGATGAGACTACGTTTAGGTTTATTGTTAAATGACTTGCAATATAGATTTAAGATTTCAACAGGAAGAGTTTCCAGAATTTTTAATTCCTGGATAAGCCTAATGGCAACATGCCTTAAATCAATCGTGTTCTTGCCACCTCTCCAAACACTTCAACAGAAAGTACCTGATTGCTTTAAAAACTTTAGTGATACAAGAATTGTTCTCGACTGTACAGAAATATTTATAGAAACTCCTTCAGCATTACAAAATAAATCACTGACTTATTCCAGCTACAAATCCCATAATACTTTTAAATCACTAGTTGGTGTAAGCATGACAGGAGCTGTTGTTTTCTTATCAAATTTATGGGGAGGCTCAGCATCTGATGTGCATATTACAAGAAACTGTGGCCTTCTTGAACTTTTAGAAGAAGGTGATGCTGTAATGGTGGACAAGGGTTTCATTCAAATACAGTCAGATTTAAAAAAAAGGAGTTAAATTGTATTGTCCACCATTCATGTTCGCTAAAAGGAATCAGTTTTCGAAATCTGAAGTTGAATGTACAAGGAGGATAGCGTCTGCCAGAATTCATGTGGAGCGAAAAATGGAGCAGATCAAGAACTTTCGCATCTTACAAGGAATATTACCCATCAGTTTGAGTTCAAAGGCTGACGCCATATTTTTTGTGTGTTCTGCTTTAACTAATTTATTGCCTCCCCTTGTGAAATGATTGCATGCAATAGGAATTAAAAAATGTTATGCCAATTTTTACAAGCACTTGCTTTTTATAATGCCTTTATTCATTGTTGAAGGCATTCTCTCAATGAAATTTTGTATTTAGGTGCTTTTGGTCCATTGTCTCATGGAAATATATTTAAATAAAATGAAGCCTATGGTAAATGTATACATGGTATAGGAAACAAAGTCCCAAACAATCCATCATAGTAATCATAGATAAAAGCAAAGGATTGCAATGCTTATTGTTGTTCATCATCTAAAGATAACAATTATTCAAGATGGAGTATGAGTGCCAATGAATAAACTATCTATCGAATTTATACAATGTTGTTAATGTAAGTCATAGTTCAGTCTTCAACACAAACATTGGCTCACCTAACAGTAGGCTATAAAATTACCAGTGTGATTATGCAGTATGGGCTTTGCTCATTGTTGAAGGTGGTACAGTGACCAATAGTGGTTAATTTCTGTTATTTGGTCTCTTGTGAAGAGTTGTCTCATTGGCAATCACACCAAATCTTTTTTTATATTTTTATATGAAACGATTAAAATTGGAAAATTAACTGCCACAACTGCCTAATTTAGGTCAAAATACAACTGCAACTGAACAACAGGCTTAGACTACATGGAATAAGAACAGGAACAAGATGCAGCAGGGTTTAATATTTCAAAGTCTTAAACAAACCTTCCTTGACTTAGCCAGGAGTGTACATAATGGACACACATGTTAACCAAAAAATTACAATGAAGAATAAGTCATATATTAAGTAAGACTTTCTCAATTAGAAAATAATGCACACCTCATAGCAAGTTCAAGGTGACTTTTAGTGTCTGGTCTTCTCTATATATATAGGTTTTGTTGAATTGTAGACATTTATTCTGCGATACATGTATCACAATATTTCACATGTACAGGATTGACCAGAAGTGACATCATTGTTCATTGGTGAAGACTACTAGGTGTACTTTGAATGATAATGTGTATTTTGTTGTGTTGTCAGATAATTGTGGGGTCTCATGGACATTCATTCACATCTCAGTTTTTATAACTTTGCAAGTATACCAACACTGCATTGGAATGGGAATATACAATGTAAATAATAATAAAGGCAATCAAATGTCAGAAAATAATTTTATGTCATTTACCGACGAAACATAATTTGATTTAATTCAATATAAAAAAAATGTAGAAATATAATCTCAACAAATAAAATTTCAACGAACATGACAAACAACAAAAATAATATGAATTATATATATATTAATAACAAGAAAAAAAATGAAGACTGCTTATTCACACTTGTATCAACAAATTTATATATATATATGTAAACAAAATAACAAAAAGCACCTGAACATTACTTAAGCTGAGATCATAAACATGACTAGTTACATGTACATGTAGGAATGAAATAGAGTACAAATTGGTATGGTTTTGACAAGAAATGTATCTTCCAGGCTTAACCTTCATTTTATCAAAAAATATTTATTAATATTTTTTTTTATTTTTTTCTAGAAATTATTTCTATAAGAATGTATGTTATTTTGATATTCTGCAATAACTCAAAATGGATAGACTGTCATGACTCTAATGAAAATAAGACCAAATAAAATTTATTAAGACTGTCATTTGCTTACCACTAGAACTTTATTATGTATTTATAATACACATTTATTGATTCAAATTATCATTTTGGCACTGAGAAAACAGGAGGAGAAGGGAATGAGGATTTAGAACTTCAATTTTATTAAGCCTTACTACATTTTACTTCTTATACATTTGTTATACATTTTACTAAGAATTGTCACTCAAATCAATCATCAACAGACTGAAGACTTTGGCTACATGATACAATATGTGGAACCATATTCTCTTTATAGAATTCAATAAGCTTTTGTTCCATATTCTCCCAATACAATTTGTCAAATTTTACTTCAACTGTGAGAAAATCATTCAAAAGGTAAATTACCAAATCACAATTCTCATATTTACAAATTCCCATTTGTCCTTGTATTTGAGAAAAATACTTGTGGGATTTTTTCAGTTGCATATTGTTTTGTTCATCAATTTCAAGGAAAAAATCTTTGCTTGCACATGCCTCTCTGATTGTTTTCATTCTCCATTTCCATGGACATTTTATCTCTAGTACACACTTTTCCTCACCAAGCTTTGTGCACTTTTTAACAAGTCCATCAGGACTAGCACCAAGAAATCCAAATTTGTCACATAAGAATATACCACATTCTTTTACAAATATTTTTTCACCATATTTTAATCTTCTGTGAGCAATATATTTTTTTCTTGCTATCGGTTCATGCTTTCGTCCTTAAATTAATGGTGCCACATTGATTACCTTAGCCGACTTAGAAAAAGATTGCACTAATTTATCGACATCTGCTTTTTTGCGTGAAACAATAGAGTGAAAATTTGAACTTGTTATTCCAAATTTTCTGGTATCAAACCAAAGTTGATTTTCAGATTGACCTAATGTTCTTTTTTCTATCTCATCAATTACTGTCTGGGGAATATTCACAAATTTGTCGAGCAGTATGGTCTCATTTATTGCTGGTTCTTTTTGAACAATTGACATAATGTCTATGTAGCTGTCAGATTCAAAATGTAAATATTCAGAGGTCTCAACTTCTTCAAAATTAACTACATTTATGTCACTATTAATGTCATAAACTTCACAACTTGGGGCAACTAAATCAAAAATTGCTGGAGAATAATTCAAATTTCCTAATTTAGCTGTTAATAGTGATACAAAATCCTGACCTTGGTCAGTAATGGAATTTTTCACAGTAAATTTATTTTTCTTCTCATTTGCACATGGTTCATTTCCACCATATTTTAACTTTTTGAAAGATATGTTTAGCACTTCTTGAGGATCTTTTTTCCTTTTACCTCCCTTATTCCAATTACATGGTTTTGAAGTACATGCAGTATTTTCTTTTTCCTGTGCACATGCCTCAAGCTTGAAGAGAAGACCTGCGATATGGGTACATCCTTCACCTAGACTGAAAATAGAAATCAGAGTTATTGTTCATTTAAGAAGAAATGACAAGGGCAGTTAAGAGTCAGTAAAATCACAAACTGGTTTGAAGTTGAACAATAATGGTTTAAACCACCAGCAAGCGAAACTTTAACAACATTGTGTTTTGAATGGAAAGTTGTCTCATTGGCACTCATACCACATTTTCTTATTTATATTATAATTTTTTGAGTGCGCCAGACCATAAGGATAATGTGATCAACATTATAGTCTTCACTTGCGTCCTTAGTCTGCCGGCATAAAACGTGTTTACAAAAGCCACTTGGCCATATAAAACCAAACATAGCATTGAAAGTCATGTAGGTTACATGTAAATGAAGGCAAATTTGAATTATGGAGACAGGGATGGTTTTAGATAAAAAAAAGTCTTGTGTTGAACACTTATAATGAAAGTGTTAAATAAAAAAACACACATACCCAGCTGGACAACTACAGTTGGCTTTGAAAACTACAACAGGTGTTTTCTTTGAAATTAAAATCCATTGTTGATATGGTCCCTGTTGTTTCATGGAAGGGTAACACTTTGATCTGATGTAACAACTTTCACAATCATCATCAATACTGTTTATCATTAAGTCATGAACATAGTTCTCTTTAAAAAAGTTATATCCACGGATGAACTGGCGATAGCATAACATTTGCTCATTGTCTCCAGTTCTGTGACTGCTCTGAATGAGAAAGGATTCCACATCCTGATGGGAAACAAGTGGCAGCAAAGATAGATCACTAGTCCACCCAGAGTTTAGTTCATTATAAGGGGGAATATCAACATTGTCATTAGTGAAAGAGTGTTGAGAAACAAGAACTGTCGACAGTGACGCAGTCACGCCATTGTTTGTTTGATTAGTTTCAAAGGCTCTTCGTGCAAGTTCGTCTTTATTCCCAGATATCTTTGCACTGCTTGATCGCAGGAATAGCACTAAATCACTTTTCTTTACAGTTAAAAAGTCCTCGACAGTAGTTTTATCATTTATGTCTTATATTTTCATTAGTTTACTGATTGTTTACACTCGTTACGGAAGAGAAGGAAGTGTAGTCACCTTCACGCAAGAAAGACAACTCCGATAACGACCGATAACTCTGTATATCGAAAGTCGGGAATAATTGATTGTAATGATTACTGTTTGTTTGTTCTTTGTGTATGTGTTGATGACAATCCAGATTTTGGATTTTTATATCAATAAAATCTTAAATCTTAAATCTTAATACAAGACCCAAGTGAGATAATAAAAAAGAAAGAAAGAGGAAATGCAGTAAGTTACTCTTCCAAAAGAAGGGGCAATTAAACATAATAGTTTGAAACCATAAGCATATGTAAATATTATATATATAACCCTTGTATTTTAAGGTTTACCTTTTTTCTTTGCAGCACCATGGTGGGAATGTAAGTATAGAGCCATTTTGAGTCAATGACGAACTTTCCTATACTTTCCTATTGTTTATGTTAAATGATCTCGTTTGAAAAAAAGACAAATATAGTTGTAACGTAAAAATATTTAGTCTTAAATTTGTGAACAAATCGTATTAATGGTAATTTTCTTGTCCTATTTCTTTTCTTTGATTCTTTTCTTGTCAAAAACTTCTTAACATTTATCATGTTTATTGAAAGGAATCGTTTATGAACTTTAAAACTACAAGATAAAATTGAGAATGGAAATGGGGAATGTTTCAAAGAGACAACAACCCGACCAAATAAAAAAACAACAGCAGAAGGTCACCAACAGGTCTTCAATGTAGCGAGAAATTCCCGCACCCGGAGGCGTCCTTCAGCTGGCCCCTAAACAAATATATACTAGTTCAGTGATAATGAACGCCATACTAATTTCCATATTGTACACAGGAAACTAAAATTAAAATAATACAAGACTAACAAAGGCCAGAGGCTCCTGACTTGGGACAGGCGCAAAAATGCGGCGGGGTTAAACATGTTTGTGAGATCTCAACCCCCCCCCCTTTTACCTCTAAACAATGTAGAAAAGTAAACGCATAACAATACGCACATTAACATTCAGTTCAAGAGAAGTCCGAGTCTGATGTCAGTAGATGTAACCAAAGAAAATAAACAAAATGACAATAATACATAAATAACAACAGACTACTAGCAGTTAACTGACATGCCAGCTCCAGACTTCAATTAAACTGACTGAAAGATTATGATTTCATCATATGAAGATCAGGCACAATCCTTCCCGTTAGGGGTTTAGTATCATGCCATCATAACATATATGAGAAGAACATAACCCGTGTCATGCCAACAACTGTTTTTAGAATAAATGTGTTTAGTTCCGACGCAAAGACCTTATCAGTGACTCAATATTAACGCCAACATATGCAATCTTTAATGACTTGACAACAGTATCGTAATTATATCTCTCTTAATAAGTCCATTCAAAGGTTTTCTAAGTTTCTGAGGTGAATACTGACACCTTTGTGCTTTATAAAGAATATTTCCATAAAAAATTGGATGTGAAATACCTGAACGTATAAGAACATATTTTTATATCGTTAATTAATGGGAGGAGTGACACTGTGCACTCTTTCCAAATCCCCATTTATTCGTTAATTGTCTCTAATTCCATTCTTTTACCAACATCTCTTATTTGTTACCTTTATATCCAACATTCTATTAGCGTGTCATTTCACCATAAACTTAATCAAGGATATGTAAATTCGAAATCTCTTTGAATTGTAAGTAAATTGCAACATATATCAATATCATTGGCAATTTAATATTATTTCAAAGGAGCATACTACCTTGTAGTTTTCGATAGTTGTTTCGGTCACAGATGGTTGACTTCTGCATTTACAGGACACTGTTTTGAGGCCACCGTAATCAACTCTTTATTATTATCTATATTTGTTTCCGATGTGTATCATTTATGTGTTCAGTTTATTGACTAATTTTGATAGATCCTGACATCAATTTGCCACTTGTCTGTGGAATCAAGTGGTACTTTAGAAGCAAATATTAATAAAGTCAGTACAATTACACGTAATGTTTGAATAAATTAGGGATAGTTTAATAATAAGTACAAGGAACTTGAACATAGCAGCAATCAACACTTACTTGAATAGAAAAATGAAAATCTAACAAAATTTGCAATTAGAAGAAAACATGGTATAGCAAGCAAAGGGAGTTACATCTGTTGCTTTCATTCTGACGGTCAATTAAATAAAGACAACAATAGTATACCACTTTTCAAAAGTCATAAATAAGATTGAAGAGAAAATAGATCATAGTTATAAACTAAAACTGAGGGAACACACCAACTATAAGAGGAAAACAACGAAACAACATAATTAAAATTGAGAAAGGGAATGGGAAAGCGACAAAAACCCGACCATAGAGCAGACAACAGCAGAAAGCCACCAATGGGTCTTAAAACGCTGAAGTGCAACACGACCAAACGACATACAACACACACAGAAACGAACATGTTCGAATCCGGTATTTCTATTTAAAAGTTTACCTACATCATATGGTTTTTGCTCATCGATGAAAGCCGTACGATGACCTATAGTTGTTAATTTCTGGGTCATTTTGTTTCTATTGTGGAGTTGTATCATTGGCAATAAACCAATATATTGGTAATATATCGATATTTATTCTATTTTTTAGCATGTACAACAGACAGCGAATGCGAGACATTGATTATTTGCCAGGAGGGACAAACATCTTGTAAAAATGGACGCTGTTTTTGTAACAGTCATTAGATATGCAATAGAAAAAAAAAATGAATTCACCAGATTAGTTTAACAAGAGATGACAATCTTTGCAGAAAGAAAATAACATATATTAAATAATACCAAATGCATTCTGTGCTCTCTTTTTCTTTATATCATTGAATAAAATGCGAGAAAATCGCCTTCAAGTCAAAGAAAACTAAAGACTAAACAATGCGAACCGAACCAAAAAGTTTGGGTGATCTTCGGTGCTCCGAAAAGGTAAGCAGATCCTGCTCCACATATGGCACCCATCATGTTGCTCATGTTATTACAAACCCGATAAATAGTATAATTAGGTAACTTTCGTGAAAAGGGAACTGGATTGGAGTTACGACATAAGGAACATAACGTAAATTGGGTTATAGTGGTTGTAGTTTTATTATGGTTTATTTGGTGCTCCCAAACACTAAAATTTAAAACGCCAAATCGCGAACCGGTATAACAGTATCGTAATGTTAATTGTCAGTGACAAAAATTAATGTTATTATATCTTCTGTATATTTCCAACAATTATATGCATATCCAATTTTGAAAAAAACATAAATGGTTTTTTTTTTACTAAATTGTCAATTTTCTGAAATTGTAAAAAAACCCAACATAGACAATTACTGATAAGACGATTTTTTTAAAAATAAATATATTAACATTACTTGTTATCCCTTATATTCAATAAATAAACAAGTATTCCCAAAGGCATAAGGAGTAAAAATTAAATCAATGATGATCATTAGATTGACATGAACTGCAATACAGATGATTTTACAATTTATTTCATATGATATTTGTTAAAAACAAATAATTTATTTCAAAAAGTGATTTTAATGTTAATTATTTTCAATTTCATCCGTATCCGATTCTATATCATTTATCATGTTTTGAGTTTGAGACAATCAATGTTATTTTGCCAATAAACGGGGAAATTAGAATAAGCTTTATCACTACTGTTGCTCCAAATAAAAACATCTCAATTTAACTAAGCACAAAAAAGTACACACACCAAAAAAAAAAAAAAACAAAAAAAAACACACGACTTTCAAGAGGAAACAGCCAAAATATTCCGCCGCAAATATTTTTCAATTGACGGTTTACAATATAATTTTTGAAACGAACATTCATAACGTTCAACCAACTAGTGATGGCGTCAGTAACATTCAAGAAGGAATGATTTACACTTCACCAATTGGAACTCTTGGTTTAATAGCTTCCTTTTAAGCAGCAATCCTTTATCAAGAAATAATAAGGCAGTACAATCTAGGGAATATTGTATCAGTTAGGAAATATGTACTCCTTATGTAAGCGTTGCTGTAATGTTGCTACATATGAAAAGAAAGTTCACAATTGCGATCTTTAATCATCTCTTTTGTCGTAAAGTTTTGTTTCAACCGATCCTCATTGTCAATTTCTAAATGTTAGTTAAGATATGAGACAGACATAACTGTATCTGTTGTATCTATATCTCTATTTTGATTGAAAAGATGCGTTCAACATAGTCACCAGATTTTGAATTATTTAGTGAGAGAACATCATCTGTATAACAGAAAATAAATAAAGGCAACAGTATCATACCGCTGTTTGAAGTTATATATGTATATTAGAGTATATTGCTCACTTCTTTTGATTTATTCCATAAGGGGTTTCTGTATAAAATCAGTCTCATAAGAATAAAGGGACAAGTTGACAAGAGTAGAGGCACAATTGGTTTTTATATGAATACCGACTGTATAATGAAAAACACGTCCTCCAAACGTAACAAATATGTTGTCCATCAAGACATCAAGCATCTTGACAATGTCAGTTTAAGAGAATTGTTTGTTTGAATCAGGTTTATTTTTTTACATAGTAAAATTTCTCCAACCCTTAGACATGATACGTTTATCTACGTTGATTATTCTTTTTTTATGAAATAAAGCAATACCAACTCTTTTAATAATATTAGTTTAAAATGGGGAATACTTGTTGATTGAGGGCTTCGGCTCACAAGGAATGTATAAAACGAAGAGGTTCAAGAGGTACAATTCAAATTATCCCTTCGTATCCCGAATTATACTATTTAAGGGTTTTGATAACGTGAGCAACATGACGGGTGCCACATATGGAGCAGGATCTGATTACATTTCTGGAGCACCTGAAATTATCCCCAGTTATTGGTGGGGTGCTTGTTGCTTCATATTTTTTTTTTCTTTATTGTGTTTTGTTTGTCTTTTACTTTTTTTTAGTCATGATGTTGTCAGTTTATTTTCGATCTATGAGTGTAATTATGTCTCCTGGTTAATTTATGATAAGTTGTGTGACAATTTTACGTTACGAATATGCTGCAATATCCCGAAATATATTTCATAGTTGGTAAGTGATAATCTATTTGCATGGTAATGAATGTTCTAAGCTTTTATTTGTTATAACATTGTGGAGGAATTAAAAAGGAAGGCATGCTACTTATATACACGTGTTTTCATTATCCACAACTTTCTTTTTCGAGCAAATAATGAACATAGCTGATGAATAAATGAAAACAGTAAAATTCTTTTCAATTTTGTTAAATCAACAATTACATCAAATTTCATTTTAGTGCTTTTGTAACCATTTTTGAGTAGATGTGTCTAGACCAGTGCAATATTACTTATTCACAATCATCAGTTTATTATGTAACAAAGCCGACAAACTGTTTGTTGATGTTTCCGAGATGCAACTTAATTCTTCACTTTAAACTTTATATTGCTCCATTCTAATTTTACATGTTTTACATCTAATTTATGTTTCTCAGTTACCACACTATCCATTCCCAAGTTAACACGGTTCAAACTTCGCATTTCCTACCCTTTACTTGACATTTCTAACTCCCAAAGAAGAGTCAACTCTGAAGTGAAAAATATCAACTTGGGAATGAATTGATCTACTTTAGAGTGTCAACTTTGGAGTGAAATCTCAACTTGAAAGTGCGAAATGTCACATTAGAACTGAGAAATGTCCAGATGTATGTACAAAATATCTTTATTCATGTCACCTAAACTCACCAAAATCTTATGTTAGTTCTTGTGTACTATTATTTGTTTGTTTGTCTTTTTCGTTTTTATACATGGTGTTGTCAGGTTTTTTTTCGATTTATGGGTTTGACTGTTCCTCTGGTATCTTTCAACCCTCTTTTATAAATTTATCATCCTTGCATATCTTATGTATTTCATTACACTTTAAATACTCTTATATGCAAAAAAAACCTAAAAGTTTATTTTATCCTTGATGTGCTGAACCAAAACATTATATTTTGGTACGTACTAGTCAACGACACATCCACAGTGATTACGGTATCGCTGAGAACCATTTACGGCAACATTTCTAATTGCATTTTCATTGGACGATTGAACTAACTGTGAAAAGTGAACTCGGACTGTAGGGGCTTCTTCTTCGCTGGACTGATTTTGTTCAGAATCGGTTTCACGCATGCATCCTTTATATCATAAACGCCATTAGTTTGGTCATTCAGGGTAGACAAACAAGTACTTCTTCAATTTTTGACGATTAAAAATTGGTATGACTATTTTATAAGTGTCTTGTCTTTGCTGTTTAGCACTATCTTTAGGCTTGGAATGTCGCCGAGGGGACAAACGGACTGTTATTTTATAAAAATCACATTTTTTAATTTGCCAAATTCTACAATTATTGTCGAACAACGCTGCAAAGTTTCAAGTGACAAGTTTAGGTAACATTGGAACATTACTCAATATAAGGATTATTCGTTGGTGAGTCTTGTCTGGACGAAACGCGCGGCAGACGTATTCAATTATAATCTTGGTTCAACTATATTTTTCCGTAATCCCTCCGTTTCAGTGGTGTGGCACGGGGTACTAGCAGAATCGGTAATTTCCTTTTCAAATACTTCGTCGTAAGGGGTGATAACTTTCTAGTCCGTTGATTCGTCTTCGTATATAACGTTTGTAGAAGAAGATATTTTTTTCCAGTAACATTCTTAATCATAATTTTCAGTATATTGTGATGTAACAGTGCATTTAATGGCGTGTTTACTTTAAAAAATGCAGAAACCGTTTTAACTTTAATTACTTAAATTTTAATTATCTATGTCTGTTAAAATCAATATAGGCTTCTGTAAAGCAAACACCATAGGTGTAATAACAGTAACAACATTAGTAACAACTTAAAGCTGTATTTTTATTGGTGAAACATTAATTATGTTTTGTTTTAAAAATGCATAACAAGACTTTCCTGCATGTCTCATTCATCTATTTTTAACTATTAATGCGTCTTACAAATGTACGTTACTTCCTAAATATGTATATATGTTGTTTTTTAATCTTTATGTCTCTTATCAAAATATTAACAAATATGAATATCAAAGTTGCAAGTACCTTTTTTGCTCTTCTTATTGGTAAGTGAAAGTTTTATATTCAGTATAGTTATATAATTGTTTATACTATGCGGAAAACATTGTGCTTAATCTCTTTCAAAATACTTACGACATAATATTCTATAAAAATTCATAAACACATCATTTTGTTTTCTTTTAATGTCATATTTGAAATTGGTGAGCCTGCTTTTCGTATGTTAAGTTATGTAAAAAGAGTGTCTAGTGATTTTTAGTTATCTACGTCTTAACATACGTTAAATAGGAATATGTGATCTGTTAAGAAGAAGTGATGAGCATCAATTTCAAAATGATAAATGCATTTTAGCACTATTTAGTATTTCATGGCGGACAGTTTTTAATTGATTGAGGTGCAGTACAAGGAAGGAGAAAAATATCGTTTGAAAGATAACCAGCAATCCCCGTCAATTAAGTAGTTATCAAAGGTACCAGGGTTATAATTTAGTACGCCAGACGCGCGTTTCGTCTACATAAGACTCATCAGTGACGCTCATATCAAAATATTTATAAATCCAACTACAAAGTTGAAGAGCATTGAGGATCCGAAATTCCAAAAAGTTATGCCAAATACGGCTACAGTAATCTAGGCCTGGGATAAGAAAAATCCTTAGTTTTTCGATGAATTTAAAGATCTTCAAAGTTTTGTAAACAGAAAATTTATAAAAATACCCACATTATTGATATACATGTCAACACCAAGGTGATGACTACTAGGTTGGAAACGTCCACCAGCAGTGGCATCGACCCAATTTTAAGATTTGAACCCTGTCACGTCCAAGGTTCGAACTAAGAAACTAAGTATTGGCAGTTTAGTGTCATTACTGACAAATCGGCCACTCTTAATTCATTGAGATGAGATATGGAACAAAATAGAGACTGTTGTAACAAGCGGGATCTAATACAGTATTGGTAGTAGAATATCGTTCATTAACACGTTGATATTTGATGAAAATGCCTTAGGAACAGATATTTAACCAATGAAGCTATGTTATTCTTATTTTTGATTGGCCTTTATCCATATTGCCTTTTTTGTGTAAAACTCTGCAATTGAGCAATTTCATAATTAACTCAACTTCTGAATAATCTGTGCATGCTCAATGAAAACAAAGAATTCTATTCTTATGAGAATCAACGGTTTATAATTTACTGTACTTTTTGACCGCTGATTGGTTTATAAAAACACCCGACTGCATGGGTTATTTTAGACAACGGACTGGTCTTTAGGGATAAAGGCAGTCGGTTCCATTTTGATCATCTTATACATTTATTATTTGAAAACGGATCTCTGTGGGTTCGTACTTCCATTAAATTGGTCGTTTGTCTCACTATTGATGATTTGAACGAATGCTAATGTCATTTGTGGCAATCACCGATAAAAGGTAGTCAATACCACATCTTACATTAGCAGACAACAACAGAAAAACGAAAAATACCAAAAAGAATTCAAACTTTAAGTCGGAAATAATCTAAAAATGTCGGAGTTGTTTTAAATATTTGAGTATAAACCCTGTGATAGGTAATGTATTCGTTCATAATTTTAGGGAATTTAAAAACATATCTAATTTAAAATATAAAAAATCAAATCAAGTCCTTTCTGTGTTCACCCCCTTCTATCTTTTATAGAATGTTTAATTATTGAAGATTGAAGACAACCCAATTACACTTTAAAATCAGGTAGGGCTACGGAAAAGTAAAGGTTTTATTAGTTTTTCAAATCAATCTACTATGAACGTCACCAACAATTCTATAATTTCAGTTTGTTATTTAAATGCATTAAAGAAAAGGTTCTTTTTATATCCAGGAAGAAATAATAGCTCGGGATAAGCGGTCAATTTATTTCTGTTGAGTCGACGAATATTCCCATAGATATAATAGGGATTTTTTTCGAAACGCAAGCAAATCAAAATGTCGGCTCTATGTTTTGATTTTGAATCAAGAAAGAAGGGTCAATATCAATTTCTCTTTTTTAAGAAATGTTTTCGTCTAGAATATGTGCATACTATATTTTCTGTTGGTATTAAACTGGAAACAACTATATCTGAAGTCAGGAATATGACAGTTCTTGTCCATTCGTTTTTGATGCGTTTTGTTATTTGATTTTGCCATGTGATTATGGACTTTCCGAATTGATTATCCTCTAAGTTCAGTATTTTTGTGATGTTACTTTTTAATTAACATATACCCAATAATTTATATCAGTTGAAGCTCTTCCTTTAGATTACCCTTGATGTATTTGGCAAAACTTTTAGGAATTTCGGGCCTAAATGCTCTTCAACTTCGTACTTTAATCGGCCTTTGGATCATTTTTTTGGAATCTAGCGTCACTGATGAGTCTTTTGTAGACGAGACGTGCGTCTTGCGTATATACAAAATTTAGTCCTGGTATCTATATATGATGAGTCTATTTACAGATTAAAGTTATTTATTTAAAAAGTGTTTTTAACTTTATACCATTTGCCTGTACCAAAGACGGAATATTGCAACTGTTTTTCACTTGTTTTGTTTACAAATAGCTTTTAATTTTGGCAGTTCGAATGGATCGACTTTCCCGTTTGTAAGTTTTCATTGGAGTTTAAAACGGTTCTAGATTATACAAGTTTCCATCCTTTCAATATCATTATTGAAGTAATGTAATGATCACTCTGAGGACACGTTGAGGATATTTTTAAAGCTTCAGCTTTCAGTAGAAATAGTTTTTTATAAATAAAAAAAACATAATCGGAAGAAGGGTATAAAGATTTTCAAGTTAATATCTGTACAAAATATTAAATTACAATACTGCGTATTATAAATTAAACAGATAACTAACGTCAATAGAATATGTATGTCCAAAACGTCATTTCATTTCAGTATCCTCCATTGGCGAACCTTGTAGAAAAGTAAATAACTGTGTAAACACACGATGTGTAAACCGGACAGAGATTAATTGTATTACCAACTTGTGTACTTGTGTAAATTCGTCTTCCACTAGTAAGTATTAAGATACAGTATTACTTTCAATTCTAGCAAAACCTAGGCCGATACTGTCAAAATAAGATGACCAGTTAATTTTTTTTATTTATATTTATTGATCAAATTGGCATTGAAAAATATCACACGAAAAAAATAAAGTTTTCACTGACATGTCCATTGTATCGGTCACTGCTTTTGGAATATTAAATATTAAATATATGCTTAGTGTCAATATAAGTTATATACGTATATACTATAAGTAAAAGAGTGTGCTATTGGGTCAGTAAACTCCATATGGGGTGAGAGCGAAGCTCAAATTCCCATATAGAATTTATTGATAATAATTCAGAATATGCATGAAATATAAAACGTTCATTTTTGTAATGTTTTGATGTTCACATTTCAACAATTTTAAAAGAGAGTCATACACAATATATTTAAATAATAGAAAGCCCATGCGTACGATAAGAATCGAAAACGAGAAGACAAAGAAGGAAAAGACAGAAAGTCAGATGAACTACTACAGAAAGAAGGAGTAAAGGGTGTAAATTAGTTTGAAAACTATAAGTTACCATTAATAATATCCAGTCTCTAAACAACATACACGATTTGACAAGACTACTGTTATTTTTTGTTTTTACTGAGTAACTACATTCTTTCGTTGTATAACCAACTAACGGCTGGAATTGTAAGTACAGATATGTTTGAGAAACTTGACGAGTATTTATATGTATATGCAATGATGGTTTCAATTTATTTCTCTGCATAGATTTACAAATAACTATAGTCTGATACTAGTCTATAAAGTGAAAATACATAAATCTTCTTTATCCTCGGTACCATCAGAAATGGGCAGAATCCGTGGCATTTGTCGTTTTTTACTCTGTTTTCAATTTGAGTGTATTTTTTTTGGTTATTAGACATGTACAAATTAAGATGGTATTGCATATTTAACGCTGACAAAGGCAGAAAAGTCAAAAATTAACATTGTATGTTTTCATTTCTTTTTTGTAGTTTGTAAAATTGACAGTGAATGCGAATCATTATGTCATCCATATCCAGGACAATGTCACGCAAGACGATGTATGTGTAGCAGTCATTAGAAATACACAAGAAAAAGAATTCACCAAACATGGAGAACAATGCAATTACAACATTTCCCATATAATGTTATACTGACAGAAGACGTTCTATGTATTTCTAATAAAAGATTAAAGATCAGTACTTGTGATGATGTTAATTTCCTCCAAAAATGAGCTTTTGTAAAGCCTTCCATTTGATTTAAGTTAATTAATTATCATATTTTGAGTTATCTAGCGATGAACTGCAAAGTGTAATGTCCATTTTTGCATAGCTGTAAGAATGTAGTGGGGTATGATCTTATTTTAACGTATAAAAACATGTATAATTTCTAGAATCTCACCAGTTTTAAGTGTTCTCTATTTTTATGAAGACCTTTCATCTTAAGAGATATGTTCTAGTTTTAAAAGTCTTTTTATATCGACTTTGTTTACCCTTCGTACGGTGTCAGTATGATGTGAAAATAATGGGATCACACCGGTGTTTCATGGTGTGCATTTTTCTCAGTCTTTAATAGTTTATGTTGTGTTTTGGATACTGTTATTAGTCTGTTGATTGTTTGTTTTTTATTATTCGCCATAACATTGTCAGTTTTTTTTCGACTTGTGAGTTTGAATTTATCTTTAGTATCTTTCGTCTCTCATTTTAACACTCAAAATATAATTTAAATAGCTGTATATATGAGTAAACGACATACGCGTAGTTATTATAGATCGCAACATTTCGTAAATATGACTAACAATGAGTCTTGCATGAACTAATTTATTTCAACAAACTTTACATACATCTACATTCAAATTCTGCATTGGTAAAATCAAAATAGTATCCTTTGATGAGTACTAGTCAATAACATGTCCGCAGTGTTTACAGCATTTTAGAGTGCCATTTTCGACTACACTTTCGCTTGCATTGCCATTGGCCGATTTGAAGTCAGTAAATTGTGAAATGTGAACTTTGACGGTAGGGTTCTCTTCTTCGCTCGACTGATTTTGTTCGGAATCGGTTTCACGTATGTCATCTATATCACAAACGCCATTTCTTTGGTCGTTCAAAGTAGACAACTCAAGTATTTCTTCAATTTTTGAGTCTAGCGATCCGTACTTTTGACGATTACAAAGTGTTCGGTTTATCTTATATGTGTCCAAACTTTGTTGTTTAGTACTGTCTTTAAGTTTTAACCGTCGTCTAGGGGACAAACGAATTGGTCTACCGTTAAAATCGGTATTTGTTATTTGTTTCGCAAATTCCACTATGACGTCATTGTTATCGAATAACGCTGCAAAACTTCCATTGATAAGTTTAGGTGACATTGGAACATTACTCAATAAGAGGCTGATTCCGTAATCCTTCCGCTTCAATGGTACGACACGGGGTACACGCAGAATCGGGATTTCCTTTTCAAATACTTCGTCGTCAGGGGAAATTACTTCCTCGTCTGTTGATTCGTCATCGTGTAAAACTTTTGTAGCAGTAGCAGATATAATTTTCCAGTCACGTTCTATATCACAGTCTTCAGTATATTGTGACGTCACAGTAAATCGAATAACGTATTTCCCTCTGAGTAATGCAGGGACCATATGAACCTTTTCCGGAACGATTAAGCTGTTTCAGTAAAAATTCGTTCAGTTCATTTTCACCCTAAAATAAGAATACACACGTATCGTGAATATACCATATTAGATAATTTATTTTTATTTTCTGATTTAAACCTTGTTTTTTTTTTCATATATCAATCAAGACGTTATTGAACATGAGCGATTCTCTAATTTTTGCGCTATTTTCACATTTCTTGATCGGAGCGTGAAAATATTTCTCCTCACTAGTAAAAATCTGATTTCGGCAAATGATTGGTCGAAATTAAATTGTGACTTTAAATGTTCCCGGTTTCTTCTGAGTTTTCATATTTTGACGTCACGAAAAAGGCGACCATGCCTGATGACGACACATAAAAAGAACACAACTTTCTTCAAATCTTCGAAAAAGAAGGATAACATTCATATGAGAAACAGATTCTACCACTATAACTCGTGTATTACGATATGTCTCCACTCTCGACAGTAACATTTTATTTATCTAAAAAGCTCGGGAAGCCTAACGCTTTAAATATCACAATTTAACTGACTTGAGTGGAGAAATATCATATCACACTTGTTGCAGTTGAGGAATCTATATTTATGCAACTTCAAGGCGTCAATCATGTCCATAAAAAAAACCCAACACGTTTAATAATTTTTTGCGTCGGAAGCGCTTTTCTGGATTCACCTTCTTCAGGAAAGCCAAACATTTGAAATTCGAAGATGGATAAGTACCTGTCATTCCTGTTACGGTTCAAATACATTTGAAAATAGTTGTGTAGTGCTATGACGCAAAAACAGAAACCTGTTTCTCTTCTTTTTCCTGCGCATCGTTGGAATTTATAAATTAGTATACTGTGATGACATAACAGACGGGTAAAACATTTTCTTTGAGTCAAATTCGTTGTTTTGAAATAAAAAAGATTATTGACAAAGTTGTTTAACTTGCCTCTATTCGTTGACTTTATTTATTTTATGATGCAATTATCAATACACTTCTTGCTATCAATTTAACCTTTCAATCATGCTATATGTATTATCTTCAGTCGAAAGACAACCATTCCCAGTATTCTTTTGGCAGCGACTTCAAATCTACTATCATTTCGTACAAGTAGTTCAAATTTTGTTGCCAATCGTATGCCCTTTAATATACAACATGAATATTTTTTATATCAAGCAGTACACCACTGCCTTTTCATGAATGTTTTTTTAATGCGCAGCCTTTAAAGCTTTTGCGATTTGTATACCTGCTGTTGTGCAAATTAATGATTAATTTTGATATACTTTTCAGATAGTTTTGTTTTCTGTCATATTGTATTGTCTCATGCTAATATCTGCATGTTTTTTTTTTAAACGTTTAAATACTTTTCCGTTTTGTTTTAAGTTCAACGTCCCTGTATTTTATTTTTTACCTGCTCTAAATTTTTAAGAACAAACATCATATTAAAAAGAATCTTGTGAACGGATTAGTCATCTACGATCCTCAATGTAGGTTTATTTTAAGTACCGTCTATATGCAGCTCTATACATTTTCGTAAACTGTGCTACGTATTACATTTCATGATTAAATTATTAAATAATTGAAGATAAAAATTGGTACAAATCTTGATTGTTGAGATTTGCATATTATTTTCATTTTATACGGAATGAATAAACTTGCTTTTCTAATATGCATCTGTAGACCCTCCACACCAAATGAACGTATTACAAACCATAGTTTCAGTGATCGGAACCTTTTACTCAGAGGTATTTGCCAGTGCTGTGAATTACAAATAATGTACATATTAACCACTCAGTTCAACCAAATTTGCCGTCAATTATTTAACCTTTAGTAATAATCATTTTTACAGAAACCAGAATGCACATGTTAAGTGACACATTCACAGGTAAAAGAAAATTTAAACACTCAATTCGATGATGTTTTGATTTTAATAATCATTTAGATGAATAAATAAGATTTCTTTTTGTGTCGGTGATTTGTTGTGGTTTTTTTTATCAGTGTATACTAATCATCTACATTCCGTTTACTTTTTTTTCTATCTAAAAATATTTTTTCAAGATTTAATTTTATTTTTTAAATGTTTAAGTTTTAAAATGTATTTCAAATGAAAGAAAACTACAGACATCTTAGTAAACGTATCGATACATTGTCTTGTGGTTGTTGTGTATATTCCTTGATTTACTCATGTTACTAGCACATTCAACAAACAATAATCGGAAAAACTGGTGGTTGAGGTTGTGAACTTATCTGAGTATAGAACAGAAACCTTTTTATGGAATTACCTTTTCAGCATTTCTTATTAGTTTTTTATTCTTAGAGACATATGTATACCTACCATATAGTCAATTGCAGCACCTATAAAAAAAGTAAATAGTTAAACTAACAAGAGGCTCTCAAGAGCCTGAATCGCTCACCTGGTAAACAATGCCTTCGGCCATGTTTTTTGACAAAATAGAAAATAAAACTTTATTTTATACACCCTACTGATCATTCAAATGAAGTTTGGTTGAATTTGGTTGAGTAGTTTTAGAGGAGAAGATTTTTTAAAGTTGGCAAATATGATGAACAAATTGTAAAAAATTGTCATTAAAGGACAATAACCCCTTAAGGGGTCAATTGACAATTTTGGTCATATTAACTTATTTGTAGATCTTACTTTGCTGATCATTTTTGCTGTTTACAGTTTATCTTTATCTATAATAATATTCAAGATAATGACCAAAAACTGCAAAATTTCCTTAATAATAACTTAAGATTTTAAAACATATTTTCGAGCATTCAATAATGAATTGTTGAAATGTTGAGGGTTGTTTAATTTATTGATTGCGTTTTATTTTCTAAATCTGATTAATAGTAATCTACATTACTTTGTTGTATAAAAAAAGAAGATGTGGTATGATTGCCAATGAGAAAACTCACCACAAGAGACCAAATGACACAGAACATTAATCATGATAGTGGAAGTAAACTGTACTTGTAAGTTTGATATATAGGTTTTACTATTAAATAAATGTAATATTTGTATATTTAAGGCTATATCTCAGACTGAGTGGATAACATGTTACCAGATCTGTCATCAGGAGGGATGTAAGGTACCATTCAGCGTCAACATAATCGACACGCCCAGATTTGGTGACACACGTGGTATAAAGCGAGACGAGGCAATCGTGGAACAGATACGTAGTTTCTTTACTACCCCAGGAGATATAGGCATCCAAACATTGGACGCAGTTTGTTTCGTAGTCCAGTCGCCTTTAGCTAGGCTTTCGCCGTCACAACGTTATATATTTCACTCAATTTTATCGATTTTTGGCAAAGATATTGTAGATAATATCTTCGTTCTAATAACATTTGCAGACGGAAACATCCCGCCAGTGCTGGCTTCGCTGAAGGAAGCGGAAGTGCCGTTTAAAGAACATTTCTCTTTTAATAACTCTGCTTTGTTTGTAGATCCAACCAAGAATAAAACCGCGCCAATGTTCTGGGAAATGGGACAAGAAAGTTTTGACATTTTTTTCCGAAACTTACAAACTGTTCAAACAAAAAGTCTACAATTGACGGCAGAAGTCCTTGTCGAACGACGACAAATTGAGCTGAATATAAAGAGTTTGCAAGAAGAAATTAAAGTTGGTCTTCATACATTACACAGAGTAGAGATAGAAAAGAAGATTATAAAAGATCACGAGAAAGATATTAACGCGAACAAGAATTTCATATTTACCGTACCACAAGAATACTTCGTGAAGGTTATGTTACCACCTGGCCAACACACCACGACATGCCTTCGGTGCAATCGAACATGACATGATGACTGCACGTACCTCGACAACGACGAAAAACATAAATGTTTCGTTTTCAACAAACGGGGTTTCTGCACTATTTGTATCGAGCATTGTTACTGGCGTGAACATGTCAATTGCAATTATATTTATCAAAGGAGAGTACTTCATGTGACCGGGGAGTTAAAGGAATTACGACAAAAGTACCAAATTGCATCGAATGAAAAAGAGAAATATGAAAAGTTTGTCAGAGCTGTAACCGTCGAGCTGAATAAGCAAGCAAATGAAGTTTGGAATAAAATGAAAACGGTGAGAAAAAGTCTTCAGCGCCTTTCCGAAATTGCTCTCCGTCCTAATCCCCTTACCGACGTTGAATATGTTAAGCTTCTGATAGAAAACGAGAAGAGGGAAGCGAAACCTGGCTGGCAAACACGAGTGCAGATGCTTGAGGAATTGAAACAGCGCGCGCAAATTATTACTGAGATGCCGGAAAAGAAAAGTCAACTATGGGAAACTGTGAAAGCAAAAGACTAGAATATTGTTTTGAACGCACTCATAAAAACATATATGTTTTTAGTACACACGTTTTACTGTATCACATATACTATTGTTTTGTATTTTAGAAACAAAAATTATTACTTGTAGTTAATTTATTTTATATGTTTTTGATGCAAATCTACTAGATGTACATTGTAATTATGGAATTTGTGATGTCAAAATCAATACCAATTACGTTATACTTTGTCAAGTACATAAAAGCTGTGTTAAAGATATAAGATAGTCTGTTTTTTGGTTAACAGTATACAGGATAATGGGCATACATACGAAATAAAAGTAAAATCAATAACGTTTAGAGAAAAAAAGCCGCCTTTAAAAAAAATATAGAGAATAATGTAGAACTATAAGAAATATAGCACACATAATTGAAGACACCCTCAAAATCTATACCCTATTAATAATTATTGTGTATGTTGTATGATATTAAGGTTGATATGTTTAGGGTTCGTTACCTCTCATTGATTTTGTGATGAGGCTTAAGCTTACATAGAAGAAGATACCTACCATTCATCGTACCTGCGGTTGAAGTCATAAAACTTTGCTCAGAGCTTGGAGCACACAAAATATGCTCGAAACATGAAATCCAACATTATTATTGGTTGATTTTGGAGTATGAGTACAAAAAACCGACTCGAAAGTTTGATAACTTCAAGGACCGGTCTCTTTTCTATTTGTACTCATTGATTCCCTTATTTCTGTCTTTAAAGCTTGTTTTTATCTTCTTTATTGTCTTTTACTACATAAAGTATACCCACAGTAATATCTGTTTATACATGAGAATATTGTATATGAGTTGAGTTGAGTGAAGATGAATTTACATCTTACAAAATCTAGTGTTTTTTTAATCAGTCGCTATTTACTACTGTCATAGTTAAATGTTGCACCCCCCCCCCCCTTTCCCGCACCAAAGTCTGATTTTTTTAAAAGTTTTAATCTCATTTTATTCAACTGGTTTCGAAATCTTTAGGAACAAAATCAGTAAACTGTAATGTAGAAGATTAAATTAAGTACAACAACTTAAACTGAGACACAGATCATATACTGAAATTACCCAGAAATCCGCACATAGTTATGAATTCTTCAAGACTAAATCACTGATTAAAAATTAAGACGAAGAAAGGAAAACAGTTGTTCAATGTTTTTTTTTAGTAAGAAGAGTTTTACGTATCTTTTATTTACAAAACAAGGTTATCCTGTTTGTCTTCTTCACCTATAATTTGTTCTACTAATACGTCTTACAAATGTAGGTAACTTCCTAAACATGTTTATATATACTCTTTTTTCTTTACGACTCTCACAAACATATTTACAAAATTAATATGAACATCAAAGTTGCTTTTTGCGTTTTTGCTTGTCTGTTTGGTAAGTAAAACTGTTAACATTATTTTCTGTAAAGCATCCCACTATTGGATTTTAAACTTTGCACGTTTCTCGTGCAGGGGGAATCTTACATGTGATTCGGACACAAGAGGGTTTTTACAGTGTTCTTTCTATTTTTTCTAACCTTGTATTTATAATTAAAAAAAAAATACTTGATCGATACATATGTTTTATCAAAGTCAAAAACGTTTTTATCGGCGTTTTTGGCAATATACTATCAACGATACATACCTTTTTGTTTGTGTAATTTTCAACTATCTTCTACAACACTTATCGACGTCTTTGTTAGATTCATATGTTTGTCTGTTATCATTTTATAGACAATTTTTGCAGCTGGATCCAATTGTTGTCACATTGACCTGATATGTCTGTTTTTGGTTGCTCACTCATATTTTTCATTATAGTGGAGATATAAACAACTGTCGTGCAAGTGAGAGGTTTAGCTAGAATTAGAACCCTTTTAACCAACCATTTTCTAAGGTAAATGCCTGTTACAAGTCAGGAAAATGTCAATGTTGTCCATGTGTTCTGTTGGTTGATGGCGTTAGATGTTATCATTTCCTATGGGCTTCCTGTTTTAGAATTTTTCTAGGAGTTGGGTATTTTTTTTCATTCTTATTTAATTATAATTATAATTACGTTGTAAACGCAGAGTTTATTCAATTCTTCAAAAAACTGTGTATACATTGGTATCACTATGCTTTTTATGTGATGGCTTTAATGATTAAAAATGCAAAATAATGTAAATGTACTGATATCAAAATATCGCACTTCTACGTTGAACGCATTTTAAAACTTGGAAATTTGGATAATTTTAACAAGCTAAGATCATACCATAAAAAAACCAAACATATCAAGTAGTTAGTTTCAAATTGACGTGTCTGCAATTTATCGTAAAGTTCATTAATTCATAACTCTTACCTAAATCGAGCCGTCTATCTTAGTTAGGGTATATAAGTCGACAATTAGGCATTTTGTATTTATGTTTATAGAAATAATTTATTTAAAGCTTTTGCCATTGGTGAGCGATGTAAGCAAGCAAACGATTGTAGTGCCTCATGTGGGAATGGACAAAGTATTTCCTGTTATCTTGGCATGTGTATTTGTGTGATATTGACTGGCAATAGTGAGTTTTTAAACAACACTTACAACAACAATGACGCTTTGTTGAACATGTTAAAATAGGCGATTTTAGACAAACATGAAGTCTACAGCAAATAATGACTGTCCATCTTAAATTATCGTATGAAACTAACTTCAGTTTTTAATTGGCGAAGAAGTTTGTCCGACTTTGAGGAAAAATAAAACTCATATGATGCACAATAATTACAAAATATAATATATATAGATATAGATATACAAATATGTGGTATGAGTGCTAATGAGACAACTCTCCATCCAAGTCACAATTTATAAAAGTCAAAAACCCGATACTATTTTCAATCTTACTAATAGACTTAAACAAATGACATCTCTAAGTTACGAAATGTGAAATAAGCCAACTAAAGACAAAGATCTGCATAACATAATCTTAGCAGATGACCTAGTAATAAGAGCGCTTCGATAAACAGGCCCAATGTGTAAAAAATACAAGCATTTCTGAAAATCCTAAGTTTCACAAACCTGTAATGTATGATTATGACCATATCTACGATGATCCTTGTCAACACAGAAGTGCTAAATACTTGGCTGGTACAAGCAGGTGTGTTATTGAGAATTATACAACACGCAAATCAAGTCAATAAAAAGAAACATAAATAACCCAATAATAGTTTCAATCTTGCTAATAGACATTTAAAAAAATAGTAATGTGTTTCATCATAACTTTTATTTTGTAGTCTGTGCAAATGCCAGTGATTGTCATGGATCAGCTGCATGTCGAATGTACAGGAATGTCTGTGTTGATGGACAGTGCGTTTGTGTTATTCCCATTCAGATTACATAAGAACAAAAGAGAAGAGCCTCACTAGATCTATTTCACATGAGTTGTCAAACATTGAAATAAATTGACTTAAGACATTTTACTGGGTATTTTTTACTTGAATTTATCTTTGTATTAGTAAAAACAAAATGTGAAAAAGGAACACTATTATTTGGTGGTTTTTTTTTATATGATTTTTGCATTTAGAATATGACTTTTTTTTAAAAGTCTGACTCATAATTAGCAGGCGACCTACATTTGAGAAAATTTGCATTTTGATAAGAATGTTTTCAGGATTCTAAATATCAAGGATTTCTGAAGTAACACTATAAATCATTGATAACTTTTATAAATAAATGCAACAGTAGTATACCGCGGTTCGAAACTCATAAATCGATAGAAAAAAAACAAATCCGGGTTACATAATAAAACTGAGGGAAACGCATTAAATATAAGAAGAGAACAACGACACAACATTAAAATGTAGCCCACACAGAAACGAACTAAGCATTAGACAAAATCCGATGAGAATAGCAAATATAACATCAAAACTAAGTACATGAACTTGGGATAAAAAAAGTACCGTGACACGTCTTATAGCAATGCGAATTCACACTCAAATATAAGAGGAAACAAACAACACAACAGAAACACAACGTTAAAATGTAAAACACACAGAAACGAACTATAATATAACAATGGCCATATTCCTGACTTGGTACAGAACATTTTTTAAAGAAAAAAAATGGTGGGTTGAATCTGGTTTTATAGCACGCCAAACCTCCCGCTTGGCAATGTTAAATATTACATTTAAATGACAACATAACATTACAGGACTACAATAAAAATAAATAGAAGAAAATATATATAAAATATACCTCAATCATATGAGAATAATGAAGTAGTTATTTAACAGATAAATTTTCCGCAAGCGTATAAAGTGTTCACGCAAACGTAGACCAAACTTTAATTCGCGTCGAATGTAGGCAATATAGAACAAACTTACTATAAAGTGGAAAGGGTAGGATGCTGGATATTTGACTCGTAATGACATGGTTAGCCAACTACTATTCTTTCTCCTAAATTAGTTTGCAAAAAGGCGGGCGTAAAAGATCAACATGAAAAATTTCAAACGATAGGCTATAACAACCAACGAAAAGAATGGAAAACAACCATCATGTTTTGACTTAATTACGGCATTTTTCGACGTAAATGGTGGTTGTATATAACTAGCCAAACATTTTACTTAATGTATGATATTATTCCGATATTTCTTTTCTCTGTAGAATGCGCTTGAATGTCAATTATGTGTTCATTTTTTTTTACATAAATTTCCTGTTTACAAAACTTTGATTTTTTCGAAAAACCAAGGATTTTCTCATCCCAGGTATAGATAACCTTAGACGTATTTGGCACAACTTTTTGGAATTTTAGATCCTCAATGCTCTTCATCTTTGTACTTGTTTATAACTATTTTGAAATCAGCGTCACTGATGAGTCTTATGTAGACGAAACGCGCGTCTGGCGTACTTAATTATAATCCTGGTACCTTTGATAACTTACGATGACATTGCTTGTACTTAATCTCTAACAGGCGTCCGAAACCATTGATTCCTACTAGTCTGTCCAATAAATATAATAGCGACTGTGTACACTTGAGTCCTTTTCAATGCTTTGTACTTGCTTGGCTTTATAACTATATTGATCATGAGGGTCACTGATGAGTATTATGTAGACGAAACGCGCGTCTGGCGTACGAAATTATAATCCTGGTACCTTGGATAACTTATACGATGACATTGATTGTACTTAATCTCTAACAGGCATCCGAAACCATTGATTCCTACTAGTCTTTTCAATAAACATAATAGCGACTGTGTACACCTGAGTCCTTCTCAATGCTTTGTACTTGTTTCGCTTTATAACTATATTGATCATGAGGGTCACAGATGAGTCTTATATATATCATGGTACCTTTGATAACATTTAACACCATTGGGTCGATGCCACTGTTGGTGGACGTTTCGTCCCCGAGGGTATCACCAATCCAGTAGTCAGCACTTTGGTGTTGACATGAATATCAATTGTATGTTTTTTTTTTCATAAATTATATCTTGCTTACAAAACATGAATTTTTGAATAACTAAGGATTTTCTTATCCCAGGCATAGATTACCTTAGCCTTATTTGGCAAAACTTATTGGAATTTTGGGTCCTAAATGCTCTTCAATTTTTTACTTTTTTGGCTTTATAACTGTTTTGATCATACGCATCACTGATGAGTCTTATAAAGACGAAACGCGCATCTGGTGTATTGAATTATAATTCTGGTACCTTTGACGTGTTTGATAACTATTGACTCATAGAGACAATCATTCGTCAAATTAACCAAGTCAACTATACTTGTTTAAAAATCGTTACATAGACTAAATTGAGCTAGAAAATTTTACGGTGTGGAGTTGCAAATAGCTAATTCTGTCCATGCCGTTTGGTCTCTGTTTTTTAATTGTCTCCTTATTATTTGGTACGCACGAAACGTGTGGAAGCCAATTACCATATATAGAAAGGTTTTTAAATGTTGCTTGGTCACACTTTTGATCATTTCAGTAAACATGTATATCTTGGCATTGCACATAACCATGTTATTCTCGGACTCTTAATGAGGTCTAAACACTAAATCCATTGAATGTTTGATGTGTAGTGATTGTTAATTTTGTCTTAGATACAGGTAATTTTCATTACTTTTTATTGACTTTAACCTAGCTGTCAGTAACTGTGAACTATCTCAGATTCAGATCCGTACTAATTTTCATTTTTGTTGTTGGGGATGCGGGATGTATAAAAAGTAAAATCACAAAAAATGCTAAACTCCGAGGAAAATTCAGTGGAAAGTCCCTAATCACATGGCAAAATCAAATGACAAAATACATCAAATGACAAATACATCAAATGACAAAACACATCAAACGAATGGACAACAACTGTAATATTCCTGACTTGGCACAGGCATTTTCAAATATCGAAAATGGTGGATTGAACCTGTTTTATAGCGCTAAACACGCTGGCAAGTTTGGTCTGTAATCTTATTATGATGTCTTACTGCTTTGAAACGATCTGATGAATTAAATGATCTTTATATATATTTATTATTTTGTGCTGTCACTTAAATGTCCCCGGTATGGGGAGGGTAGAGTTGCCACAAACAAGTTTAACCCCGGCAACTTCTGTATGTGTCTTTCCAAAGTCAGGAGCCTATAGTTCAGTGGTTGTCGTTGGTTTATGTCTGTCATATTTAATTTTCGAAATCATTTTTCGTTAAGAACTATGCCGTTATTTTTAATTGTTTTATATTCATGTGACTATACGGTATGTTTTATTTTATTGTTTAAGGCCGCACGGCTTCATATAATTGCTTATATTCACTTCATTTATACTGTGGGGATAACTGTCCCATTGGCAATCAATATTTTATGGAGTTTTGATGTGATTGCTCCTGAGATAAATATACCCAATAGATCAAATGACATGAAGATGAGGCATTACAGATCAGAATCAAGGTAAAAGTACTTAGCGATCGTGTTGTTTTTTTGAAGTAGCATGTTTGTTTATTTTATCTTTAATGAAATTAAAGCATAGGAAATCCTTCAGAAAACATTTAGATATATTTTAATAAACAAGATACGATGTAAAATATGGTAGCCAACAACTATTTGGTTGCGACCATAAAGACAATTCAAGAAAGAAGTACATATTTTACACAAAACTGTTTTTACGAATATCTGCATTTTGAAAATTAATAGCACATTTTTGTGATGTTAATATCAAACCTAGGCTTAGTACATGAAATAAATGTATAGTACTTGTCTAACGATGTTTTACAAAAAAAGCAATGTACATTAGATTTAAACAAGAGAATGGAAGTGGGGAATATGTCAAAGAGACAACAATTCGACCACAAAGCAGACACTAGCCGAAGGCCACCAATGGGTCTACAACGAAATGAGAAAATCCCGCATTTTTTGGTTAGCTTCAGCTGACCTCTAAAAACAAATGTGTACTTATTCAGTAAAAATGGACGCCATACTTAACTCCAAAACATATTAAATGAACTGTAATTAATAAACATTCAAGATTTACAAAGTTCAGAGGCTCCTCAATTTGGAATCTGAACCATTCCCCTATAATAAGTACCTGTAGAGTTAAACTACCAAACCGCAAAGAATCAGTGCGATCGTATATATACATATAGGTACACGAATGTTCCATGTTTCTGCACATGTCTGGATACGGCATAATTTTGTCATAAAACGACTGTCACTTTATTCAAACGTACAACAACATACTTATGACTGATTTGAATTCATATCTGAATGAGTATTTGATGGTGCAAATAAGATATATCAATTGCAAGGACATTTCGATAATTTTGTACATAAATAAAGCCGTTAGTTTTCTCGTTGTCATTTCGGGGCCTTTTATAGCTGACTATGAGGTATGGGTTTTACTCATTGTTGAAGGCCGTACGGTGACTTAAAGTTATGGATTGCTGTGTCATTTTTGTCTCTTGTGGAGAGTTGTCTCAATGGCAATCATACCACATCTTCTTTTTTATATGAAAATAAAATAAGCACTACATAACTAGCAAAAACATCAAAGTACGAAGGAAGAAAAACGTTGATTATCGTATCTGCATTGAAAGTCGAGTTTGGCGTATTTTTTTATTTACAAAACAAGATTTTCCGGTATGTCTACTTCACCTAGAGCTCTTTCTACCAAAACGTCCTTTACATGTAAGTAACTTCCTTATCATGTTAATGTATTTGTACTTTGAAATTTTGTCTTTCTACGTCTCTCTTAAATATATATATAACAAGATTTATACCAAAGTTAAAATTTGATTTCTTGCTTGTTTCTTTTGCTAAGTGATGTGATAATGTTATACTATTTATGGTAGTTATTATTGCATAATCGTACTGAAAAAAATAAGTGAATAAAACAAACAAACGTTTCAACAGTAACATAACGTTGTCAAAACATTTAGAGAATCTTTGATATAAAAACAAATAGTTGCTACTAATCTTATGGAATATCTCACGAAAACAAACACAAAATTACATTGGAATGGAATAATTCAAATAAACATTTCTCCATAGGCAGATAGGGTTTCATGTCCCGGTGAGGTTTTCAAATTTTCAACTCAATGAATCTGCAAATATGGATCAATACGTAATGTCCCCATGTTTTACTCTAAATAAGTTGGGTAGCAATAACTTATATCAAATAAAGTACAACGACTGGTTGGATATTTGATGATGCACCTGTTCTGAAATTTCCACGAAATAAACTAATGGATGCTTTATTGAAAATCAAGACGAGGCATGGACATCGGTGTATCAGCGTATTTAAATTGGCAAGTCGGGTATGACTATAGTTATATACAAATTATAATTTCCTGTTTGTTCCTTCACCACTAGAGTCCTTGATAGTAATGCGTCTTATATATGTAGAACTCCTATATATATATATACTTCAGATTTTTTCAATTAATTATGATTTATATATTTTCAAGCATGATTACAACAGCTAAGATTTGCTTTTTTGCTTGTCTGATTGGTAAGTAAACATTATTGCCTCACAAAAATTATTTATTGCTTGATATGCATGTCAAATGAGCAAGTCAGGTACAAATCAGGATTACGTTAACAAGATTCCGTCACGATGAAGCATGCTATATGGACTCTTACACTTTAAACAACAATTTCTTTATATACTCATGTCATACATCTTTTAACCGACGTACATGTTACAGGAAATTATTTCAACTTATTAACGTGTGATATCAACTGAGAACAGAACAAATCAACGTCTGATTTATATCCATTCGCAAAATTAACGCTTTTATTCGCTCTCACCCCATATGGAATTTACTGAATCCATATATATCGTATTAGGTCACTAGCACACTATGTAACGCATTTATAGAATTTCATATATATGTCTCTTTCAAATCCGCATCTGTATCAATGCCAGACGCCATTACGATCCTACAAGACCGTGGAATTATATTGATCAATGGTTGATATATGTATAATATTGCAAAAAGCAGTATCATATACACGTTTTAATGTTCCTAAAATAGGTGTGGAAACTCTTGTCAGACACGGTATCTTAATAACTTTAATTTAAGTATTGAATATTGGATTTAATATTTTTGATTCGTGCGTCACTGTTGAGTCTTTTGTGGACGAAACGCGCGTCTAGCGCAAATATTTAATTTCTATCCTGGTATCTATGATGAGCCCTATTTTATCGTATTTTATATTAAAGACCCTCAAAATCAGATTCATACAAATATTTGACTCATTTTGCCATGTAATTTACTACACAATCTACTCTCCAATACAGACAAAACGATGCATATAGATACGTTTTAAATGAAGGCAGGTTTTTAATAATTTCCTGTTACAAATCTTTGAATTCTTTGAAAAACTAAGGATTGTCTTATACAAGGAATAGAATACATTAACCATATTTGACACAACGTTTTGGAATTTTAGTTCATTAATGCTCTTCATCTTTGTACTTGTTTGGCTTTATAACTTTTTTGATATGTGCGTCACTGATGAGTCTTATTAAATTAAGTTTCCCTAAGATAGCAAAATAACAACAAACGCATGAGTTTCATTTGATATTGTCAACTGAGTTACGTATACACAGTTTACATAATATGTTGTTAAATGAGATAGGAAGACAACAATTGTCTCCCTTTTGTCCACATGAATCAAAACAGTTGACAACATGTACTATATGAGGAGAGTTTCGCAAACCTCTTCCCAACATCTTTGTCTTGGCGCCTTGTAAAGTCATGAATACAAAACACGCATAGCATAATCAAGTTAAATTATAATACTGTAAAACTGAAAATTCATTTGAAAAGTATTAATGGTCTATAGCCAATTTTACAGATGCACAATTGTAATTATACTCAGAGTGACATGTATCGTGAAAATATGAACAAGTTTGCCTAAGGTGTAATATGTACAACTGTATGATTATGTGTATTGATAGTCCTTTTAAGGATTTTTAAATCCTTATTGCTTTCAAATAACATCACTTGTGATTAACATGTACGTACTAAGACATTTGAATAAAAAAAACCATGTTCTATCTGCAGGAAAATCATATAATATGAATAAAAATCATATCACTTATGTACGGAAAATCCTATTATGTATGAATAAAAATCATATTATATACAAATAAAGATCATATTAAATATGAATAAAAATAATATTAAATATGAATAAAAATCATATCAAATATGAATAAAAATCATATTAAATATGAATAAAAATCATATTTAATATGAATAAAAATCATATTGAAAATTAATAAAAATCAAATTATATATGAATAAAAATCCTATTATTTATGAATCAAAAGACATCACATGCTATATTTTAGCCTTTACCATGTGTCAGCCATGTAACGACGTAAGTGATTGTGAGACTACACCATGTTCAAGGCCATTTATAAAAGAATGCTTTTCTCGGATTTGTGCTTGTGTTAGTCAAATTGGTAAGAATTAAAAGTGTATTTAAATGCAACAATAGAGGTTTTTTTTGTTGACAAAATGGTACTCTCTACAAAACATGAACTACTTCAAAAAAAATTGGCACAGCCGAATTTTCTTACTTAATTGCAAGTTGTAAGGAATAAAAATGTTAAAGCTAATAATTGAAAAGAGGTTTTGATAAATAAAACAAATCGTCAGAAAGAGAAGTATATTCCTCTGGTTGTTGATGAAGCTTGAAATGAAACACACAAACTTATGTTAGAATGATCTTGATTCATTACACTATTGAGGATTACTGCTTTAGGGATGCAGCTAATAGTGAAATATAGGCATTAAATTCATTTGTGAGTGACGTAAAAAAATATTTGAATATTACAATAATGTTAATTAGGTCTTGATAACATATACAAACATTTTGGTAATGTATAGGATACTACAATGCAAACTATAATAGTTAAGAAGAAACTACAAAAAGAAAAAAAATATAAAAAAGAATGGATTTTTGACAATAAGATAGGTATTGTTCTTGAATGACGACGTGTTTCCTTTGTTGTTGTTGTTTAATTAGTTATCAAAGGTACCAGGATTATAATTTCATACGCCAGACGCGCATTTCGTCTTCATAAGACTCATCAGTGACGCTCATTTAAAAATATTGATAAAGCCAAACAAGTTCAAAGTTGAAGAGCAATGAGGATCCAAAACTCAAAAAGTCTAAGGTAATCTATGCCTGGGATTAGAAAATCCTTAGTTTTTCGAAAAATTTAAAGTTTTGTAAACAGGAATTTTATAACAATGACCACACTATTGACATTTATGTCACACCGAATTAACTATATGGATAAAGAGAAACTGAAACAGGTTAAAATTATCACAATGTCAAAATCTACTGGTAGGTTATATTCAGTCAGTATTGTTTAATAGTCGTAATCACTACAAAACAAAAAAATACTATTATTGTTTTCCTGGAACTGTTGGATTCTATTTTTGGATTAAGTATTAAGTCAAATAAAGCTAAGTGCGTTATACAAGCTCCTTTGACCAATTGTTTACTCTTCTATTTGTTTTTTGTAGAATGTGCAACTGCATTAGAGTGTATGCATTTTAATGTTTGTCATAGAAGTAGAGCATTATGTGCAAAAGGACGTTGTGCTTGTACGAGTAATTAGAAATGCAAAAGGAAAGATTTCATATAACAAATGCTCAAAACTTTATGTCATATGAAACGGCAATCAATGTAATTTTCTCTTTTATCATATAACGTTATACTGACCGAAGACATTATATGTACTTAAGTATTATTTATGTTTTACAAACTACACAAAAAATCTCAAATAGGTCTTTAAGCAACTGTGATGTATTACCTCTGAATCTAAGTTAATAAACATGAGTTATAAGATTTTCAAAATGTTTTATTTCTGATATGTTTTGAATAGATTAAAATACGCACATTATGAATAACAGCACTAAGCTGGTATCGTATTGTATATATGCTCACCTACAAAGGTTAATAGTACAACAAGTTCATTTATAATATTTATTTGAAAAAGGATATAGTATGATTTCTAGTCGAATTGATTTGATGGAGGCTTTTGGCACGGAACGTCTAAATACTTTTACAATTATATTTTGTTTGAAAAGTACTTATAAACTTATATTACATTGAACATAACGTTTTTTTTAAATGCAATGTTTTGAATCGGAATAGATATCGGGTTTGAAGAAAGAATGATACATGTGACAAAAATCTAGCTTTAAAATGTAACAACTGAGCCTTCAAATAGTTGTTGTAGGATTTTCCCAAGGTGCCGATGTTCGAACACAATGCACATGATTTGAAGGCGCTATTCGGTATGTGTCAATTCCAACCAACAGAGCTAAGGTAGCACTCCACAGTTAGGTGTGTAGTTTCGCATTTTGGCCCCTGTGGATTTTTCAAATATGAGAGCTATAAAATTCATTTTTGGATAGCTGAGTATTAAAATAGCCTTTGTATTGGGTTTATATGAACATCAAGAGTATGTAATGTATGTAATATAGGCTGTTTTCTGTATGACAGTCCGTATTTGCATGTCCCTACCATACATTGGTCCGGCAATTATTGTAATGTTTTTTTTCCAACTTTTTATCGCACGAACTTTGTGATTGGATTTTACGAAAAAATGAGGCGAAAGACACCCATTTTTTATTTGATCATTAGAAAGATTTATGAAAACAGTTTCTAAAAAGGTATTACTCAAAGGCATTGAAATTCTAGTTTGATCCAAATTTTGGGGGGATATGTGACATGTCCACCCCCCTTTTTGCAATATTTTATGGTAAATAAATGCAGAATGTTGCCATGGATACACATAACAGAAATTTATTTTCACTCTTTTAACTTTTGAAAATCAAATCTATGGAATATACTGATTACATACATATGCACATATACAACACAAACAGTTAGGTTAATGTATTAGAAATCCAGGAATAGGAGATGATAAAACATTTTGTGGCTTATTTTTAATTTCATTTTCTAACTGTGGAGTGCTACCTAAGTGATCTCTCAATTAAAGGATGTACTCCTTTGAGGAGCCAAAATGTTTTAGAACTAAACTTTTTTTTCTTAACCTGATTTTTGGGTTTATATGACTGTAAAAAGATAATTGGTGAAGCAAAAATCATAGTGCACTTCTTTTTTTTTATTACGGCCCTTTAAAAGTACACAAGTTTGATGATTTACCATTTTTCATCAATTTTCACCAAGTTTTGGGCTTTTATCTTGAAAAAAACACAGTTCCACAAACTTTTTGTCATACTTTCAATAAAGATGAAGTGGATCATTATGAATAAATTCAACTTAAAAAAACTATAGGTAGGTGTAAATATAAGAAAGTTTAATCATATTTTGATGCATTTTCGTGTCAAATTTACTATGCTGTCAATTTTGTAAATTTGTAATTATGCTCTGTTTTAAGAACAAAATGCATATTTCAACTTTTTTGTTATAAATGATTGAAAAAATTTGAAAAGAAAAAAATTGATATGGGATGTATATGATCCTGATAAATTCTTTTCTTGTATCTCTACCCATTTTCACAAAATTTTGGCAAAAAAGATGTAAAAAAATTGAAAAAATGATAACTAAAAACTTTTTATCGTAAATACACAATTTTTTAGATGGATTATAAAATTTTCAGAATTCATTGATATTTTCCACTAGTATTACATGTTTTAGACATAATTCCAGAACGAGATTTCAACGAGACTGAATCGTCAGAAGAATAGATCATTAACATAGTTGATGCAGACGGGACATGCTAAGGTGAAAATAAAAATATGATCGTGATAGAGTGACGTCACCTTTACCTTTCGGTTTGCATGAGAAAAACTTCCATGCCCAGAAAGGCATACATGGTTTTTTAGTAGACAGCGTTTGATCGAGATTAAGAGTATATTCTTCTGAATACAAAATTCAATTATAGAATTATGATATAAGGACTTTTAAAACAAAATATCTAGATAACTGTGCCAAAGGGGGAAGTATCAAGGTGAGCTACTTTCCGCACTTGGCATTTGTCCATCATCAAACGGTTTTGGAAAAATTTACTGCTTTGCCATTTATAACCAAACTCTGGACGTTTTTTTTCCAAATGTATCCAATAATCACATCTCCTTAAATTATGGGTATTTCGAGGCCGGATCAATAAAAACGAATTAATATTCCACTTAAAATTGTTATTTGTAATCATTTGTGAGATATTTATTTATAATATTTCATAAATAGTTAAAGGTGAAATTGGAGAATTCTGTAATCCTTCCACTGCAGTGATGAGATGCAGGGTATACGTAGAAATTGAGATTTTTATTTGAATACTTCGTCGTCAGGAAAAATAACTTTTTCGTCTGTTTTTTTTTTGCCATTATGCAAAAACTTTGTAGCAGTTACAGATATCATTTTTATGATTTTCCATTAACAATCTACACAATAGTCTTCGGTATATTGTGATGGCAGTATGCATCTAATGGCATGTTTACATTTAAGAACTGCAGGAACCGTATTGGATTTAATTATCTGAATTAAGAACAAAAAAGACTGATAAACCAACAATCAAGACTTTTTTTTAAAGAAAACACATATAGAATTAGATATTTTTACTTCGGCGATAAGTCTTTTGGAAATAAATATTCTCCTTCGCCTTTTTGGCAACATAAGTGTAATAAAAGTAACAGTGTTTGTAATAATTTATCATCGTAGTATATCGTTGAAACAAGAATTACGTATTGTTTAAACATAACAAATTTTCCTGTAATGTCTCCTTCACCTTATCGACAACAAATGCGTCTTACAAATGTATGTAAGTCACTTCCCTGAAATGTATATAAGTATGTTGTATTCTATTTATACTTCTCTCATCAATATATTGACAAATATGAATGCCAAAGTTGTAAGTACCTTTCTTGCTTGTCTTATTGGTAAGTGAAATTTTAATACTCAGAATATTTATATAATTGTATATATTATGTAGAAGACATTATGCTAAATCTCTTTTCAAATATTTACGGCATACTATTCTATAAACATTCATAAACACATCATTTTGTTTTCTTTTAAGGTCATATTTGAAATTAGTGAGCCTGCTTGTCGTATGTTAAGTTATGTAAGCAGTGTGTCTAGTGATTTTTAGTTATCTTCGTCTCAACATACGTCAAATAGGAATATATGATCTGTTAAGAAGAAGTGACGAGCTTCAATTTTAAAATGATAAACGCATTTTTAGCACTACTTGGTATTTCATGGCAGACAGTTTTTAATTGATTGGGGTTACTGCAGTGTAAGGAAGGAGAAAAAGATCGTTTGCAAGATAACCAGCAATCCTCGTCAATTAAGTAGTTATCAAAGGTACCAGGATTATAATTTAGTACGCTAGACGCACGTTTCGTCTACATAAGACTCATCAGTGACGCTCATATCAAAATATTTATAAAGCCAAACAAGTACAAAGTTAAAAGGCATTGAGGATCCGAAATTCCCAAAAAAGGTAATGCCAAATACGGCTAAGGTAATCTATGCCTCGGGATAAGAAAATCCTCAGTTTTTCGAAAAGTTTTGTAAACAGGAAATTTATAAAAATGACCACATTATTGATATACATGTCAACACCGAAGTGTTGACTACTGGGTAGGAAACGTCCACCAGCAGTGGCATCGACCCAATTTTAAGATTTGAAACCTGTCACGAACAAGGTTAGAACTAAGAAACGAAGTGTTGGAAGTTTAGTGCCATTACTGACAAGTCGGCCATTCTTAATTCATTGAGATGAGATATGGAACCAAATAGAAACTGTTGCAACAAGCTGGATTTAATACATTATTGGTAGTAGAATAGCGTACATTAACACGTTGAGCTCTGTTATTCTTATTTTTGATTGGCGTTTATCCATATTTCCCTGTTTTACTTTTTGTAAAACTCTGCAATTAAGCAATTTTATAATTAACTCAATTTCTAAATAATCTTTGCTTAATAAAATCAAAGAATTCTATTCATATGAGATTCAACGATTTATAATTTACTGTACTGCTAGATATAAGTATACAATTCTGATATCTGAAAGTATTTTGTCGCCATAGCTCAGTCGGTTGACCGCTGATTGGTTTATAAAAACACCCGACTGCACGGGTTATTTTAAACGGACTGGTCTTTAGGGATAGAGGCAGTGGGTTCCATTTTGATCATATTATACATTTATGATTTGAAAACGATTCTCTGTGGATTCGTACTTCCATTAAATTGGTCGTTTGTCTCACTATTGATGATTTGAACGAATGATAATGTCATTTGTGGCAATCACCGATAAAAGGTAGTCAATACCATATCTTACATTAGCAGACAACAACAGAAAAACGAAAAATACCAAAAAGAATTCAAACTTTTAAGTCCGAAATAATCTGAAAATGTCGGAATTGTTTTGAATATTTCAGTATAAACCGTGTGATAAGTAAAGTATTCGTTCATAATTTTAGAGAATTTAAAAACATATCGAATTTAGAATATAAAAAATCAAATCAGGTCCTTCCTATTTTTATCCCCTTCTACCTTTATGTTTATAGAATGTTTTATTGTTGAAGAATGAAGACAACCCAATTACACTTCAAAATCAGGTACGGCTACGGGAAGTAAAGGTTTTATTAGTTTTTCAAATCAATCTACTATGAACGTCACCAACAATTCTACAATTTTAGTTTGTTATCTATATGCATTCAAGGATAGGTTTTTTTTATATATCCAGAAAGAAAAAATAGCTCGGGACAAGCGGTCAATTTATTTCTGTTGGATCGACGTATTTTCCCATAGACATGATACGGGAACGCAAGCGAATTAAAAGGTCGGCTCTATGTTTTGATCTTGAATTAGAAAAGAAGGTGCAATATCCATTTCACTTTGTATGTCCCACCTACGATAGGAGAGGGGCATTATGTTTTCTGGTCTGTGCGTCTGTTCGTTCGTTCGTTCGTCCGTCTGTCCCGCTTCAGGTTAAAGTTTTTGGTCAAGGTAGTTTTTGGTGAAGTTGAAGTCCAATTAACCTAAAACTCAGTACACATGTCCCCTGATAGAACTTCCTAATTTAAATACTAAATTGGTGTTTTGACCCCAATTTCACGGTTCACTGAACAAAGAAAATGATATTGTAAATTTCAGGTTAAAGTTTTTGGTCAAGGTAGTTTTTGATGAAGTTGAAGTCCAATCAACTTGAAACGTAGTATACAGGTTCCCTGTGATATGATCTTTCTTATTTAAATACCAAATTAGAGTTTTTGCGGTCCACTAAACACATAATATGATAGTGCGGGTGGGGCATCCGTGTACTATGGACACATTCTTGTTTGAGAAATGTTTTCATCTAAAATAGGTGCATACTATATTCTCTGTTGGTATTAAACAGGGAAAAAAATATATCCCTTAATTGACATATACCCAATATCTTATATCAGTTGAATCTTCTCCTTCACATATTAAAAGTGTTTATTTAAGAGTGTTCTTCACTTTATAACATTTTGCCTATACCAAGACCGGAATATTGCAGCTGTTTTTCACTTGTTCTGTTTATAAATAGCCTTTGATTTTGTCAGTTTGAGTGGACTTCCCCTTTTGTAAATTTTCATTGGAGTTTAAAAATGTTCTAGATTATACATGTTTCCATCCTTTCAATATCATTATTAAAGTATTGTCATGATCAATCTGAGGACATGTTGATGATATCTTTAGAGCTTCCGCTATTCAGTAGAAATAGTTTTTTTTTTGTATAAAAAACATAATCGGAAGTAGTGTATACAAATTTTCAAGTTCAAATCTGTACAAAATATTAAATCACGATACTGCATATTATAACTTAAATAGACAACTAACGTCAATATAATCTGTATGTTCAAAACGTCATTTCATTTCAGTATCCTCCATTTGCGAACCTTGTAGAAATGCAAATAATTGTGTAAACACACGATGTGTAAACCGGACAGTGATTAATTGTATTACCAACTTGTGTACTTGTGTAAATTCGTCAACCACCAGTAAGTATTAAGATACAGTATTACTTTCAATTCCAGCAAAACATAGACCGATACTGTCAAAATGGGATGACTAGCCAAATGTTTTTATCTATTTATTGATCAAATTCGCATTGAGAAAAAACAGGAGCAGGGGGTATCGTGTTGTTTATTCTTTAGTTTTCTATGTTGTGTCATGTGTGCTGTTGTTTGTTTGTCTTTTTCATTTTTAACCATGGCGTTGTCAGTTTGTTTTAGATTTATGAGTTTGACTGTCCCTTTGGTATCTTTCGTCCCTCTTTCCCATAAAAAGGTGTGCACTGACATGTCTCTTGTATCGGTCACTGTTTTTGAAATATTAAATATTAAATATATGCTTAGTGTCAATATAAGTTATATACTTGTATACTAATAGATACATAGTGTGCTAGTGACCTAAAACAGTATATATTGGGTCAATAAATTCCATATGGGGTAAGTGCGAAGCTCGAATCCCTGTATGGAATTTATTGATAATATCCAAAATATGCATGAAATGTACTACGTTAATTTTTGTAATGTTTTGATGTTCACATTTCAACAATTTAAAAAGAGAGTCATACAAAAATTATTTAAATAATAGAAAGCCCATGTGTACGATAAGAAGCGTAAACGAGAAGACAAAGAAGGAAAAGACAGAAAGTCAGTTGAGCTATAGAAAGAAGGAATAAAGGGTACAAATTAGTTTGAAAACGATAAGTAACTTTAACTTATATCCAGTCTTTAAACAACATTCACGATTAAACCCAGAGTAATGTTATATTTTTGTTTTTACTGAGTTTCTACATTCTTTCTTTGTAGAACCAACTAACGGCTGGAATTGTAAGTACAGAAATGTTTGAGAAACATGACGAGTATTTATATTTATATGCCATTTATTTCACTGCATAGATTTACAAATAACTATAGTCTGATAATTTTTGCCAATCGTCTATTAAGTGAAAATATATAATTCTTCTAAAAGAGGGACGAAAGATACCAAAGGGACAGTCAAACTCATAAATCTAAAACAAACTGACAACGCCATGGCTAAAAATGAAAAAGACAAACAGAAAAACAATAGAACACATGACACAACATAGAAAACTAAAGAATAAACAACACGAACCCCACCAAAAACCAGGGGTGATCTCAGGTGCTCCGGAAGGGTAAGCAGATTCTGCTCCACATGTGGCACCTGTCGTGTTGCTTATGTGATTACAAATCCGGTAAATAGTCTAATTCGGTAGGTCTAATCGTCGGTACCATCAGAAATAGGCAGAATCCGTGGTATTTTTCGTATTTACACTGTTTTTAAATTTGAGTGTATTTTTTATTAGACGTGAACAAATTAAGATGGTATTGCATATAAAACGCTGACAAAGGCAGAAAAGTAAAAAATAAACAATGTATGTTTTCTTTTCTTTTTTTGTAGTTTGTGCAGTTGACAGTGAATGCGAATCATTATGTCATCCACATCCAGGACAATGTCATGGAAGACGATGTTTGTGTATGAGTCATAATTATAAATACGAAAGAAAAAGAATATGTTTTCACCAGATATGGAGAACATTGCAATTATAACATTTCTCATATTTTGTAATAATGACAGAAGACGTTCTATGTATTTCTAATAAAAGATTTAATATCAGTACTTGTGATCATGTAAGTTTCCTCCACCAATGAGCTTTTGTAAAGCCTTCCATTTGAATTAAGTAAATAAATTAGCATATTGAGTTATCAAGCGGTGTAGTACAAAGTTTTAATGTTAATATTTACATTACATGACGTTAGAGGTTAATGCGGTATGAACCTATTTTTAAATACTAAAACATGTAGAGTTTAACGAATCGAACGTTTTTATCTGAAGAGATCTATTCTTTTCTAAATAGACCTTCATAAGGTGTCACTTTGACGTGGAATATCAACGGTATTTTGAGGGCTGCATTTTGCTCAGTCTTTAATTTTGTTGTGTTCTGGATACTATGTTTATCTGTTGATCGTTTTACAGTGGGGTTTTGTCATAATATAATCAGTTAATTTTGATTCAAGAGTTTAAGCATCTCTTTAGTATCTTACGTCTCTCTATTGAATGCCCACACAGTAATTTTTAGTAGCTGTATATATATTGAATATATATACATCTGTGTGTGTAAATGACATGAACACAGCAAATAGATATCGCTACATTTCGTAAACATGGTAAATATGACTAACAATGAGTCTTGCATAAACTAATTTATTTCAACAAACTTTACATACACCTACATTCAAATATCTGCATTGGCTAAATCAAAATAGTATCCTTTGATGAGTACTAGTCAATAACATGTCCGCAGTGTTTACAGCATCGTAGTGTGCCATTTTCGACTGGACTTCCGCTTGCATTGTCATTGGCCGATTTGAAGTCAGTAAATTGTGATATGTGAACTTGGACGGTAGGGTTCTCTTCTTCGCTCGACTGATTTTGTTCGGAATCTGTTTCACGTATTTCATCTATATCACAAACGCCATTTCTTTGGTCGTTCAAGGTAGACAACTCAAGTATTTCCTCAATTTTTGAGTCTAGCGATCCGTACTTTTGACGATTACAAAGTGGTCGGTTTATCTTATATGTGTCTAGACTTTGTTGTTTAGTACTGTCCTTAAGTTTTAATCGTCGTCGAGGGGACAAACGAATTGGTCTACCGTTAAAATCGGTATTTGTTATTTGTTTTGCAAATTCCACAATAACGTCATTATTGTCAAACAAGGCTGCAAAGCTTCCATTGATAAGTTTAGGTGACATTGGAACATTGCTCAATAAGAGGCTTATTCCGTAATCCTTCCGTTTCAATGGTACGACACGGGGAACGCGCAGAATAGGGATTTCCTTTTCAAATACTTCGTCGTCAGGGGAGATTACTTCCTCGTCTGTTGATTCGTCATCGTGTAAAACTTTTGTAGCAGTTGCAGATATAATTTTCCAGTCACGTTCTATATCACAGTCTTCAGTATATTGTGACGTCACAGTAAATCGAATTACGTATTTCCCTCTGAGTAATGCAGGGACCATATGAACTTTTCCTGAACGGTTAAGCCGTTTCAGTAACATTTCGGTCAGTTCATTTTCACCCTAAAAATAAGAATAAATACGTATCTTGAGTATAACATATTAGACCATTTATTTTTGAGTTCTGATTTAAACCTTGTTTTTTTTAACATATATCAATGAAGACGCCTTTAAAGATGAACGATTGTGCAACTTCAATGCGTCAATCATGTTTATAACTGTCATTCCTGTTACTGTTTAAATAGATTTGAAAATAGTTGTGTAGTGCTACGACGCACTCACAGAAATCTGTTTCTTTTTTTCCCCTGCGAATCGTTGGACGTTATAGATCAGTGTATTGTGGTGACATAAAAGAAGTGTTAACCGCTGATTTTGAGGCTAAATTTGCTGTTTTGAAAAGATTATTGACAAAGTTGTTATAGTTGCATCAATTCGTTTACTTTATTTATTTTATGATACAATCAACAATACACTTCTGGCTATAGTTTTAACATTCAATCATACAAAAAAGTTACCTTCAGTCGAAAGACAACCATTCCCAGAATTCTTTTGGCAGCGACTTCAAATCGACTATCATTTCGTACAAGTAGTTCAAATTTTGTTGCCAATCGTATGCCCTACAACAGATATATTTCAATATTAAGAAGTACAGCACCGCCTTTTACTGAGTGTTTTGTGCGTTCAGTCTTTTAAACTGTTGTTAACCTTCTATTGTAGAAATTATTTTTTTCTTTTCTTTTGGTTATGTTATGAGGGTTTTGTTTTCTGTGCATGTATGTTATTGTCACATGCTATCTTTTCTTTTGGTTATATTATGAGGGTTTTGTTTTCTGTGCATGTATGTTATTGTTACATGCTATGTTTTGTTTTCTGTGCATGTATGTTATTTTCACATGCTATTTATTTATTTTTTTACATGTTTAGATAATTTTGTATGTTGTTTTCAATACAAAATCCCTGTATTATGTTATTAAGTATTCTAAATGTTAAGAAACAAACATCATTCGAAAGAAACTTGTAAATGCATTTGTCATTCGCGAGCAAGCTCAATGTAGACCTCGATTACAAAAAAACAGATACCTCCATATTCAGCTCGATACCATTACTAATACCGTCTCCCATTTTATTATATACATCATATTTCAATTACAAACACATTGATAATAAAAATTGTCATAAGTCTTGATTGTTGAGATTTGCATATTTTCATTATATATAAATATACTTGCTTTTCTAACATGCATCTGTAGACCCTCCACACCAAATGAACGTATTACAAACCAGAGTTTCAGTGATCGGAACCTTTTACTAAGAGGTATTTGCCAGTGCTGTGAATTACAAGTAATGTACATATTAAGGTAGCATAATACAAAGATTTTTTTACTTCCAATCACTAACCTTTAAAATACTGTAACTTTCTTATGAATGCATAGAAAAAACAATAAAAGAGGTATATATAGATAGATAAAAGATTAATCTTTTAAATGAATGCAATATTTCTATTATGCAATTATTATGTAATCAATTATTATGTAATTAGTGGCAAAATCTCGGTCAGTTCACTTGAATTAATTTAGCTCTATCATCTCTTTAACTATACAGAACATTTTAACGAAATCTTAATCAACACATCATATGCATGGGCTTCAAAAGGGTGTCTCAAATTGTCCTTATGGTATTTCATTCTCTCATAAATCTCTAATTAGTGTAAACATTCTAACCACATAAAAGAAGATAATGTTTAATTATGTGTAAAATGTGTTCTATACATTCTATCTGAAATCTGAGACATCATTTTGTAGATAATGACCATAGGAACAACATATAATAAAATCAACCCTCTAGGAATACCTATGCAGAAGCTAATTTCAATTGAAAGTGAAAATTTGGTGAAAAATATTTTAGACACAGATTACATCATAATTGATTACACAATTGTTGCATAATACTAACATTGCATTAATTTGATCGACTAATCTGTTAGTTATCCATAACTACCACTTTTATAAATTTTCAAGCATTATTAAGAAAATTGCAACATTTTAAAACTTAGGAATTGGAGTTATAAAATCTTTGTATTGTGCTACCTTAACCACTCAGTTCAACCAAATATGCCGTCAATTATTCAACCTTTAGGAATAACCATTTTTACAAAAACCAGAATGCACCTGTTAAGTGACATATTCACAGTTAAAATAAAAAAAAAATATAAACAACTCAATTCGATGATGTTTTGATTTTAATAATCATTAAGATGAATAAATAAGATTTCGTCTGTGTCGGTAATTTGTTGTGGTTGTTTTTTCATCAGTGTATACTTATCATCTACATTCCTTTTCCTTTTTTTCTTTCTAAAAATATTTTGTCAAGTTTTAATTTTATTTTTTAAATGTTTAAGTTTTAAAATTTATTTCAAATGAAAGAAAAATACAGACATCTCAGTAAACGTATCGACACATTGTCTTGTGGTTGTATTGTGTATTTCTTGATTTACTATCACATTAAACAAATTATAATCGAATTAACTCAGGTGGTTGAGATTGTAAACTTATCTAATTGACATCAGTGTGAATAAAAATAAATAAACTGATCATAGATACCAGGATTAAATTTTGTATATACGCCAGACTTGCGTCTCGTCTACAAAAGACTCATCAGTGACGCTCGAATCCAAAAAAGTAAAAAAGGCCAAATAAAGTAGGAATTTGAAGAGCATTTAGGACCAAAATGCCTAAAAGTTTAGCCATAATATATATAAATATCAGGCTGTATTGATAGTTAAGCTTTTAGTTATATTTTTTTTTTACATACATGCATATTTTAGTCATTTTGTTGCATTTTGTATTTTGTTATTTTGAGCACTGCTAATGATGGTCAATACAGAGAAGCGCATCAGACGAAGAACATTTGTTTTATATATTTTGAAACAAGTATAGCATATACGAAAAAGGTAAATATATGCATACTGTAAGGGTCAACTACCCGTATCAGCCCTCTTGAAATCTGCCGCAATCTGTTTTTCTCTGGATATTTTTAGTGGTCGACACAGTGTTGTATTTTTTTGTTTTGTGTATTGGAATACCTATTATAAGGAAATAATCAATTATGACGAGACATTCAATTGCCATTCTGAGTGTGTTAATTTAGTTTTTGCTATTTCTGCATTTTTAAACTTAGAATAAACAGAAAGGTGTGAAATAAGTACAATGTTTTTATTTTTTAGGTATATGATTGAAATCGTTTTATGGAATAACTTTTTCAGTATTTCATATCGGTTTTTACAAAGAGACATACATGTTTACTTACCATATAGTCAATTGCAGCACCTAGAAAAGGGTAAATTCACTAATTAATCAGTTACATGTAAATTTCAAATGCCATAATAACTGATGTAGATTCATTATTTTCCTCCTATAACCAACCCCTATTATCGATAAGATGATATGTGGTCCTGATTGCTTTTAAAAAATAAATCGTTTTGGCTACATGTTTGTATATCGCGTATAGCAAACTTTGGTCTACGTTTCCGATTGCTATTGCAGTTCAGTAGGATTAACAACAGTGTTATGCAAGTTTTGTCTATTTATCCTCAACGATGACCGTAATGATAGCGTGTACTGGAATGTTCTAACATTAAAGCATAACATGACAAAATGGTACAATGATGGTATGAGATCTAATACAACTAGTGTTTCAGTTACAATCCAAATAACAATATGTTTTTGCATTTTCTTTCTACATGTGCTTTTCATTATATATCTTGAATTAGAATTTTTGCATTCTAAAACAAATTACACATTCATTGCATAACTCACTGCATATCCGTCTATAGTTTTCTATGTTTTATATTGTGTACTATTGAGTGTCTGTCTTTTTTTCCTTTTTCGTCTTAGCGTTTTTAATTTATTTTCGACTTATGAGTTTAAATGTCTGTCGGTTTCGTTTGTCTATCTTGTAAAGGTCGAGATGACAAATGATGGCCTTATATTTTCTCGATGTTATCAATCGACCAACAAAGGATGGGGAATTTTGAATAACAAAGTAGTGTGACCTCTCAAGTGAAATATTTCTTTATTCCTCTCCTTATAATGGATTCCATTTCAAGTAACAGTCGATTAATGACCACTTTACCTATTTCCAATGAAACGTAGTAATATGATCAGGATAATACAGTCAGAAGCTAAGAAAATATCCCTATAAGATATTGCTATTGGTTATCCTTTTCTATCGAGTTGGTTAGATATTGAATAACACGTTGCCGGGTAAGTATATTAAGACTTTATATTATTTTTAAACGAACTATACGAATTCAAATCGGTTCTCCCCATTTCGGCGATATTCAATATTAAAAAAGGAAGAAAAAAACCAAATTCCAAATCCTGAAGAAAATCTAAGAATCAAAACAGAACTTTAAAACTTTAAAATCCTTTTATATTTTACTATAAATTTGAGGTAACAATTGATAGTTTTAAAGATATGCTTAGAGGTCATAAACAAATAAGGCGGACATTACTAAATTTAAAACTGAAATTTGTTAACTCGTAACTGTTAATCGGACATACTTATACTTTTTAAATCAACACCAGATAGGAAATCACATGGGAACTGTGTCAAAAGTGAATACTCCCTGAAGACTCACTATCTGTATTTGATTAATCACCGTTTTGTGTTGTAATACAATTCACTTTAGTGCATAATGTAAACCAACTTATTTTCGCACATACTGTATTTCGCGTTCAGTCCTTTCTATTCGACTTCGCAGAGATTTATTTTCGTGATATTCCTATATAAATAAATTTGGTGTACTTACTGTCTTCTGATTAGTTAAACGAATTAGCTTTATTTTCAATGTTATCAATTTTTATGGCGACACGCCCACTCTAACGTTGTGTATTCATACGCAAACATCTGTGTACTTTGTTATTCGTATTAATATACATCTTTGAGCCTTATTTTTGATAGAAATTTATTTATAATGAATGGCAATAATTTATTTTGAATTTATTGAACCATAAAATTAATTTTTGACTCATCACATTTAATATAAACCGCTTCGCGGATTATTCAATGTAAAGAGTCAAAAATTAATTTTATGGTTCAATAAATTCAAAATAAATAACAGCCATTCATTAATTAACTGATGTAATTATAAAAGAAAATATCTAAGTTTAACATGTTTTGGCACTCGCGAACAAATAAATCGTTAGAGAAAATTATGGGGTTTACAAATTATGATAATCTCAATATTATTTAAGTTGTTGGTTAAGATAGGAATTTTTTTTTTTTATCTATTTCCCTAATTTTCCAAGCATGTAAGAATTATTAAGTTGTCTCTTCTGTATTGGAATTTCTATCATGATAGTTAATTATGCTGACTTAGTTAGGTTCGTATACATTTTGGATTTTGTTTTTGTAGTTTTCCAACATGGCAATGGCCATTAAATATATGACATGCAATAGAATGTCCCATAATTCATTATTGTGAAATAAGTAGAATTCAAGACTAATCATAAACGTATTGCCATTTTCTCTTATCTTCATTTGTCACATGGTCTTATATCAATTTCTCATAATAAGATTTCACTTTTGTCATTATGTCAAACAGAAGTGCTCTTTACCAGATTAATTATCTAAACATATTTTGTCAACAGTTTATTTCTGATTTACGCGAAGTGATAAGTCTCGAAACAAATTGACGATCCCACTCAATTCCCTATATTTATTGACCAATCAAATTAATTATATGTCGTGAGTGCAGATCATATTTAAATGGCGTTGCATGTGAGAAGCTGATAAGATGTCATTACTGATTGGAAATAATTTGTTCTTTAAACCACTCGATGAAATAAAGCTGATGGTGACGAGTCTAAATGTCAAACAAAGACGGAAAGCTGATTTATGATAGTTTCTGTCTAAACGGAAACAGCAATGAATTATATTGTGATCTCAGTTTCATCTTTTGTAAATAAATAAGACTATTCTACAGCTGACCGGTACGTGATACTAAAATTGGCTAAATATAGTGTTCTTATACTACTTATTTGTTATATTATATGTATATGATATTGGATACTAAATAAACCTCTTTCATTGATGTACAATGCTTTGAATGCTTATGAAATAATTAATTGAAGCAGCGATTTTGTTTTCATGTTTTCTGTATTTGTAATGAGGTTGTCATTTTTCTTCGACTTATGAGTTTTTAATATCCGAATGGTATCTCATAACAGACAACTGGACTAAGAGACATAAACATACAAAACAAAAAATCTAAAACTTAAAGACTGAGCAACACGAACCACCCCAAAAAAACGGGAATAATCGCAGGAGCTCTGGAAGAGTAAACAAATCAAGATCCTCATGTGGTACCCGTCATGTTGCTTATGAAAATAAACAAATTCCGTTTTTGGAAATAGTATTTAAAAAAACGCGAGTCGCAAATCCTGAACTCTAACTTCACACATATGTTAGATACAAAATTGTAATTTCTATTATCTTATTCAAGAATATAAATCAAATGACACGTTGATCAATTAACATATATAAAACAAAGTCTCTAATAAAAACATTTCACTGAAAACGCAATTGCTACATCTATATCTAATTACTGAAAACAATGAAATTAATTTTAAATGTATAGTTTCCTAATGACTTGACGTGATTCTAATATGTGGAAATTAGGCGGAGGTGTTTAAAGACATTAAATCAACAATTAACAAGAACATAATGAACATAATATGAGAGAAAGTTTATACATAATAAATGATGTGCACTTTATGTTTCGACTTTATGCAACCGATGAACACGAAATGTGTTATTGAATAACCTTCAACAGGTTCTATTACAATGAAAAATAGAAGCACGTGCGTTAAACGTTGAACTCCAACAACAGGTTTTATTAAAAAAACAACAAATCTATTCAAACATACAAGACCTACTATTTTGTACGCCAACGCTTGTTAAGTCTACATTCGCTATTACCTAACACGTTACAAAGCCATATCAATAGGTCAAGTTGGACTAGCTATAGGGCAGTTGCATTCTTAGTTAAAGTAAAATTGTAATGCATTATCAGAAAATACTCAATTCAAATGAATCAATTAAATCATGTTAATATCAATGAATCTAAGGTTTGAATAGTTATTGGCGACACTGGTCCAGCCAAAGTAATATAAAAAATTAAAATTTAGGATAAGTTTAACCGAAACGCTTATCTTGGATGCCGTTTGACAGATTGTTTTTACTAGATATACTGGTGATAATACAATGTTTTTTTTTTCAATTTGTTCATTATGATTTTGTTAATTTCAAATTGAAGATATGTAGTATAAAATAAAGAGATGGGAATCTACCAAATTTCAAATGTAGTGTAGCATATTAATCTATTGCAATATAAAATCATAATATCTAATAAAATTTGTAGATTTAGCTAACAAAGTCCTTATGTTTGTATAAAGTAACATTCGTTTATAGTGGAACATTGTTTTAATGTTGAATAAGCTACAATTAAAAATTGCTTGCTGGTCCCTCTCTGTGATTACCATTATATTACGCTGGTTCATTTCCCAATCAATCTGTCACCAAGGGAAGATAAATAAATAGATTTTCGTTCATAGTCTTTTTCAAAAATGATGAACGGTTCTTTATATTGGTATGTAATTATTTTAAACGTTTCAAATTTATGAAACTATATTCGTACATCAATGTTTTTGATACACCAATAACAAAAACTGAAATATATTGAATTGATACATTTTGTAATTATTCAAAATTATATCAGAAACCAAAACATAATTATAAAATAATGAACCTGTTAAGGGGAGAGAATACTCGCATAACTTTTTCGAATTGGCACATAATACAACGAAATGTCACTCTTGCATACAAATGGCACATCAATATAATTAATTATCTGCGAAATCGTCCCCCACCTTCAATGATGATTCCAAATTATAAATATAACCAAAAGTTGTTAATCTATAGATAGTTAAGACTAATGAAAGCTAACCCAATGTAACAAGAATGCATGTGTCCTCAGTACACGAATGCCCCACTAGCACTATCATTTTCTATGTTCAGTGGACCGTGAAATTGGGGTAAAATCTCTAATTTGGCATTACAATTAGAAAGATCATATCATAGGGAACATGTGTACCAAGTTTGAAGTCGATTGGACTTCAACTTCATCAAAAACTACCTCGACCAAAAACTTTAACCTGAAGCAGGACAGACGGACGGACGGACGGACGAACGAACGGACGGACGAACGAACGGATGAACGGACGCACAGACCAGAAAACATAATGTCCCTCTACTATCGTAGGTGGGGCATACAAATATTTCTTTGCAATTTTTTAAAATTTCCTCAGAAAAATACTCGAGCCACTTGACTTTCATAGCTCAAAATTAACGTTTTTACACAATATTTGAATAAAGTAGTTGAAGATTATTTGCTTCTCAAAGTGTAAGACGAAATAAAAATCGTATGCTTGCACCATCCTACCGAAATACGGATTTAATTAAGTCCTGAACATTTCGACATTTCTTCGTATATTTTGAACAAAACCGGTTTTAACCAAATCACAAGTACGTGTTAAGATCCGACTAAATACCTATTTTCCTATATGGTCAGGTAAAGTTGCTATACAGTAGTGGGTGTAGGCAGTTATAGGCACATAAACGGACTTCAACAATTAGAAAGAAAAATATACCGTATATATATGAATATATTTGGTCTTCGAAGTTATAGAAAAATAATCAATATGTCGTTTTCAGTGCACTAAAAGGTTTATATGTCTCATTACATTTATAAATTATTTGCTTTGATACGATAATATTCATCAAACTGTCCAAGTCAAACTGTGTTTTATTTCGTTTTTTTTTATATATATATTATACATGTTATATAAATGAATAAAAAGTACCTGTTCGATTGGTCTGAATACTCTCACGGATATAACATCATAAACGTTTGCGATAAATTAATCAGAACTTTTCTTATCATATCGTTGTGAGAGAAAGTAAATTAATTAGTGTTATTGTTAGAAAAGTTGATATTTCAATCAAATAGCTTGTCGTGACATGAGTAATTTTACACCGTAAGTGTAGCTTTAGTATGCATTGGCCTTCTATAAAACAGATGTTATCTTAGTAAACTTGAATATCAACATGAATAAACAATGTTAATGAACAACATAAGGCTAAATAGAGGACACACGTTCGTTTCAGAAACGTTCAAGTATGATAATTAATCGAATAAAGATAATATATATCTGTATTAATCATTGTTAATCATTCCTTGGGATTTCGTGTTGGTGTAGGAATTTTAGAAAAAAAAGTTCTGGTATATCAGAACTACAGTTTAATTCAGAACTGCGTATAGGCTAATATAAGACAAACATGACAAACGACTTCTCATTTTAAAATTTACGACCTGTGCATGGAGATGGAGTATGATAGAAAAAAACAAAATTTGAAATTCTATTAAAACAATCAAATCATTATTATCATGATTATACATAGAAAGACTATTCTCTTTCTTTATTTTCAACACACATGTTAGTTTTTTCTCATTTTGTTAAGTGCTATTAGATGAAGTAAAGACAGACGTTTTCAATTCAGTCTCTGTTATTAATTAATTGTCCTTTCTTTATTTTATAATGGCATAGGTTTAGTATAATATCTGTGAATGCAATGCATAAAACAAATTCAGAATTACCATAAAACAAAATGGAGTTCCTGATCGGATATTCGTGTACACTAATATTACAAGGATGCAGATTATAATAGGCATATTTTGCTTGTTTATTTTGACTTTATTTATCCAAACAGAGCAAAGTTCATAGCTTGTACAGTTTATAAATATCAGTTTATATCATGGTAGATTTGACCGACCTGGCAATTCTTAACAACCTTATGATATACAGTTACACCACTGTCCCAGTTTAGGGTAGTGTTGTCTGCCTTCAAACATGTTTTACCCTCCACGTTCTTTATGTTGCTGTTCTAATTCAGTAACCACTAATTACAGATTCTTTGTTTTTGACAGGTCCATATAGAATGGGGCGTGGTTAAATATGATTGCCTGCGCGATAAACCCTTTCCATAACCTTGGACAGTGATGTAATAGTACAACATAAAAACAAACTATACACAATAGTTGAAAATGGTTGAACTCATCAGATCAATACAAAGCAGAAAGACATCTAACAAAAATAAAGACCTGGAATAGGTTTAGATTGTCCCCTTTTGTTGACGAAAACAATGATTAATTTACTACAGATCATACTTTTCCTTATGACGATGTTGATACTAATATACCTTTTGTATTTGTTTCTGTCAATTGAAACGGTGACCATGGGTTCTAAGTAGTTCTACTACTGTAATCACTAGCCAGTTAATATTAAGGTTGTGAGTATGAACCCGGCTCGTGTTGGTGCACTCGACACCAATCTTCATTGAATAGGATTGTCAGTTTCCTATCGAAGGTCGGTGTTTTTTCTTGCTTCCTCCACCAATAAAGTGCTTAAAGGTGGAGTTGAATCACCAAAAAATCAATTATGAAACGTTAACTGTATACGACTTTCCTTATTACACGACAAGTGATACTTACCCAGTTAACTATATTGGATTTATTAAGGGCATACGATACAGTTTTGATCCCGTATTTAAAGTTTAATGAAAATTTCAATATTGGCTATTTTTGGTCTGATTAAATCAAATATGTAATAAAAAATATACCTTCATGTGCTACTTTTTGAGTTGAATGAGGTCGAAATTTTGTACATTTGCTCAAAATTCGGATTTGTGGCCGTATTTTGCCTTTTAAAAGAAAGGCATAACTTTTTTGTTTTAAAAGATAAACACAAATTGTTTTTTGTTAAATAATTTGCAATTTCTGTATTTTATAAGTATCCTAAACATTTATGCATTTTTTTTTATCAGAAATAACTCATATCTATCAAATGGTCATGAATTGAGAAAAAAAAACGTAATTTTTTGCTGTATATTAATCAAAATTAAAAAAATTGCACTATTTACAGTTTTACAAAATTTGGTCCATATAATCTCCCTGCAAAATGAAACAAAATGTCGTTTTAAAAAATAGGGGTCCATGCACTCGTTTTCCAATTAAATCAGTTTGAATGATAAAAATCAGTCGAATGATGCATCTTTTCCCGATATGTCACAGTTTGACGTCGCGAAAATTACATTTTACGTCAGCAACGTCATTACCTCCCCTGTAACTGTATCGTATGCCCTTAAGCAACGTTTTTATGTAAGTAGATTTTTCATATAGTGTGACGTGATATTATAAAAAAAAATGAAAGAAAAGGACGATAACTTCTTGTCATGTTGGTCTGTGTACATGGGAGTTTATGTAATTTATACTTACTTGGTTATAATTGTAACACTTTGAAAACAGAATCTATCTGACATTTGTAATAAATATTACTTACCAGTATTTTCATGTTGTAAATACAAAGGGTCAACGTTGAAAGTTCTGTGTAATGCTCCACTATTTTTTACCCTTAAATGAAAAAGTCATACTTATGTAATACTTTTAAAAAAAAAGCTCATTCTTAAATCGATCAGTTGCATTTGTTTTCAATGCTAAAGCATATTCATTAATTTGACAAAACGAATAAAATAAAATTCCCAATAATATTTTAAAAGAACATTTTCACTTTTTATTTCATTAGATTTGTTTTATTGTCCCATACAAGAATATATATGGTTTAGGGGTGGGGATCTCGACCGTTTACGAGTTTGCAAACAGAAGGGGGTGGGGATGACCCCCAGGGACTTGCTTATCTTTATACGTAAATTGATATATGAATAAATCTTAAACAGTTGTTGTCAATTCGTTTGATGTGTTTGAGCTTTTGATTTTGCTATTTCATTAGGAACTTTCCGTTTTGAATTTTCATCGACATTCAGTATTTTTGTTATCTTATTTTTTTCTAGATTGTTAAAACTATCTGGAAGAATGTATATCTTCTAATTCTACGTTGATTGCATGAAAGAATGATTATGTAAATCTCATTTACTAGTTTTATATAGATAATTAAGTCATATTTTATGATCCCTAGTGCGGAGTAGTGCATGTAGGATGTGTCAATAAGCTCTGAATAAATTTGAACGAGAAAAAAACAAAACATACAAAGGGAGAAAAATGACATGTTGTAAGATAATGATGAAGTTTTATTTGTTACTTCAGATAAACATTCAATTGACTACTGATTAGTTTTAAATACAAGAGCGAACGATTTTGCATATTCATCAGTTCATTATTAATGAGTGCACTTGTTACAGTTGAAACTTTATATCGTTGAAGGTCGCTTGTTAACCTGAACTCATCTATTCGATCGAAATTGAAATCAATGATACAACATATACATGTAAGTCTGACCTATATCGAGAGTTACATATAGAAATTGGTAACAAGGGTTATACAAACAAAACTTAATGACAAAGGAGAGGACTTAAGCTTCATACTCCTAAACGTTCCATTTTTTGATATCCTGCATATGGAATATTTGTCTCCACCCGTTCATATCATATTCCATACGTTGCATGTTGTATTTGTTATACTGTCGTCTGCCCTTTTGATCGTTTTCCGTTTTTGATATGACATTACCAGTTTGTTTGCGATTTATGAGTTTGAATATCTCTGTGGTATATGTACCGCTAATATCTCGTTTATACATCTTTATTTTTTGTGTTGTATGGTTTCTAGTTCTTTGAAATATAGTTGTATTCACTTTCTAGTCAGCAATACAAAAAGTGGTTAGGGAAAAATTGTGTTCATGCTTTTCTGTCTAATTCATATACTAGTAATAAAATTAAGAATGGAAATGGGGAATATATCAAAGAGACGATAACCCGACCAAAGAGAGGATAATAGCCGAAAGCCACCAACAAGTCATGAACACAGCGACAAAGTCCCGCATTCGGAGGTGCTCGTACACCAAATATTTGTTTATTTTGTTTTTTCCTACAAATCCTTTGTAACATACAATATCCAATAAATGTTTTCAACATACCACAATGCCGTACAATCAAAGTGCACCATCATCCATTTCGAAGGGTTAAATGCAAACGAATTGGCATATTCAACCCCTTCCATATACTTCCTGAATTCTGGGCAGATGAATGCAGTCCCAGCATATGCTGCATCGATGTGAAGCCACAATCCTTCTCTTTCACCTGCATTAGAAATAAATGAACAATTAAGAAGCTAATGGAATTTGTTGCGTCCTTGGCGCTTTTCAGAATTCTTTTTGACCAGGAATGATTATACCAAAATAATTGAAAGTCAAATATGCATGACTACTTAAACACGTGACGTCCACCTACCGAATATATTAATAAATATTATTTTGCGTCTGTAAAACTTTTCTGGATTCTCCATCATCGGGAACGCTCATACATCAAAATTAATTGATAAATAAGGAAGCCTTGCTACTTTCCGTTTGAATTTTTCCATATGGAGTTCAGTATTTTTGTAATTTTGCTTTTACTTCTTTACCACAAAAGCAGATATATTGTTTTAAAAGGGTCTAAAATAATATCTTAATCCATCTTAGGTCAACTTTGCCTTAAAGAGTTTAACCCTAGCCTGTTCATGTTGTTTTAAAAGTTTTTATCTATTTATTAATACATGTACATAATAGTTATGAATACTACGTATCACTCCTACATATAGTAATATAAAACTGTACCATGAGCAACGCAATAACAGTATGCACCATTTTATATAATTTTAACACGTTGTGTCAAAAATTCAATTTAATTCACGTTTTAGCATTCAATTTTAAAACATCATCTGTTCAAAGAAAAAAGGTCAAAATTAATTTTATTTTACAATCATTAAGGCATTGTAGCATATATAATTATTTTCTAACATTGGCACAGTCGTGCTTATACATTAATAAGCTGAGCTAAGATATAGTTCCAATGAATGTTTCACTTTTCAACATTTTCTTTTAGAATAGCCAAGATGCAATAGAGTTTATTTATACTGTGCACGATTGTATATAATTCGTGTTGTAAGATTTGTGGTTATTTGTAAAAGAGTATAGTTGAAGAACATGGTAGGCAATATCGCCAGAAGACCCACACTATTAAACTAACGTGTCAAATGACATTTCAAACATGTCAAATGCCAATAAGGTTTTTTTGCAGTGGGAGTTATTCTGAGTTTTTTACGATGTATTTTGACATTATCTACGGTTTTATTTAATTATCTGAATGCAGTTATACTTACAAATTGGTCCTAGTTCTTTCAAGTTATCGAATGCGCATGCACCTGTTGTTCCCAAGGTGGCACACACCTACAAGTAGAATAACAGGGATGTATATTTGATTATCAGGCTCAAGTTAGTACACAAATATCATGACTACGGATACTCCTACAATCTTTTTTACTTTTCATATTTCTACAAAGATATCACCGAATTTTTACTTACCAATAAGACAACCTATTGATTGGTTCGTGTTGCACAACTTGTAATTTTCGATGTTTTTTTTTTTGGGTATCAATGTTGACCGTTTTACCCCTGTTCTTCTTATGTTGATCTTTTAAATTGCCAACCCAGTTGAATTTGAGCACTCCTGCACTTATAAACTTATTATATATATAATTATATTATGATTAATTAAAGTGTAGATTCGAGGCTAATAATGAAAGAAGCCAATTTAAAAAACAAACAAGTCAAGTAGCGAGAACCTTGAAATGAATTATAAAATTGAGAATGGAAATGTGGTATGTGTCAAATAGACAACAACCCGACCATAGAAAAGAAACAACAGCAGAAGGTCACCAACAGGTCTTCAATGTAGCGAGAAATTCCCGCACCTGGAGGCGTCCCTCAGCTGGCCCCTAAACAAATATATACTAGTTCAGTGACAATGAACGCCATACTAATTTCCAAATTGTACACAAGAAACTAAAATTAAAATAATACAAGACTAACAAAGGCCATAGGCTCCTGACTTGGGACAGGCGCAAAAATGCGGTGGGGTTAAACATGTTTATGAGATCTCAACCGTCCCCCTATACCTCTAGCCAATGTAGAAAAGTAAACGCATTACAATACGCACATTTAAAATTCAGTTCAAGAGAAGTCCGAGTCTAATGTCCAAAGATGTAACCAAAGAAAATAAACAAAATGACAATAACATACATAAAACGGTATCAAGCCGTCTTCTCTGTCTTTGTCTATAACCTCTTGTATTGCATCACCACGCATGCTTAGTTCGTCGTCACATTCGATAAACCTCATTTTCACAAGTGCAATCAATCCTGCTTTTTCAACCGATGAATGAGCCTAAAAAATTTGAAAATATTTTTTCATAATATCAGACGTATTTGGTGAAACTGTAGAAAAGAAAATAGAAAATGAAAAATAACACACACAAGGACAATTAATGATAAAAACATTCGTTTTTTTGTACATTTGCAGGAAATTTTTACGTCTTTACTTAAGAAATAAATCCTACTTTGTTATTTCTACAAATGGAAATTGATGGAATTTAATAAATAAGCGACATAGAAACGCTGATATAGAATATGTCATGATTGATTGAACTCTTTCGAACGTATTTTTTTCGAATCTTTCAGTCGCAAATAATATAAAAATTACAATTTCAACGATTGTTTTGGAATTCTTACAAGATCTTACAAACCCGATCTTTTGTAATCAAAAGAAAATGTCAAATGCCATCTGTTCTCTGTCATGTAAAGAATCGTTTGACATTAGTGGTATCAGTTATCTATTTGTCATGTGACATTAATGGCGGGAATATCAGTAATGTCATCTATTTCTCATCAGGCCATTAACCAAATCTGATATATCTATAGTAACCTTGAAAGCAAGAGGCAAAAGGAAAAGTACGAAAATGAGGGAATTTAATTACACTGTGTGTCTGAAATTCAAATTTCATTACACAACCAATTTGATAAGTATCTAGGTTAAATGTTCTATTTTCATCAGACATCGCCGTGTGACTTAATTTTTGCTCAAACTCCATGGGACGAACTCTTACTCTTTGGAATGAATCCAATCTTTTTTGGTTGATTTTACAAGGGAAATTAATCAAAATGTACATAAAAGTCATAAAAGCATCATGTAGTATTGAATAGTTCATACCTGGTCCGAACAATAAGCAACAAGCCTCGAATTGATTTCCATATCTTCTAGTCCTGAGTTTTTGAACTTCCGGAGTATTTCTGTTCTAGCAGCCAGCAATGCTATAAAGGTACAGTCACTTGCTGTTACCTGTTAGATATTAAGAGATTTGTCATTGATGTTCTATCACATAATGTGTACTCAATATGAGCAATACATTGGATGCCAGTGGCGGAGCAGGATCTTGTTAAATTAAGTTGTATTTTGTGGACTTGTTCGTGTTTCGTTTTATTTTTCATATGCCACGATGTCTTTACTTGTACCCCCCCCCCCCCTTTTGTAGCATTTTCCAATGTGTTTTTAACTTTTTACAAAGCAATCGTTATACATTTCAAAATGCGCTTTAAAAGCGTACTTCGTATATTCTCTTCTAAGAAAATATAAAAACATATATTTGTTTATACTATTTCTGTCATAATAGAATTCGACGTTCTTTGAGTGAAGATATTATTAAATATTATTGAGAGAAACAAAACATTAGTACAAAATTAGCAAATATATGTTGTGATAGATAGAATGAACTTAACTACCTGTATAACTCCTCCTCCCATTGTATTACCTGTATAACTCCTCTTCCCATTGTATTACCTGTATAACTCCTCCTCCCATTGTATTACCTGTATAACTCCTCCTCCCATTGTATTACCTGTATAACTCCTCCTCCTATTGTATTACCTGTATAACTCCTCCTCCCATTGTCTGTTTATTACTATGTAAGAAGTCTGAAGGTAAACCAATCATTTTACCAAGCCAATCCATTACTATTGTCTCTAACTCTGTACATGCTGGACTTGAAGCCTAAAGTAAAAACAACAACGTATGCATGGATTAACAAATTTATAAATCGCATAATGTACAGTGGCAAACATTACACATATGTAGGACGATAAGTTGTTACTGATATATTGAGATACCTTGATTCTGATAAAAAGATAAATTGTACCTTTTAGCGTATAAATTGACAACGCGTAGAAAGACATATTACTCCGATGCATTATTCTGAACCCAAGTCTAAATTCTTTGTTTTAACTCCTAAATACTGCCTTCTTCTTTGAGAAGCTTCAGATACCCACAATATGTATCTGGTGTGTTAAAATGGAGCCCGGAAAAATACAAAAGATACGCAGTATGGACTTATTTTGAAGACCGTACCTTGACCTTTAATGGTTTATTTTTATAAATTGTGCCTTGGATGGAGAGTTGTCTCATTGGCACTCTTACCATATCTTTATATATCTAAATATTATGATAATCGTACATGTATTTGATCGATAAGGTCAGTTGTAAAATCATAATTGTTAATACTATGTTTTGGTTGGAGCTAAGTGACGACACATTCATGACATTGCTGGTGGGTTTTTGTATTAATAAATTAATAATAGGTGGTCTGTAATTGTTGTATCATGACTTGAAATAATTCTCTTTTTCGTTAATTATTCTTTTGAGATCGTAGCACTTTTTATTGATTGATGTGTCTATCAGAGGGGTAAAGAATTGTAAATGATAAAATTTCACGTTTTTGTTGTCTTTCGGAATTTTTGGTTTTTATAGCACTCTTCACCTTGGTCTTTGTACTGTTTTGACTAGAGGACATCTGTTGAGTCGTGTGTAGATGAAGCACACGCCTCGCTAACCGAGGTTTTAGCTTAGAAGCTTTGATGGACGCCTCCGGGTGCGGGAATTTCTCGCTACATTGAAGACCTGTTGGTGACCCTCTGCTGTTGTTTTTTATTTGGTCGGGTTGTTGTCTCTTTGACACATTCCCCATTTCCATTCTCAATTTTATTGATGATTTTTTTTATTCTATTCACTCTCTTATGTTCCTTTGAATTCGTTTTGTATTAGTTGCATGATTGCGATAGGCTTGATTTTATGATGACTCGCTCTTGTAACTAAAGCAATATCTTAATTATTTCTTTTCCTTTCATAAAAATGATTTAATTTGAACAAACTTATTTTATTAATAGACTAATTAACTAATTTTCCTTTTAAATTAATATTAGCTGACAAATATATTAAACGAATTTGGCAGATTGAAGTATAATTGCTTAAATTTGAATAAAATCAGAAACCAAATTTAATGATTTGCGTGCCAGCATGGTATAGCAAGTTGGTAGATTATATCTCAAAAAGAACTTGGAATAAAACTGTAGATTGCATCGCATACTTCTACATGCTACTTTTTATAGACGAGTTTATCCAAAGGCTTTGAGAGATTTTATCACGCTTGATATTTGCTTTTAATTTCTCAATTAAAGTGTTTGGGTGATTATCTTGACAGAACTTTTAACACTTAATCCCCGTGTAACTAACGTAATAAAATAAAAGTTTTTTTCAGATAAAATAAAAATAAATTACCCAAAAAAGAAGCATTTTACACTTCTAGCATGTTAATTTTTTTTTTACCTTAATGAGGTTATGCTAAAATCCATAGGAGAAATCAAGATAACTGATTGTGTGGTGAATAAATAATAAAAAGCGACCACACATAACGGACATGTTCCATATTGTACAAATTCTTCATTACAGTGCTTTAAATGGTTTACGGTTTCACACGCCATTTATGCAAATACCGATACATTGATATGCATGTACTATATCAAATGACAAAAAAGAAAGAAAGATAGAAATAAAATAAGCTCATGTATATTATTGCTATACTAAATTATTTTTTCCGCGAAATTAACGCATTTTCAGAATGGCGGGCTTTAATACCAGTCCTATTGTTGTCTTAAGAAAGTAGCAACAACGGTCGTTTCTAAGGGCTTGGTTTCCGACTGTACTGACTCCGTCAAGTGCGATTTGAAGTTCGTCGAAAAACATATTACATTGTATAACTTAGTTGTATCTTTCAATGATACACATCTATTTAACGGGTATGTATAGAAATGATATTAAAATGTAATTAAACATATTAGGACATTAAAAATTTTATACTGATTTTTTATGTTCATGCAATCACAAAATACTTACCCAGGTAAAACCAAGGCAGCCAATGGCATCCGCTAACATATCACCTAGCAATGACGGAAAGGAGTTCAAGGCCGGAAAATATGCATGCATGTATGGGCTCTGCCAGTGTGTTATCTGAAATAAATTAACAAAGATAACAAGTGATGGCTTTTCTTGTCTTGAATGAAAATTGTTACTTGCAAATCGATTATGCTGATCGATTCTATATAAGTTTTTTGGTTTATCAAAGGGGTAAATACTTGCCAATTTAGTTTTCGATGAAGTGCTTTGTAGACTGTTGTAAGTTTGGTCATCCCTAAGTTTTCTATCAATCGGCAGTTAAACGCTTGACAAAACAAGGGCCCGGTTGGTTGGGATTGATGCAGAGATTCGCAGACACGGTAGGTCTGAATTGGGGATGTCAAATAAGATCCGTTCGTGGAAAGAGTTTGACGGTCTCTGCACGTTAAGAACTTATGCTACAACTATTTGAGGGATATGCAGGTGGTCGTTCCCTATTCATTATACCTTCATCTTCAAGTGCAAGTCAAAGTCTCCCGCCCTTTATCCAAGTCGATCAATTACATGTTCAAACTGTTCTTATTTGTATTTGTTTTGTTTTCGTCCTGTATATGAATGAAATATTTGCAACTGGACGTAAAACTAACATATTTTTTACACAAATAAGGCCGTTAGTTTTCTCGTTTGAATTTACATTTTCATATGAGTGCCTTTTATAGCTTACTGTGCGGTATGGGCTTCGCTCATTGTTGAAGGCCGTACGGTGACCTATAGTTGTTAATGTCTGTGTCATTTTGGTCTCTTGTGGACAGTTGTCACATTGGCAATCATACCACATCTTCTTTTTATACAATCATTATCATAGTGACATGTTTATTACTGTATAAGAATAAGATTATTTCAAATCAACACATCTGGTTCATTTGGTTGTGATTTTTTAAATTGAATTAATAAGAAATAAATTTGTACAATAATACAGCAGTAAAGTGGTACAGCAATGAATTGCAATAAATTAAGGACTTGCATGTCTTTTAAAAATATATCTCCCGTTTATTTGAATATTACGGAAGCGTATTAGCGCCACACATTTTTTTTTATGTTTGTCTTCCTATGTTTGCGTTATATAACGCAAACCTTTGCGATATAACGCAAACATTTGCGTTATAACGCAAACATTTAACATTTGCGTTATAACGCAAACCTTTGCGATATAAAGCAAACCTTTTGCGTTATAACGCAAACCTTTGCGTTGAACGCAAATATCTTGATTTCAATTATTCATTAAGTTTTGTATATACATGTATGTCCGTCTGTCATTCATTTCGGATGTGATTTACTAGTAGATAAAAAAGAAACATACATACAAGGCCACATCATTATAATAAATATGCATAGGGATAATGGAATAATTGAAGTGCAATTATACATAAATTAAGACTGATTTGTGCATCAGAAAAGTATATAATTTAACAAGAAAATAGATATAGTTTAGTTTATAGTCATATTAAAATTGAAAGATCAAAAATAATGTCATACAATTGTGAAACCTCCAAGTCAAATAGACAAAATGATCTTTCTGCTTTAAAATGAATTATTAATAAGGAAACATTTTTTTTAAATCTCAGAATATGATCAAGATTCTTTGATAGAAAGTCATTGAATTTTCATTTCAATATAATGAAGTATTTTTAAGATGCTTGGGTAGCAATTTGAATAGAGAGAACATAATTTTATTAATAAAACATCTTCATTCTATACATTTATTGCCAAAGGGTAGCTTGTTTGAATCTAACCTACTTTACACAGTTCTCAAACGAGATCTTACTTTGGAAGTATATTTATAGTCGGTTATAGCTATATTAGCATGGTTGATTTTTTTCTTAGGTATAACCTCAATTTACTCAATTGTCTTTGTAATATATATACTAGTAGTAACTTGGATATCGTTTTTGGGGACCTTTATAGTTTGTTGTTCAGTGTGAGCCAATGCTCCGTGTTGAAGACCGTAATTCGGCCTATGATCATGTTTTACTTTTACGAATAGTGACTTAGATGGAGAGTTTTCTTATTGGCACTCATACCACATCTTCTTATATTATTCTGTTCATTATTAGTCATTGATATGATCTAATTATTCAAGCAGTTTACTTTGCAATTACTACAAAGGTGATACATTTTATTATATACAGCCTCCTCCATTAATAACTACTGTTTTCTTTGAATCTTAAATAAGAAATAAGATAAAACAGATGTTTGCGTTATAACGCAAAGGTTTGCGTTATAACGCAAACATAGGAAGAAAAATTAAAAAAAAAAATGTGTGGCGCTAATACGCTTCCGTAGAATATAGCTCTCTCCTTATATCTCTATTAAATTATTATTCGGTCAGAAATTGGATTTCACCTTTGACCTCCCGGCACTGGTCAATAATTGTTTGATGAATTATACACAATAATTATATTGTAAGAAATATGTCGCTTATTAAAACCCTTCAGCCGTGAACAACCGTGACAAATTATTTTTTATAAAGATCATGATCGTAGCAAATTGATACTGAGACATCAATTCTTAGAATTAAAAAATAAACATTGTATCTTAGCTTCCCAAATGTTACATTAATTGAAAAAATTGGGAACCAGAATATATTTTGAGGAAAACACTAAAAAAAACCTCTTGAAGTTATTCCCTTAACGCTATTTCAAACTGTATACAAAAGACTATACATGATGATTCAATAAGTGACGTAAGACTATTTTTTAGCTAGACTTAAAGCTTCAAAATAATTAAAAGACTTGGCAAGTTAATAGGTGAATGTTTCAAGTTGTTTTTCATTTTTTATGAAGTGAAAATTTGGTAGGCCATACGACAGAACGTTTTGTTGGCTTATTTTTTTAGATGATTACATCAGGATGGAACACATGTAGTTGTCAAATAACAGGTGTACTTGTCAAATAAGACCCCCTCCCCCAACCACACTCCGAATAACATAACCATGATTATTGTTTGGTCTGAGCGTCACAGATGAGTCTAATGTAGACGAAACGCGCGTCTGGCATATCAAATTATAAGCCTTGTACCTTTGATAACTAGTTACTATTCCTATCCAAAATTCATGTTTAGCATCATAACTTACTCCTGGCATGATAACACGTTCTACATCCCTAAATATATCGTCCCATTGCTCTCCGTCTTGTGGTGCTGTTTCTGGCACCAGAGTACGCATGTAACCGGGTGAAACATTCGGGAACACTCTTCTTTGTCGTATATTTTGTAGGTAATTTGCTATATAGTCTACCATCTCTTTACCTGAAACAAGAAGACATCTATTAAGTAATGCATTTTCGAAAGAAAAAATACATATCTGTGTTCTTAAAGGCTAAGTTAAGATTATACTATAAAATGTGGAATGCATGTTGGTGCACTATTTTGTGTTTCATATTTCCCCATTTATATAAGAAGTTCAATGTATCATTTTTCAATTAAAATATCATTATGAACATTCAAAAGAATACAGAATTTTATTGAAATCAAAGATTCAATAATGTTTGAAAAACAGACGGAATAAATACCCTGTGTCCATGCTTTGCTTGTAGTGGACACATGACCTGTATTTGGTCACTTCGTCTACATGAAAAGCTTGGAAACAAAATATGTATGTTAAAGTGATTGGGAATAAGTTTGATCTTTAATTGTATTTAGTGTTGATCCTAACGTCAGACTTTCTCCTCAAGCATTGCATTGTATATGTGCTTTTTACGCTCCATTTCGTTATCTCTAACGTACAGGAAAGGATTAAGAATGTTATTGGATTCAACATATTTAAGAAGTTCGAGATTATTTACATACTTCAAATGCATTTTAACCATTTAATCTGAAAACAAGAAGATGTGGTATGATTGCAAGTGAAACGACCATATCCATTCAAAGACCAAAAGGTACGGAATGTGATTCATTGCAGGTTACCGTGCCGCCATTAACAATAAGTCCATCTCAAACTTTAACATGTTTAATCTTCCTATATCTATTTAATAGCAAAATGTTATACTATTCAAAAGAAATAAAACAACGGTCAGATTAACACTAAAATAAACAAAAATAAAAGAAACGAACAGCAACTACTAAGGACAACTGCTTGATAGTTTGTCCCTGCATGGTGAGACACAGAAACACTATGCGGCGGGCTTCAAATCTCTGTTAGTTCTTGGCCCTCCACAGAACTTAATTTGAATGTTTTAAGCAATATAATTTCAGGGATGTTTTTTTTCAATAGGATAAGCATATAGAAATTGATTATTTATCACTAGTCAAACGAACATCAGAATGTCAAAGGTATTACTCATGTAATAAGGATATTTTTCAGCACTTGTACACGTGATCGCTGGAAATACCAAGATTTTTTGGTATAACTCGGATATCTCTGTTTAGCATCGCAACATTCATTACTTATTATACATTTCAAGGAAAACTGAAGACAATGAACACCACACGGAGAACAGTAGAAAGATGGTCAAAGACAGACAGAAATGGAGAACCTTTTTTGCTGCCCTTCGTGTCAATGGCATACCGAGCATTGGATTCGATTGGATGAATATACATTTCAATCGGTACTTTATTAACTTGACATGATACACTATCAATTTGGAAGGCTGCAATTTCCTTGACTGATGTAATCATTATTTGTGTGAGTATCTCAATAAAAAGAACTCGCATTCTGATATCTGAAACGTATATCGGTTTGCAGATTTCTGAGGCCCCTCATGGGGGGGGGGGGGGTCTTAGTAATCACATAATCACCATTTTTTTGCCAATATAATCACATAATCATTAAATATTTGCTTATCTTTAGTAATCAAATAATCATAAACTAAAAATACAGTCCTAGGTAATCAAATAATCATGAAATATTTGGCTTAATAATCAAATAATCATTAAAAAAACGGCCAAGTAATCACATAATCAAAAACCCCATGAGGGCCCTCATTTCTTTGGAAGTCGCAGTTATTAAACTCGCATGTTTGTCCATTTAAAAAAAAATGCAATATGCACAAACTAATTTCGGAATTTACAGAAATGTACATAATGTGCAGAACCTGAGACTTCGTCCCTTATTCCTTTCTAATTGATACTATTTGTTAATTATCCGTTACAAAGGTTGCCAATTTATCATGACTTGTACGTCTACCGAAGCAAATAAAGAAGACACGACGTGACAGACAATAAATAGATGCTTGAAATAAACTACAATAAAGTCACAGAAAGAATGGCGTTTGGATAATCAAGTATCTGGAGGCACAATGCACAACTTTAAGTAATCTTTCTTTCTTTTTTTTGTCATTAGTGCACTTATTTTCTCCACCATCAGTTATTTGAATGCCGCGTACTATTAAAATAGCATAGATTTATATTGCAAGTAATATTTGCCACTGGTACTATTACATTATCCCAGCAATATGTTTGCCTTTTGTGTACCCAAGGCAGCTGAAGGAAGTCAACTTAGAAGCACTGTGATTGGATGTGAAGGTACAATATATGTTTTTATTTATCATCGGCTATAAACAACTTCAGTGTGTATATTTAAAATCCAAATTTTGAAACCTATTGAAATATTTTCTAGAGAATTATTCGAAGACTTCCAAAATTTCAATAATTTGATGTAAAATGACGGTGGGCATGGATAACATAAACAAGCTCCGTTGGAAGATGGTCATGATACTATTTGGTGCCAATTTTTAAAACAGAATAATAAAGTACTAATACCACACATAACTGTTTTATCCAAGTTTTTATTATAAAAAGTGGCAAATTTAGAAAATGTTAGTATTGTCGCCCATGGCAGAATATATAGTACCGGTTTCTCTGAAAGTTAGAAAATATATAAACGTCAATCCTTTAGCGGAGCAATACAATGTAAATGACGAAACCAATTTATAAAAACCGGCATAAAAAACAGATTTTGAATGGTAGACAATACAAGAAATAGTAGTCGAAGAATCTGTAATCGACTGAGCATTACGAATTGCAGGGTGTATATATATATATATATATATATATATATTATTATTGTGAAGCCCAGGTGGTCGTGTGGTCTAGCGGGACGGCTGCAGTGCAGGCGATTAGGTGTCACGATATCCAAGTAGCATGGGTTCGAATCACGGCGAGGGAAGAACAAAAATTTGCGAAAGCAAATTTACAGATCTAACATTGTTGGGTTGATGTTTAGACGAGTTGTATATATATGTATATATATGATAAAAATTTTAAATTCTCAAACTACATTTCATATTTCATATTATTATATTATATACATTCTGTACACCGTGTTTATTTACTTTTGCTATAGACATGCAAACAACGCCCACCATTCAATTAAATTTACGTATGAAATTTCCGACTCTAAGATATCTTTCTTAGACACAACCACATCTATAAAGGACGGTGTCATATCAACAGACCTCTACTGTAAACCCACAGATAAACATCAGTACCTTTCTCCCCAAAGCTGTCACCCCAAACACTGTACAAAAAGTATCCCGTACAGTCAAGCTCTCAGAGTCGAGCGGATTTGCTCCTCTGGGGAGGCTGTCACGAAACGGTTACAGGAACTTCGCGGATTTTTGACAAAACGAGGTTATAAGAAATTGGACATAGATAAGGGGTTTGCGCGCGCTAACAATTACAGCCGCAATGACCTCTTACAGTACAAACGGAAGAGGCGCAGCAAAATAGTCCCGTTTGTTCTAACATACAATCCAGCCTTTACTAACCTTTTACGTTTGATCCGTGCCAATTGGAAAACTATTGCCAAACACCCTAAATTATCCAAGATCTTTCCCAATTCTCCTGTCTTAGCTTTTCGGAGACCAGCCAGTCTCATAGACTTATTTGTTAGAGCTGATGTCTCCTCAAATAAAAGCTGTTCAATTGCAGGATGGTGCAAGTCATGTGGTAACAGACGTTGTCTGACTTGTCAACAGATACTAAATACTCAAACATTTACTTGCCACTCGACTGGGTCTGTGTACACTATATTTTGCAATGTGACTTGCAAAACCCAGAATGTTGTATACCTCCTTCAGTGTCGATGTGGCATGCAGTATGTTGGCGAGACAGAACAGCCATTCAACAAACGCATGAATGGTCATCGAAGTGACTACACTTGCAAGCCCGACCTACCCGTAAGTCGTCATTTGAGATCACCTGGGCACACACTTACTGATCTCAAAAACCTTACCATCACAATCATAGACCACAACGAGGGTTGGTCGAAGGTCGACAGAGTTTCTCGGGAAAGATTTTGGATAAGAAAGTTACGGACAGTTTCCCAAGAGGGCATAAATGAAAAAACATAGAATGAGTCCCTCATTTTCCTGTCATCACTGTTTCCAGTAACTCCGGCTTTAGTACTGGCTTTACAGTTCGAAATTCTTTTTTTAAAATACCAGTTTAAATTACAGGGCTTCATTTATTCGGGATTAATGTATAAGTACGTAGCCACGTTCAATTATTTTACCTCATTAGATCAAACTCATTTTTCTAATCATTATCAGACTGCTATTCGTTTGGGAGGCTTAAATATGTAGTTTCTGTTGCAATTGCCCTACCGTTGTCAAATTTGAAATATTATACAAACTTGGATCGGTTAGGACATTTTTGATTTTTTTGTTTGAGGACTGCCCTCAATGCAGTTATAACATCTAAACTGTCACAACCTTTGGAAATTTAGAGTTGTGCCAGTTCACATCGAAAATAACTATTTTCATTTGGCATATCTTTGTAATCTTTGCGCTTTGTTTGGAAATTTTAAAATTGTATCCGCGTCTGTGGTGTTCGCTTAAATTGTATAAATTTCAAGATTTAGAAAAAGTTTCTCAGTTTGAATATTTTGACATGATTCATTAGACATTGCGCTATTTTTGAAGAAGGATATCTGTTATCCGAAATATCTAATATTTGTTCATTTTATAGTTATTTAATGGTGATGTTGTACCCTTTTTGACTTGTTATATATTATATTTTGTAGTGTACAGAATCATATTACATGATCCATCGCCCTGTAAGATTGATCGTTGACTATTTATTCAGTCATTTTATATATATATGTATACAACTCGTCTAAACACCAACCCAACAATGTTAGATCTGTAAATTTGCTTTCGCGTATACGTAGTATGTTCTAGTTTATACATATATATATTCCAAATTTCTTTAAAAAAAAGATATGTCGTTAAATTCAACATATTTGTTTCATTTTGATCTGATTTATTTTGTTTCATTTTGATCTGTTTTTATTTTGTTACCCAGTATGATACTGCATTTATTTTAATTGCTATAGCAGTGTCGATTTATCAATAGTTCTGAGTAAACAATTTCCAAATAAGTGTCAATTCTATGAAATAATTATATCAGTATTGCCACACTATCTTTCAAATTTATATAACAAATCGTGACGTAAATCGGTCGCGAGAAACTGTCAAGATAGTTTCTTTATTGGGGAACCAAATCTAAATTCAGAAACAAATTTATAAAATTTATATGAAAAGAATGCGTGTATTTTTTTTATGAGATACTATATTAAGGTAAAATAAATTAATGTAAGATTCCAATCGTGTAACAAAATAAAATGAGGAGGATCTCATTACAAATAAACTGATCTAACAGTTAATCGCTGCATGATCAGTTATAAACTATACCACTTTAAGAGTGTGTGGATTTGGATTAAAGAATTCAGAACAATTGATAAAAACATCATTATAGAAAAGAGAATTATTCAAAAGTCAAATAAACTGAGAAGAGAATTAAAGGGGAAACAAGCGAACAAAAGAGAAAACATAAATAAATAAAGACCAGTCCCTTTTTCGTCCCCCTTTTTTAAGTTTTGTGTAGATCTTTGGTGATCTATATGAAATTTATTTACAACTGTAATTTATTAGACTAATCGCACGCTCATTGAAACACTTGTTTTATTGATCTCTATGGACGTCATTTGGTACAACTGTTTCTACATTGCTCTCTCATTCATTAAATCAAGTGTATGCCTTTGAATGATGAAAATCAGTGTTCTTTTACAACGGTATTTTAATGAGCAATAAAAAGGATTGTTTTTCTCTATGCGAGTTGTTTGTTATGACATTGTGTAATGTTCCCGGGCATGAATGCGATTGACCTGCTAACATACTATATTGAAGAAGCTAGCTTTTTTTTCCTTTTCATAAAGAATCTACAAATCATGCAAGGCTTTGTTTGCTAGCATTGTTATCTGTTAGTTTTATCTTGCAATTAAGTATGTTGTATAGGTTTTCTAGTATCGAACTCGAATACACAAGAACATTGAAAAACACTAAAATGACATGCGACGTACATTTGTTAACATTACATTAATACAAATTGAGAATGAAAATGAGGAATTTGTCAAAGAGACAACAACTCGACAAAAGAGCAGACAACAGCCGAAGTCAAAAATGGGTATTCAACGCAAGAAAATCCAAACACACGGGGGCGTGCTTCAGCTGGCCTTTAAACAATAATTGTATACTATAACTAGAGGCTCTAAAGAGCCTGTGTCGCTCACCTTGGTTTATATATGTGTATATTAAACCAAGGACACAGATGGATTCATGACATAATTGTGTTTTGGTGATTGTGATGTGTTTGTAGATATTACTTTACTGAACACCCTTGCTGTTAAGCAATTTATCTATCTATAATGCACTTTGCCCAGTAGTTAGAGAGAAAAACATTTGGTAAAAACTTACCAAAATTTACAAAATTTATGAAAATTGTTAAAATTGACTATAAAGGGCAATAACTCCTTCAGGGGCCAATTGACCATTTTGCTCATGTTGACTTGTTTGTAGATCTTACTTTGCTGAACATTATTGCTGTTTTAAGTTTATCTCTATCTATAATAATATTCAAGATAATAACCAAAAACGGCAAAATTTTCTTTAAAATTACCAATTCAGGGGCGGAAACCCAACAACCAGTTCTCCTATTCATCTGAAAATTTTAGGGGAGATAGATCTTGACTTTAACAATTTTACCCATTTCAGATTTGCTCTAAATGCTTTGCTTTCAGATTTATGAGCCTAAATCTATATTTTACCCCTAGTTCTATTTTTAGCCATGGCGGCCATTGTGGTTGGCTGGCTGGGTCATTGGACATATTTTTTAAACTAACTATACCCCAATGATGATTGTGGCCAAGTATGGTTAAATTTGGTCCAGTAGTTTCAGAGGACAAGATTTGGTAAAAGATAACAAAAATTTAAGAAAAAATGGTAAAATTGACTATAAAGGGCAATAACTCCTTAAGGGGTCAACTGACCATGTTGGTCATGTTGACTTATTTGTAGATCTTACTTTGCTGAACATTATTGCTGCTCACAGTTTATCTCTATCTATAATTATATTCAAGATAATAACCAAAAACGGCAAAATTTCCTTTTATGATTATGGCCAAGTTAGGTTAAATTTGGCCCAGTAGTTTTAGAGGAGAAGATTTTTGTAAAAGTTAGCAGACGACGACATCGTAAGTAATGAGAAAAGCTCACTTGGCCCTTTGGGCCGGGTGAACCAAAAAAGATGTGGTATGATTTCCAATGAGACAACTCTCCACAAGAGACCAAAATGACACAGAAATTAACAACTATAGGTCACCGTACGGCCTTCAACAATGAGCAAAGCCCACACCGCAAAGTCAGCAATAAAAGACCAGTTCAGTGGTAATGGACGCCAGACTAAACTCCGAAATATATAAATTAAGTTCGCCATCAAGACCCTTAGACATGGCCAGTCGATATCCTTCGTGATACAAAGAAAATACAATCACAAACATTCATTAATTTGATTATCAAAAACAATGAAATATTAAACATGTCATTTGTATAATGTCCATTGTCATTCTATTTCTATAACTAAGAATGACGGAAATTTACCTTGACACGAATACACACACGTGATGCGTCCGTCCCGCGGAGGAATCTACCGTCCGTGACAAAATGAAATTGCTAAATTAATGCTCAGACAATGTTTTTGTATATTAAACTGTGAATGACAGAGCTCGGAGATTAATAATCAGATAACAATTAATATAATTGATGATGATTAATTACAAATCTGTAAAACCAGATAATCAAATTGTTTTATGTTGCTCACTGCTCTGTGAAGAAACAATGGTTAATAAGTTTGATATAAAATAAGGACTTGTGGTATGACTGCCAATGAGACAACTATTGAAGATCTAACAACTATATATAGTCATTGTATCACCTTACGGTTACCGATTATGAGCAAACCAGTCTCCAAATAACAATCCTGACTTGGGAAGGTACATAACGAATGTTTGTGGGAGCTCATATCCCTTGTTTTCCTTGCCTGGGGCAGTGGTTTAATAGGATAACAATGATTTTATACGGACAGTTTGCTTTGTTGTGGAACTGTAAAAACACCAAAATGTAACAGTTTGCGGGGAAATAGAGCGTATGTAAACTGTAATTTTTTTTTACAAAAGTCAAAGGTACTTGGGGACTGAGCACATTTTTTGTTGCCCTCCCCCTTACATACTTTCAACCACGCTCTGGATGCCCGCGATTTCGCGGGTGTGTTTTAGCATTTATCATCCTTGCCTAAAGTATTTCAGTTTGGGTTATTTTGGGAGGAAAACAAAATATAGGCGTCCATATATTGTTTCCGTCATCGGACTGACTTTTTGAGAAATATAAAAGACTTCCGCTGCACTTTAGGCCTGTTTTGAAATTAAACATAATTTGCATAAGTACTTGGGACAGAACAATTTTTTATGCGTTTTTCTGTATACTATGATCATGCATATACTATAGATAATGTGTATTTGCTATTCATATATATTATCAATTCCAATAGTTTTTCTATCCACGGCGGTCACTGAAATATTTCTGTATACTACATACATATATATACTATGAATAAATTGTATAGATTTGCTATAATTTACGTAAATTCCAATAGTTTACTGGGGTGACTTTTTATATATCAGTGACCGTTTTATATAGTAATTATAGTATATATATATGTATGTATATTGATAGTATACAGAAAAACAGAAAGAATTAAAATCGATATTTGGAAAAAAGGGGGACGGCAAAAAAAAAATGTGCCCAGTCCCCAAGTACCTTTGACTTTTGATACCTCTCCTGGAATTCTCCAGTTGTATTTTTTTTACAGTTTACATACGCTCTATTTCCCCGCGATTTCGCGGGTGTGTTCTAGTTTCTTTTATTTCAGATGTGAGGAAGTGTTTTTGTAAAAAACATAACGACTGAAGAATTTCAGGAAAGATAATAAAAGTTATAGGTACTTAGGGACAGGACAATTGTTTTTCAATCCCTTCTCCTTTTTCCCAAAATTTCCAATTTTTTGTTTTCTATTTATTTCAATATGAACATAGTACGTTTAGTATGTTATGAACATACATTACTATAAATAAAGTGTGTTTGGTTTTACTATCAATTCTCAGTTAACTAATCAATCCATGGCGGTCATTGATATATTATATAGACCCACTCTATTTTCAAAATATACTTAGTGACCCGATGATTTTTTGTAAAATATTTTATGACTGAAGAATTTCAGAAAAAGTATCAAAAGTTATAGGTACTTTGGGACATGACTATTGTTTTTCTAGCCCGGCTCATAATTTTTTTCCTCCAAAACTCCTATAATTATTTTTCTCTATTGATTTCAATAATTTTAGCGTTTATCTGTGTATTATGAACATACATTACTATAAATAAAGTGTAGTTGCTTTTTACTATCAACTCTCAATTTACTAATCGATCCACGGCGGTCATTGACATATTATATAGACCATCTCTATTTAATAAACTCAGTGACCGCCGTGGATAGTAAACTTCAAAATGATAGCAGATAGCAAATACACGTTATTGTCTTTGGTATGTACAAGTACAGAAAAACGCAAACCGGATGTCTAGTCTGACTTAAAATTTCGTCCAATGACGGAAAAATATCCGGACGCAGTTTTTTCGTTTTTCTCCCAAAATAACCCAAACTGAATAATCATAAGAATGGATGGCAAATGAGACAATACATGGTACCTATAGGACACAGAGGCATGATGATTAATTTGTTGTGACTGGAAGAGAAGCGAAACACAAAATGAGGTCTACTCGTTTAATAGTATAGATGTGTACAGAAAAATTAAATGACGTTATGCAAGCGCACTTTTTTTTAACGCATTATTATTTATGCTTATGAAAGGAATTCTGGAGCATACGTTTTAAGAAAGCAACCAAAATAAAAACAAATAGATTTGGTACCTCTACTGGTGAACACGTCAAATATTTCGACGTTAGAACTGATACGAAAATATTGAATATAGGTTGTTTTCTTTAAATATTAAGCAAATCATGTTTATACCTTAATTCGTCTAATGTAATGCATTTTTTTAAAAACAATATGTCGTCTTGCAAAAGCCACATTCATGTACGGATGTCAACATTGTTGGTCTTGTGTGCACGAGCAGGATGTAGTAAAAAAAAGAGACATTAATAACTTTGGATAAATTCTTTGATGTATTAAAAAAATAAATAAATTAGACAAATGTTTTCAAGGCATGTTTTCATAAATTCTGAATATTACTTCCGTAATTTTGATCTTTTTAAATTAGATATACAGTCGCTGTTGGTTTCCCATTGTAGCTTCTTACGATCGTACGATTGATGCTAAAACAATAAACAAAACAAAAAACCAAATATTATAGAAAGCAAGCAACGACAATCATCAAATAACGATCCTGACTTAGAAAAAAGTAAAATCACAAAAATACTGAACTCAGAGGAAAATCAATTCGGAAAGTCCATAATCACATGGCAAAATCAAATAACAAAACGCATCAAAACCGAATGGACAAGAACGGTCATATTCCTGACTTGGTACAGGCATTTTCAAATGTAGAAAATGGTGGATTGACATTCATAGAAAGTCACAAAACGAATGTTTGTGGGAGCTCATACCACTTTTTTTTCCTATCCTGGGACAGTGTTTTAACAGGATATCAACATTTTTATACGGACATTTTGCTTTGTTGTAGCAAAGGCACTAGACGTTCTGTCAATAGTAATAAAATGTTGGCAATGGGAAGAAAATAGTGTCCATATACTCTTTTTTGTATATATGGACACTATTTCCTTCCCATTGCCAATATTTTATTACTATTGACAGAACGTCTAGTGCATACCTGAGGTTAATTGTAGAACTGTAATAACACAAACAATGTAACAGTTTGCTAGTTGTCTTAATGTCATATTTATATGACCAATGATATACATGTACATTAAACTTAAATGACGCTGAGCAAGTGCACTTTTTTTAACGCATTATTATGTATGCTTATAAAGAGAATTATTTGGCATACGTTTCAAGACAGCAACCAAAATAAAAACAAATAGATTTGGTACCTCTACTGGTAAATATGTCAAATATATCGACGTTAAAACTGATACAAACATATTATATATAGATGGTTTTCTTCCAATATTCAGCAAATCATGTTTAGACATAATTTCGTCTAATAGAATAGATAAGAATACATTTTTTTTCAAAAGCAATATATCGTCTTGCAAAAGCAACATACGGATGTCAACATTTTTGGCCTTGTGTGCACGAGCAGGATTTAGTAAAAAATAAAGACGTTCTTTGATGTATTGGGGTTCATATCTCTTAAATTAATTACAGAAATGTTTTCAAGGCATATTTTCATAAATTCTGAATATCACTTCCGTAATTTTGATATCTTTAAATTAGATATACAGTCGCTGTTGGTTTCCCATTGTAGATTCTTATAATTTCTTTTTGTTCGGCTCACTAGTGTCTAATACTGTTTGCAATATTTTAAAAATATGTTTAAACTAAACAACCATTGGACGTTCAGCAAGTTACATCGCCAATCATTAAAAATTCTATAGTTTATGAGAACACGTTTGATTTCCGCTGTGTAATGGCTTTTAATTGTTTCTTACTTTGTAATAATGGTGAAAATTTAATAGCTGGGAATTATATATACTGTCAATATAGTATGTTCCAGTTTATAGTAGACATTTTGATAGATTAGGGGAAAACAACCGTTCAATAACAATTTAATTAGGAAGATAAATTAACAATTTACTCACAAAGGACTTAAATAATGTCTTTTATTTCTTGGCCAGATTGACAAGAAAGAGAGAAAAAAAGTTTAGGATCAATGATATTTAGGTGAGTTAGATGACATCCAGACACTGCTCTCGTAAATTACTTCAGTCCCCGAAGAGGGTAATGTTTGCTAAAGGCGAAGACATATGTCCCGATTTGGAAATTAATGGGTTACCTGGAACAAATGATCGACCCTTCGGGCAGGTATTGTCTCTGAAGGTACACATTGATTATGGTAAAATTTAGTATAACTAATCCATGAATTCACATAAGATCCAGTTATGTTTTATTGGAATCACTATATTTTTGAACTCTCAAAACCTGATTTTTGTATTCATAAAAGAGAGCTGGAAAGCTTTCGGTAATGTGTGGTAACGGGATGTATTTATTAAACAGTGCCATGTTGCACAAGTAACGAATAGTATTTTCAAAATCAGGAGTAACATACATTGTATCTATGGCGGATCCAAGGGGGAAAGGGTTCCAGGGGTTGGACCCTCTTTCTTTAAATTGACGATCAATGCTTTTGAATGGGAACATATGGTTGGAGCCCACTTTTATAAATAGCTATATCCGCCCCTACATGTTCGTTTGTAAAAAGACTATTTGATGAACAAAAACAAAACACAAAAGGAAATTTAACGAGGACATTTATGGTTGATGTACAGTTTTGCTCGTTGTTGTCAGGACGGCGCCGTTCCTAGGCATATATTTGCTTAATCTATGTTATTTGGGCCGTGTCCCTTTGTTAACTCATTGACAATCATACCATATCTCATTATTTTATGAGAGTTTTTAACCACAGTCAATGACATGATAAGTAAGAATATCCGAATGAAACTGTTGAAACTGTTTGCTAGCTGATATCCAAGCTATGTACTGGCTATTTGTGTCAGCAATGTGTTTTACTCGTCAGGGTTGTCGTCGATGGTACAGTATGAATAAGCTAAAGTGTATTTCATTAACTAATGGCTTGGGTGGATATCATGTAATGGACATGTAATGTACATGATTCTGCATGTTATGTTGCATAGGGATCTCTCAGTGTAACTAATATCATTGTGCTGTATTGTTAAATGACATAGAAAATGTCTATAATGTTATATAACCAGACAGACCACATTAAAATGCATATTTTGTGTTCTAAATAGCAGGACATATCCAGAGATGTCTCTGGACATGTATAATCATGTATACACAGTTACATCACATACATTTTTCCATTTATCCTACTGGTACTGTTACAATAAGTCCACGTGAAGTAGGATATGATTTATGCGCACCGATCACGTTCTCTAACTATAATGGAATTATTCTATCAGTTTATCATATTTCAATAATTACAATACACCCGGAAATACAAATCATAAAAATTAACAAAACAATAACGGAAAATACAATATTCCGAATTTTTTATCGATCGGAATGTAGGACAGTGTGAATTCAAATTACCGATAATTATTGTTCATTTCCCTTTTTGTGTTTTATTACTTATTTACAAGGAAAAAGTATTTCAACATAAGGTCTAGCAATTGTTTTTTTTTTCATAAATCGTTTTCACGGATGTCATTCCGTTTAACGAGAGAAATGATCGTGAAAGAATATCTAACGGCGGTCAAGTATTGAGAGACGATCGTGAAAGCTCTGGTAACGGATCGTGAAAGACATTTAATGAAAAATTCTAGTTCAGAATCTTTGAAAAAAATCGCTTAATTTTCAAAACGTGGAACAAATCCGAACAAAAAAATATGCCTGACAAAATGATTTAACTTCCTCAACATAACTGTGAAATAAGATAGAGAAAATATGCAGTACTTTATGAAAAAACACAAAAGGCGCAATGCATGTTTTTGAAATTTACAAATAACACGCTTTTTGTACCTATAATGGTCATATTTCAGTTTATCATGATATAATTGAAATTTAATCTTTGGAGTATCTGATAGTACAGTAAAATTAAAGTATGTTCTTTCCTTAAAAGCATTAATTTGTATATGAAAACCTTGAATTTGTTGAATTTCCATCAAACTTGATCGTGAAAGATCAGGCAACGCATTATTTTGATCGTGAAAGATAATGCGTGACTAGACTTAATTCTGGTTATCAGAAATCAGTATTTCTTTTACCATTTGATAAACCTGCAACTGGTTCAAACATGTAACTATTTTGATAAGGATGAACATTAAATCTATTATTTTTTTCTATTCAACACTTTACTTCGAAAGTTAAAAAAACAACTAAAAACGTGTGAAAGATTCAGCTCTGAGAATCGGTCAAGTGCAATTCAGGCAAACCAACAATATTTAGCCAATAATATGGATATGCAACCTTTAAACCAAAATGATATCAATCAAACAAAAAATTACAGCAAAACAGCATCTTTCATGAGAAATTTGAGATTGAACAATAACCAACATTTTGTGCAATAGTACTTTCTTAAGTTCTGTATATACAACGCAGATGTGGATTGATTTAACTATATACCACAGACTATAGAATACCAGAGCGCAAATGCTGTAATATCTTGTCTACTTTACTTATGATAGTATATTTGTTGAACGTCTATAATATCAAGGGTTTTACTAGAAGTGTCAAGAGTTCAAGGTCAGATGAACCATGCCATACAGATCTCTACAAATATCCCGTACACCAAATAAATGTGTTTCGATCCTTACAGTGCCTTAGAAACTGACAAATGTAAAAGTTAATGCTTGGTCAGTTAATTCGGAACATAAGGTCAAAAGTATATGAACCCTGACCGACAGCCAGACATAGACATCTTACTATCATTCAATATATCAAATAAAATTAACGTCATCATGGTCATATATGAAACATACAGACAGACATGTACACCATACACGAAATACCTTGGCGCTAAAGCATACAGGTATATATCCAAAAGGCTAAACAGCATAAAACGAACATTGCCGAATGATGCATGATAATGAGTTCGATGTTATTTGAAACCTTACAGAAATCGAACAACAGTTACAGACAGTTATACATGTATGTAACTGTCATCCTAAAGCTTAACGAATCAGCAATACGGACTTGACCACAAAAATAAATCTTCATCCATGAAATGAGGCAAATTCGGGGTCAGGTGAATCCTGTCTGACGGACATATAGTTTATAGGATCCAATATACAAAATGTGGGTATCCTATAACTCGTGATAAGTGAGTACTTTACATGACAATACAAAGCTTCATCCTACAACCATCAAACTCATGATTTTACATTTCATTTTCTGAAAATATTTTGAAATACCTATTGATGATGTTGACCTATCTAGCTTTTCTCAATACCAATAACAAATATTAATTATGATATAATTGAAGAATAATTTGAACGTCTTCGTAGCATCAGATCTTTCACGATCCTTTTCACGATCTTCAAAAATGCGGTACGTGATCTTTCACGATCCGAAAAATCAGTTTTTGTGTAACTAGTTCTTTATTTACCAAGTTTCAGATTATGTTTATACAAAATAACTATAAAAACCATTTGATTAATACAAATAGAATGCCCATATTCGGATAAAAGTAGTTTTTCTAGTCGAATTTGTGAAAAAATCATGTTTGTTTACATTTTTTATGTCATTGAAATGTCGAGAAGCAATCTGCCTTTTGTTGTTTTGTAATAACTACATTTATGTACTTTTACAACTGGATATTCTCACATACTGATTATAATGTTGAACCATTTTGACAGACAGTTTTATTTTGTCGTAAATTTGTCTGTGTAATTAATTAAATTAGAATATTTATTGATCTTTCATATGTCTTCTCGATTAAATGTCTTTCACGATCCGTTACCAGAGCTTTCACGATCGTCTCTCAATACTTGACCGCCGATAGATATTCTTTCACGATCATTTCTCTCGTTAAACCGAATGACACCCGTGGTTTTACCTGGAAACAATAGTATATACATGTACACGTATAATTCTTTTTTACCTGGCCGCGACAACTCAGGATCGAAACAGCTGTGTATGGTTATGGGTTTTGTCATTGTTAAAGGCCATACGGTGACCAACAATGTCGCATTGGCAATCGTATCGCTTCTCATTATTCTTCTGAAGATTAATTTTACAAAAGTTAGAGAACATACTATATAGCGGGTTATTTTCGTGGGGTGTAAATTTTCGTGGATAGAACATAATCGCCAAAATAAATTCCGCCAATTTTTAGTGTATATGCGCTGAAAGGTATTGATGACAGTTTTGAATCTGCCAAAATAATAACCGCCAAAATATTTCGTATACTTTATTTAAGGTAAATCGAGAAATTTTACACCCGCGAAAATAACCCGCTATACGGTATATTAATATGATTGATTCTTAGCAGGAGCACATCAAATTTGTCACATTACTTGCATTTGCTAAGATTTATTCTGAACACTGCTTTGGGGAAGACATGTGTAAAAATTGAAAATGATAAGTTGGTTAGTTAGGCAACATGAAATAAAGTTTCGATAGAAAATTGTCTTCAAAATTCTTTTTGTACTATATTTTTGTCATGGCTAGTGGTTGTTCATCTTCGCATTATAGTTTTTGAAAGCCCTTTTGGTATGATCTTTTGTTTATTATTATTAATTATCAGAACAATATTAAATAACAAAACAACAGAATAGATTGGATTTATATAATTGTATCAGCAATGTTAAAAACAAAACAAAAACGGTAGACAAAGAAACAAATCTGAGTACCTACTCGAGTCATGGCGAATATGTTGAGACGATCGCCTTCGATAAGAATGTTAAGAACATAATTGTATTTCTCCTATACAATACTATAAGATCGTACAACAATACAACACAACGAATCAGGCTTTGGAATGACTTTGTTAGACAATAGTTTTGTAAGGATTGAACCGTACTCCAGTGCTCGCTGTCCAATAATGCTAATCGTATTTACAACAGACATTATTTTACTATAAACAATACGAGTCCTTATGAAAAGTGAAATGTAAACATCCCCGCTCTATTCGCTCTGTGTGACAATTAGTTTACATGCAGAAACAAGAAGGGATGATTGTCGTAAAATTCAAATCAATGTATTTGATCGACAAAAAGATTGTTGTAAGACTATGAAAGATTTGTAGATAATGAAGGAAGTCGCCGTGACATTAATATAAGAGAGTGAACATATATATGTAGTACAACATCCCTACCCTTAGGTCTATCTATTCTAAACACAACATCTCAAGTGTAGGAAAAATATCGCACAACTTTATAGTAAAGGTTTAAAGGTGTGATAACGTCGAACTTAACTTGTATATATGATAATTATCGTACCAAAGAAACAGACGAGGTATATATATAAGGCTCTATTTGTACATTTTCATGGAGTTACATGTATCTCTTTGGATTAAATAGATACAAGAAGATGTGGTGTGAGTACAAATGAGACAGCTTTCCTTTGATTTGTAAAAGAAAAACCACTGTCGGTCAAAGGAGGGTCTTCTACATGGAGCCTTGGCTCACACTGAACAGCAAGCTATAAAGGGCCCCAAATTGACTAGTGTAAAACCAGTACGATTTTACTTTTATTTTTGTTTAAATTGTTTCGATAAAGGACAGTAATACACTTCCATGCTAAATAGTTATCAAAGGTACCAGGATTATAATTTAGTACGCCAGACGCGCGTTCGTAAAAACACGAACAAACAAACGAAATTACGCAATTTCTTCTACCAGTGATTTAGCAAACTGAACTTGAACATAAATAATAAAAAAAATATACCAATCTAGGTTTATCGGTATCATAGAACAATATAATGCATGCATGCTAAAATAAATTGTTTGACACGTAATAGATTGCAAGAACTTTTTTAATTTACTAATTGTGATTCAATATAAAGAATCTGTTGTACAAACATAAATAAAACATAAAATTGTCAGCAGGATAGTTTTATGACAACGTATCGAAACCTCGCCATTATAATGATTGGAGCGTAGAAAAGAAATATATTGAAATGCTCTGGTTACATGGAAAGTTTTGTGAAATTTGCATATGATAAAGGATATTATGAGGCCACTGTCCGTCTTCTATGCGATCATATCGTGTAGTTCTTGGTAGCTCGTTTAAAGCTTACCCTATTGTCTATGACAAGAGACACTTAGAAAATATCTTTCAAAATAACTAGACTCAAGCTGGTTTAGGGGGGACCTTTTTTGGGATGTCGGAAACGGGTGTTTTTAAGCTCGGGATTTCGGGATCCGGAATTCTTATTTCGAATTTCGGGATGTCGGTATTTAAATTTCTTTAAATTCGGGTTCTAAGGATTTAATGTTCGAGATCAAGACCTCTAATACCCCCCTTATAGATGAATTAATTCCATTTCATGCTGACATAGTCGTTCTAGTTGAACTTTGGGTTCGGTCCGGAACTTTGCCGTAGAGATACGCCGATGAGTACCGAATGTGTGGTTAATATGGAAAATTCGCTATAAGGGCAACTTTGAACCTCTGTGGTGGCTAGACGGGCCCAGATCTCAGAAAAAAATATATAAGTAGCGAATAGCCTCGGTCAAAATCATTGAAGTGAGCTAGGTATGGTTCGGAACTTTGACGTAGAGATATGCCGAGAAGTACCGAATATTTTTTTAAGTATGCAAAATACGCTTAATATGGGCAACTGTAAACCTCTGTGGTGGACAAACGGACCAGGATTCCAGAAAAATATTTAAGAAGGTAATAGCCTGGGTCAATACCTTTATAATGGGTTGGGTCTTGTTAGGAACTTTGTCGTAGTGATATGCCGAGGAGTACTTAATGTTATGTTGGTAAGGACAGTCTTTTAAGGGCAACTTTCGACACCTCATAACAAGAAATGTATCACGGTCAAAAATGCCTTTCAAACGTTCATCATATCATCATCAGTTGTTCCAACGTTATATAAAGATAAAGGTCTAGTCACCACAAAGGTTCAAAGTTGCTCATTTATGTATTTTCCATACCAACCACACATTCGGTACTTTTCGGCATATCTCTACGGCAAAGTTCCGAACCGGACCTAGCTCGTTTCAAAGGTATTGACCCAGGCTATTCCCCAGTTAAATATTTTCTCTGGGATCCAGGCCTGTCTAGCCACCACATAGGTTCAAAATTGCCCTTATAACGAATTTTCCATATTAACCACACATTCGGTACTCCTAGGCATATCTCTACGGCAAAGTTCCGAACCGGACCTACAATGTAGCTTATTTCAACGATTTTGACCGAGGCTATTCGCCACTTAAACATTTTTCTGGGATCCGGGCTCGTCTGGCCACCACAGAGGTTTAAAGTCACCCATTTACGTATTTTCTATACCAACCACACATTCGGTACTTTTCGGCATATATCCCTAAGGCAAAGTTCCGAACTGGACCTAGCTCATTTCAAAGGCTATTCCCCACTTAAATATTTTTCTTGGTCCGTCTAGACATCACAGAGGTTCAAAGTCGCCAGGGGTGACCCGTCACACCGTCATTTAAGCAGTCTCCGGTAGGTTTTCACTGTCGATGATGTTTTTCTTTTGCTGGCTTTCCATAAATATTTTATTTATATTTTTGAATGTTTCTGGAGTGAACGTTTTTGTTTTATATATTATGTATTCAATTTTGTTGAATCTTTCGTGTCGTTTTATTGATAAAAATCTTTATTACATAAAAACAAATATGCAACTTATAAGACGGTTTATATTCGACAGCTTGAAAGGGTCATAAAACCATTTCCGGCGTATCTTTTTCCTCATGCTTTTTGATTATTTTCAACTAAATTTGAAAATTGAACCGACTGCTAGCAGCCGGTTGGATATCAAATATCAATTATCGAATATCAAATATCAATTATCGAATATCAAATATCAAATAACGAACAGACCTCAAGCTTCACTTACATATTCGTTCCGTTTTAATATCAGTACAAGCCGTGAAATTGTCGATTTCCACTAATAAATTGCATTTACAGTAACTAAGATTGATCGATTTTCGGAACGTTTGGGTCTCATGTAGTTTTTGGTTTTCAGACATATCATCAAAATTTGCTCTGGAAAAAAACAAGTAGCTACTATCTTGATTGGCTGATAAAAGTGGCTGCCAGCTGGAGTCTGGTTGAAATCCAGAAACGGATAGATTAGTTTTAATGTGGTACTATTTTCCAGAGTTTTATTATCACTTTTGAGTTTCAGTGACTAATATCTAATGCTACCCACGAAACCAAATATATTTCAAAATGTTCTTATTGTCATATTACTTCAGGATTCATATTATTCCGCGCATGGGGACGGCGGAAACGGGTGTTTTTAAGCTCGGGGTTTCGGGATCCGGAATTCGGGATGTCGGTATTTAAATTTCTTTAAATTCGGGATCTCAGGATTTCATGTTTTTAGTACCGGGATTTCGAGATCAGGACCCCTTATAGATGAATTCATTCCATTTCATGCTGACATAGTCGTTCAAGTTGAACTTTGAACTACTAATTGAAAGAATCAATTATATACATACATGTAACAAATTATCTATACTTTCTTACGTTCATGTCACGGTAACATATATATATACATGTATGCACAAAGTTCATTCAGTTAAACACAAACTGTGAACCAATATACCTATCGTTTTAAGAAATGTAAACTAGTTCGTAAAAACTAGTATCATAGAAATATTCATGTCATAGTATCATTTTAAATTGAAAAATAAAAACGAAGAATAAACCTTTACTTATAAAGATTGATCTTTAATTTCCTTATAATTCATAAATATGTTTATTGTTAAAGAATAATATTTACAACTCTTTCTCAAAATTGATTAAATCAAGTTGATTAGGTGAATATAGTTGCTTAACGCCCAGTAGCCAATTATATGCATATTCGGGACGAGGACATGTTAATGTTAACTTATATGTATATAAATCCTGTTTTTTTTTTCTTATTTGGTGCTTGGCCGACACTCTGGGCCGAATTTTAACGTGTGAGTTCGCGCATTTGAACACCATTAAACAAAACAAGGCGTTCCCTGTGTGAAGAAGCAGACGGCTAGAGAAAAAAAAATACCAAAAGCCTTGCACCGGAGAACGATAACACAATATGCAATCAAATAATTGCATTAACGGTACTAATTTTACTAAAACAGATGCGAATTTCAACAATTTATTTGTCTTCGGTGATACCAAAGGACAACACATTCAAAATCCTAATACAAATGGTACAAGCCGGTAAACAATAAAGAACAGAATGACAAACACTGACAAATCAGACATTTGCGGTATGGGCTTTGCTCATAGTTGAAGGCCGTACGGTGACCTATAGTTGTTAATGTCTGTGTCATTTTGGTCTTTTGTGGATAGTTGTCTCATTGGCAATCATACCACATCTTTTTTTTATCTTTGGGTTATGAAGACACATTTGATTTTTAGAATTTACAAATATGAACAGTGGTAGAATTAACATATCACACATAAGATAACATTTCAAAAAAGTTGCTGCGTTTTTCCAAACGAAAACTAAAATAAACTACAAAGAAATGAAGTAAAATTACCAAAACAAATTAATTTAAGATTGTAAAATATTAAATTTGATACATTAAGCTCTGTTATTTTAATCATAAATAGAAAAATTACCAGTTGTTAATCAAACAGTATGAATAATCAGGAGTGAACAGAAAATGATGGAACGGCGTCAGCGTCAAACGGGAAAACCGTTGTAGTCCTAATTTACACGGATGTTTAATATTTTTGTCATACAGAAGTTTAATTGCAACCGAACCATTCGAAAGCAATAATGATTCTTTAATTTACCATCCTGATTTTCTTATAGCAGTATTCAGAGAAAAGGGTTTTGAATCCAAATACATAAAAGTAAATAAAATATGACAAAAACAAAGATTTTGAAATATTCATTTTTATTTTGGCTGTTTTGATTGAAATGCAAAATGCTATATTTAAGCATAAGTAACTATTAAAATTCTTCATCAAATCTGGTACCTCTGATAACTATTGAGGCATAAGGTAATGTAGGGAAATATGCGATACGTAAGTAAACGGTATCAAAGGAGTAGGTCCGGTAAGGGCCGATTTCGACCTCAATTTTCAAGTTCATCTAACGAAAGATTTTAGACACTTTTTAAACATTTAAGTTTCTATTTCAAATGATTCAATTATTTTATGTGAAAGATTTTAACTGATTAAGTCATTAAAAACGCTCCAATTCAAGCTTAAATATGAAGAATCTATCAAATATGTCAAAAATCGTCACTTTTCAGATGGTTTTTGTCAAAAATGAAAGTGGCCGCATCCGTGTTCATCCTAAACCTTTATATATATATTATGTATTATCATCAAATACAACTTACATTTCAATATTATGAATGAACACGAATGCGGCCACTTTCATTTAAGACGGAAACCGTCTAAAATTTAACTAAAATGCTCAAATTTCCAATAAATATCGTAACGATTACATTTTCACAATTTTCTAAAACTGCTATATTTTGGGGCCAAAAAGGGGTCTTACTGAACCTGCTCCTTTCATTTTAGAAAAAAAAACTATTGTATATTATATTGGAAAAAAGTTTTTATCCCTAACATTAATTTATATAGATAAATATGAAACCTATCTGAAAATGCCTTGTAAAGAATAGGATCCAAAAAATGAAGAAAATATTAATAAAAAGTAGCAAATAAATAAATGAATAAATACACAATTATACATATTACAAAAAGTTAAACTCTAAAAAGTTTTAAAATATAGTTTGACTAACCTCTTTCTCTGTATTCCTCGAAGTCCATCTTCTCCAAATTAATTCACTTGATAGTTTGCTATGATAAATCTGATGTGTGCCTAATTTCTTTATGTCTGATGTGTCCCTAATTTCTTTATGTTTTCAAGAAATTCCGTCACTACCGAATGATATGTCCGAAGAAGAAACACTCTATATAAAGTGTCAATGATGAGTTACACATCATTGCCTTTATGTGGGAGAATCTGATCAACCTCGTTTTCATTCGATAGTTATAAACTATATTGATCTGTTACTAAAACGACAAAAGGAAAATAGTTTAAGTTTTAGATGAAAACATAAGGTTTATGTCCTACTCGTGAATATCTTAATATATTTATTAGCATTTTCTTATTTGATTTGTAAATTCATTGACAAATTAAAGATGTCTTTCAAACTGAGTCGTAATTGCGATAACTTTATAACTAAACAGTGGTACGTTTGAAAGGTTTCATGCATGGCATCGAGAAAAGAAGATCAATGGTGGATTCGGGGGTGGGGATGGGGTGGGGGGGGGGGGTCTTTTACTTTTACGATCAATTCATTTGAATGGGGACATAAAGTTGCTGGAACCCCCCTTTATCCACGGTTAGGACCCCCTGAAGATTCAGGATACACGTACACGAAACTGAGTAGTAACGAATTCCAGGTGGGTTTGAGTGTGCACATCTTCTTACTTGATCTTAAATTAAAAGTATAGTGTTTTTGGTATTACATGTTTGAAAAAATCTCCTTCCTACGCTCGTGTTTACTATTACCATTTAAGGCTTTACATATTAAGCCACCAAATACATTATAATAGAGATCTTCTTTATAACAACAATTACTAAAATGTTTAAAATTCAAGTTTAAAGTTGTCCAGTCAGAACTGTTTTCTTACTTTCATTTTCGAAATAAAATACAACAACAAATAGTGTGTGTAAAATAAAATATTTCTTTCCGAAAATAATTAGAAAACCTGAAAAAAAAACTACAAAGGAGAGTCAGTGAATATATGTCAAAATAAAACTTTCAATTCGGAAGACCATACGAGCACTGGAACAATATTAAACACAGAGATCATCAATTATATATACCAAGATAATTAGGGCCCCGCCGACGGCGGGTCGCCCTATAGTGATCAGTCTGTCCGTCCGTCCGTCTGTCCGTCCGTCTGTCCGTCCGTAACACTTTCGTGTCCGCTCCATATCTAGAGAACCGTTATGATTTCATACTTAATACTTAACATGATTATTAACCAACACCAGAGGGTGTGTCATGTTGTATGTACAACTTCCTAGGTCAAAGGTTAAGGTCAAAAACTTTGGTTTCGAGTTGACAATCCTGTGTCCTGTGGTGAAGATCGTGTCCGCTCCATATCTAGATAATCGTTATGATTTCAAAGTATATACTTGTCATACATTTTAACCACCACCAGAGGGCGTGTCATGATGTATGTACAACTTCCTAGGTCAAAGGTCAACGTCAAAAAAACTTTGGTTTCAGTTGACAACCCTGTGTCCTGTGGTGAAGATTGTGTCCGCTCTATATCTTGAAAACCGTTATGATTTCAAATATTATACTTGACATCTATTTTAACCAACACCAGAGGGTGTGTCATGATATATGTACCACTTCCTAGGTCAAAGGTCTGTCTGTCTGTTGGTCTGTCCATCGCTAACAAATTTGATCCACATTATATTTTGAGAGGACAGCTGTTATTATTTCATACTTTATACCTGACAAACATTTTCAACTTAACACATATATTAACCAACACAAGAGAATGTGTCATAATGTATGCATCCTAGGTCTAAGATCAGTCTGTCGGTCTGTCCATCTGTTCGTTGTTCTTAACAAATTGTGTCCGCTCTACCTCTCGAGAACCATTAATATTTCATACTTTATACTTGGTGGGTCATAATATATTGAAGGCATAATTCTAAAAATATGTGACAAATATCAATTGGGCAGCACCTTTAAACATATTGTTCAAACATCAATCCATATATCCAGAAGTCACCTTAGAGTAGTAATCAATGAGTTCACATCATGCAGTCATATCACTATTATACTATGAAAGTAAGATGAGAATATTTATCAGTTTTAACTTCAAATCTTAGATCAAAATCACACATGAGACTATGTAATAACTTCAAATAATGCTTCATATCAGATTATCCATACAACTTATTTACCCCACGTTATTGACAGCGGGGCCCACAGAGATGGCTCCCATCTCAATGATATCTAGTTTCCTCAGTTTGACATAATCACATGCGCAAGGCACTTCAAGAAACACTGCTTAATAAACTACTTTGTGCGGAAGACATTATGCAGAGGAACCGAATGACATATTCATACGCATTACGTTGAGAGGATCTGAGAACACCAAGATGACTTACTATATTCCACAGACAAATATAAAATCTTGGTTCATGAAAAAATTAATAATACTGCAATCTTATTATCGTCTATGAATTCCATATTGTATGCAACAAAGCATACAAAAAGAACAATATTTATAATAATTATATTTTGCTTTATTTGGCTAAATCTCGTAATTGTTGGTCCTCAATGATCTCAACATTGTGCTATATTTGCCAGTTAATTCATTTTTCTTCCGAGCGTCACTGATGAATCTTTTGTTGTCGATACGCCCCTCTCACTGGGGTAAAGCTGATGACCGTAACTGCATTCACGGTCATCCCAAGATGTCGGATGAAAAATTAGGTCAGTTTCTGTATTGTCTGTTTAAGTTTTTCTAGATCATTTTCTTTACAAATCATACATTGAAACGATGGAAATTAATAAAAGAATCACTCGGAAATCACTAATTACTTCCGAGAAATGTGCATGAAACGGGAATTTCGATTTGAAAAAATCGTGAAGATGACCGTAAATCATAATCAAAATATTTTCAAGATGACCGTAACATATAACAAGGATGACCGTGATTGGTAAAAAGATGACCGTAACTTGTAAAAGATGACCGTAAACGAAGCAAGACTAAAATCTTAATTGTCATATTTACTCCTTTAACACGAATGTTTCTACAAAAATAATTAAAAAGTAAATTAACTATAATTCAAACCACAGTTTTTAGAAAGAATTAATTTTGTTGAGCTATAGATCTTTGATAATAAATATTTAACATGCATAAATGTAGATATCTACTAATTAGCTTTTGTATTATGTTAACTTTGGTTTATACTCGATTAATATTTCGGTCCGAATCTCATACATCACATTGAATAACTATTGTTTCAAAGTTCTTTATAAATGTATCTAATGAGCGACAACTTCTCCGTAAATTGTTCCGCAGATGGACGTCTTGTGGCGTCACGGTTCCAACAGCTTTTGATCAGGTTAATGATATTTTCATCAACTGGTACCTCATCTGGAATGTCCGGTGTGACCCCTTGCTCGCCCACTTGCTTTATCAATTGTGTAAGATTCAAATTGTAAAAGGGTTCCTCCTCAAATACAACCTCAAAACCAATTAAAGACAAGGAATACATGTCAGCCATCTTTAAACATTCGAGGTTGAGGGATTCGCCTCTAAGGTTTTCTGGTGCTGCATATTTAGGCGTCCCCACGTTTTTTGTGTACTGTCTGCTTTCAGACATTGAGGTTTCAGTCTCGTTTTTTATCATGCTGAGACCAAAATCTGTGAGTTTTGTGAGTATTGATTTCCCAGGACTATGGTCTATGAGTACGTTTTGTGTTTTCATATCTCGATGGGCAATATGTTTTGCATGCAGGTATTGAAGACCAGCGCTTGTCTGCTTAATTATTTTTATCTTTTCGTCCTCAGTAAATTCAATGTCAGTTTTAATATGAAGAGCCTCGAATAGACACATCTGCATGTACTCCATAACAATGCAAAGATCATTTGGAACCACACAGGCACCAAGAAACTTTACTACATTCGGATGATCCAAATCACAGAAAAGCATAACCTCGTCGGTGAATTCTTTCTGTTTGCGAGCCGATACTTGTTGGACACGAAGTGTCTTTACCGCAACGACGGATCTCTTCCATTTAGCAAAGAAAACATCACCGAAACCCCCATTACCGATTTTTTTTCCCAAACAAATTTCTTTAAAATCAATTTTGGTTCCTTTGAAATTTTTCAACACTTCCTCGGAGGTGTATGGTTGGCTACTGGTTTTCATTTCTTCTTGCCATTCGGAAACTTCCTTTTCCCTTCGTAGTATACTTTTGACTGTATCGGTAACATAATATTCATCTTCCTCATCTAATCCACTAATGAAATCACATTCGTCATCCTTAAACAAAAACATACATGACTGTTACAAGTCAGAGGTGTTCAATTTTAATGAGAGAAAAATATTCCAATTCAACTTATCTACTGACGAGGAAAGGTAACACTAGGCCACCGAAAGATGAATTATTAGTTCAGTCTAGGTGACGAGTGATCTAGGGTGATGGAAACAGTGCAGGCGGTGTTGTTCCCGATATCCCAATAAATTGAGTTTGAATCCCGGCGAGGGAAGAACAAACATTTGCTTCCGAAAATTGCAGATTTAACATTGTTTTGCTGGTATTTAGAGTATTTTATAAACGAGTCTAAATTGAAAACTACGTTCAAACCTATGATTGCGTTGGATAAACACCGCAATTTTTATACGTGTGCATGTAAAACAAATTTCGTTGAAGAAGGGTCTACATACAGCACAAACAACATTTTCCAAAAGACCAAAAAAGTGAAGAAGTATATTTAAACAAAACGCATTTGACTAATAGGTCAAACAACTGATGTTCTCTAACCCTGCTGACTACCATTGGCGATTGCCAAATAAAATTGATCACAAGATGTAACAAAATAGATCTTGATATAAATTTAATACTAAACAGAAAACAATTAACTTGTGGCCACGATGTTATGCCACAAACATAAAGTATATCTATATATATGCTGGTGATCGATGGAAAAATCTGTTGTAGAGTTGTCACTGGCTCAGACGTAGTTATAAATATAATTATTTTCTGTGACTGTAACTTACATTAATTTGTAGGATCCTTTACTATAGATAATTTAGCTGATCTGTAAAAATAACATCTCCATGCCTTATAAATCATGTACTGTAGTACGCCGCTAGATTAAAACTGACGTGGAAAGGTAAAACCCGGCCTCCGAAAGCTTCATTTTTATGAAATCTACAACAGATTTATCCATCGGAATACCAGCAGTGATGGTGATACATGGCTGTGTACATTATGTATATACAACTCGTCTAAACATCAACACAACAATGTTAGATCTGTAATTTTTTGTTCTTCTCTCGCCGGGATTCGAACTGAGATATCTTGACAACAAATCTATGACTGCGTTAAATAAAAACCGCAATTTTTATACGTGTGCATGCATAACAAATTTCTTGGTAGAGGGGTCTAAATACAGCACAAACAACATTTTCCAAAAGACCAAAAAAGTGAAAAAGTATATTTTAACAAAACGCTTTTGACTAGCAGGTCGAACAACGGATGTTCTAAAACCCTGCTGACTGCCATTGGCGATTGCCAAATAAACAGTTCACCAGATGTAACAAAATGGATCTTAACTATTAATTTAATACCAAACAGAAAACAATAAACTTGCGGAAAAGGTGGTATACCGCAAACAAAAGGTGCAAAAATTAGTACACCATATCCGGATTTCGACAGTTAATGTCTCTTCAGTGATGTTAGGAATCGAAACGGTATACATACAAAGTCTAAATTGAAAACAGCGTTCAAACCTATGATTGCGTTGGATAAAAACTGCATTTTTTATACATGTGCATGTAACAAATTTCTTTGTAGAGGGGTCTAAATACAGCACAAACAACATTTTCCAAAAGACCAAAAGAGTGAAAAAAATACAATTTAACAAAACGCATTTGAGTAAAAGGTTGAGCAACTGATGCTTTTAAACCCTGCTGACTACCATTGGCGATTGCCAAATAAAATGATCACAAGGTGTAACAAAATGGATCTCTATATTAATTTAATACCAAACAGAAACAATAAACTTGCGGCTAAGATGGTAAACCACAACATGAGGTGCTAATTTTTTTTACACCATATCCGGATTTCGACAATTAATGTCTCTCCAGTGATGTTAGGGATCGAAAAGTATTTGGAAGGACATTTAATTTACCTCAATTTAGGATAGACTCTTGAAATTTAAAGAGTCAAAATAGGATGAACGGATTATATAAACCGGAGGGAAAATATAGTACAAGCCCAAACGAAAGAAATATAAAAAGTCTAAATTGAAAACAATGTTCAAACCTATGATTGCGTTGGATAAAAACCGCAATTTTTATACATGTGCATGTAACAAACTTGGTTGTAGAGTCTCTAAATACAACACAAACAACATTTTCCAAAGGACCAACAGAGTGAAAAAAACAAACGCATTTGAGTAACAGGTTGAACAACTGATGTTCTTAAACCCTGCTGACTGCCATTGACGATTGCCAAATAAATTGATCACAAGGTGTAACAAAATGAATCTCTATATTAATTAATACCAAGTAGAAACAATAAAGTTGCGGCTAAGATGGTAAACCACAACATGAGTTGCTAATTTTTTTTACACCATATCCGGAATTCGACAATTAATGTCTCTTTAGTGATGTTAGGGATTGAAAGGTATTTGGAAGACCATTTAAATTACCTCAATTTATGATAGACATTTGAATTTTAAAGAGTCAAAATAGGATGAACAGATTATATAAACTGGAGGGAGAATAAAACACAATATATATAAGTACATGTGACGAGAAAAGGTAACACCCGGCCACCGAAAGTTTGATTTTTATCGAGCTTAGGTGGTCGAGTGGTCTAGCGCGCCGGGCATAATGCAAGGCGATTTGGTGCCACGATATCTCAGTAGCATGAGTTTGAATCCCGGCCAGGGAAGAGACAAAAATTTGCTACTGCAAATTTACAGATCTACCATTGTTGGGCTGTTATTCAGACAAATTTTATATACATATATAAGTCTAAACCTCTGTGCATTAGATAAAATCCGCAATTATATATACCTGTGCATGCACAACAAAGGAATAGGTCCGGTAAGGATCGATTTTTGCCTCAAATTTCAGGTTCATCTGACGAAAGATTTTGACCACTTTTTAAACACTTAAGTGGCCATTTCATTTGATTCAATTAGTTTATGTGAAAGATTTTAACCTATATATTTGTTTAGGGGCCAGCTGAAGGACGCCTCCGGGTGCGGGAATTTCTCGCTACATTGAAGACCTGTTGGTGACCTTCTGCTGTTGTTTTTTTCTATGGTCGGGTTGTTGTCTCTTTGGCACATTCCCCATTTACATTCTCAATTTTATTCAACTGATTTATTCATAAAAAATGATCCTATTCAAGCTTAAATATGAAAACTCTACTAAATATGCCGAAAAATGTCACTTTTCAGATGGTTTTTGTCAAAAATGAAAGTGGCCGCATCCGTGTTCATCCTCAATCTTTATATATGTTATGTATTATCATCAAATACAACTTACATTTCAATATTAAGGATGAACACGAATGCGGCCACTTTCGTTTTTCACGAAAACCGTCTTAAAATTAACTAAAATGCTAGAATTGTGAAGATTTCAGTAATTTAGCATGACTTGATGGTGCTAGTACCCGATATATGTGCATTGTATTGTCAAAAAAAACAGCCCATATTTATGTAGCAGGAGCATTTTACTGTCCAATAAATAACTAAAAGATTACATTTGAACAATTTTGTAAAACTGCTATATTTTGGGGCCAAAAAGGGGTCTTACTGGACTATTGTCAAATAAACGGATCATTTGACCCCTCACCGCACCAAATAAGAATAGAGAGCAGCATATATAAACTATTTTCGCAGAATAAGTACACATTTTTGTATAGGGGCCAGATGATGCCCGCCTCCGGGTGCGGGATTTTCTCGCTGTGTTAAAGATCCAATATTGGTTGCGTTTGGTAGTTGTCTGCTCTTTGCTCGGGTTGATGTCTCTTTGACATATTCCCCGTGTCCATTCTCAAGTTGACTGTTATAAACTATAATATCGTATTAATAAGAACAGAAATACTTAAATTAAGTTAGAATAAGGTGAAACTTTAAATAATATTTATCCCCCCCCTCCAAAAAAAATGGTTTATGTCCTAATTGCCAGTGGTATACACGTAGCGTACCGAGATCGATGTCCTCTAATTGAATAAGTCCAGGTGTAAAACAAACCGGACAGATAGTACGGCTGTCATTCGGTATATCGTGAAAAAATTAAATGATCGTGAAAGAATACCTTACGGTGGTCAAGCATTGCGATCGAATCGTCAAAGATCTGGTATCGGATCGTGAAAGTAATTAATTGTAATTCTCCTTCAAAATCGGTGAAAAATCTGCTGTATTACTACACGCTGAACAAATTCGAAAAAAGGCTGTCAAAATTATTCAACTTTCTCAATAATACCGTGCAATAAGATAAAGAAAATATGCAGTACTTTATGAGAAAACACAAAAGGCGCAACACAAGTCTATGGGATTCTTTAAAAAGAAAAACACGTTTTGTACCTATAATGGTCAATTTTACATATATAATGATATATTTGAAACTGTATCTTTGGTGTGTCAGATAGTACAGTAAAGTAAAAGGTTTCTTTTCCTTGAAACCGTTTTTTTGTTTGTTGATAACATTGAATTTTGTTGAATTTTCATCAACATTGATCGTGAAAGATCGGTCAACTTATTATCGTGTTCTTGAAAGACGAGGCATGTCCAGATGGACGCAAGTTGTTTGCACTTTTTTACCTGCATCACTACAGCACATTTGCGCTTCAAACACTATGGACATTTGCACTTTAAACTTTGATACACCTAAACAAAATCGACAAGATATTTGTGCTTTTTACCAATAATAGTGTACATGTATTTTAAAAAAAATTACAAAGTCATGGAAAGATGTTCACATATTCTTTAAAAGTTTTTCCGAACAAACATTACAATAAAAAAAATATTCGGGTTAACCAGACATATTATAGAAAATGTAGTACACGTTTCTGGGTAAACGATAGAGGAAACGAAACTTTTATGGATGGAACATTTAAATTTTGACCGAAATTCTTCAACTGGCTTTTTTATTAACGAATTGAAAATTGGAAACTATGATCCTCTTGTGTCCATTCTGTTGCAGGAATAGTCCGAGGAACTGTACTGTCATAGTTTATCTAAGTTATTTTTCAATTTGTGAAGACCGAAATATTATTTTTAAACTACCCGCTGTACCTGTTGTCCTTTAGAAAGAGTCATGGTCGTTAAAAGGAAATTACTTCCATCCACCCTCTTGGAGCGTTTTCGCTTTCATCTGACACAAGCATGATGTGGAAAGGTTGTTGCTTTTAGCTGTATATAATAGTATAAATGTTTTGTGTGTGTGTTTTTTTTTTATATTAAATGATGTTTATGTTGTGTTGAAAAACCGTAAATGTCCTATTGAAAAGGCGCAAATATACTTTAAATTAAAGCGCAAATGTTATTTAAAAAAAGCGCAAACGTCCCGCGACGGACCAGGCTTATTAATCAGAAAACAATATTTCTTTTACAATATACTTGCAACTAGTTGAAGCGTGTAATTATTTTAATAAGAACGAACATTAATACTTTCATTTCCCTCCTTTTTGTATCTAAATTCAACACTTTTCCTTAAAGTGATTAAAATAACTAAAAAAGATATTTACAAGATGAAAGGTCCTTTAGGAGCGTAAATTGTCGAAAAGTAAAGGTATATGTAGCTATAATGCTTAATGCATCCGCCATGGAAATATATGCATGTGTACGCATTTTAGTTTTTTGTGTGTGCTAGGGTTGTTACTTTCAGTTAATATCTGAGTTATATGGAGTGTCGTTCGTGCGTACATCGTATGACAGTATTGGCTAATTTATTGTTTGTTCCGTGGTTGCGCTGACATAAACTTAAAAGGTACCAGGATAACGTTATTTTACTTGATTGTTTGATCAGTCTGTTCACAATAGCTATACGTCATTCTAATGCAACATCGTTAGAAACTGTCATTTTGATTGGATAACGTCACCAATTTTCATGGCATCAATTCACAAAACATACGCGCAAACTCAGACGTATGGCAGATTTTAAATGTATGTTTTAACGTTGTTTTCTGTCAGTTTCAGTAGAATGGAGGTAACAATATTGCATTTTAAGCCATTTTGACAGACAATTTTTTTTTGTAAATTTGTCCGTATAATTCATTAAATTAGATTAGTAATTGACCTTGCATATGTTTTTTCGATACGATTTCCTTCGCGATCATATACCAGAGCTTTCACGATCCAATCGCAATACTTGCCCACCGTTAGGTATTCTTTCACGGTCATTTTTCTCGATGTACCGAATGACATCCGTGGATAGGGGAAACACCCAAATGTGCCTGAACATATCAAATTCTTCGCGAGATAAGCATATCCTTAATTCATACTTTCAATGCATCATCCATCACACCATTCGATTCGTAATTTACACCAAGAAGTAAGAATGAAAGCCAGGAAATCGGCAAACCGGAAATACTTTTAAAAGACGGTCATGTGGGATCTACGATCTACGAAATATTGTACGTAGTTTTGTCCTTTCTGTTCACAACAGAATCATGCATGAGAGGAATTTCAAATTAAAAAGACATTATTTCGGGATATCAATTTTGAAAACTTTGAAAAATTAAAAAAATCACTTACTGGGTTTCTTCTAATCAATTCATTTATACGTGCAATGGCGGCAGTATTTGTACTTTTCCTGGAAATTGGCATTGATCCAAGCGGCTTTCCTACTCGACCTTGTTTTCTGTTGAATGCAGTATCAGCATACTTCTTCGTTGTAACAGAGCCAGGTGCGTTTTGCGTATGAACCGCCGTACCAACAGTCTTGCCAACCCTACCAAGCGTACGATTTAACGAATTGTCTTTATAAACTTTCACTTTAGGATCTACTTTAGATGAAAAACTGGAGGCATTCTTGGAAATGACAGCAGTGCCATGTTCCTTCCCCACACGATCATGATGTCTGTTGTAATCATTATCTACGTAAGTTTTCACCGCGGTGCCCGATAAACTGCTGCTTGCTCCTTTTGATACAACAGCAGTACCATGTTCCATGCCAACCCTTCCAAGACTCCTGTTGGATGCGTTGTCAACATACGTCCTTGAACTACTACTTGTACCACTTGACATCACTGCAGTGCCATAAGCCATGCCAACCCTTCCAGTACTTCTGTTTGAAGCATTGTTTACATACGTTCCTCCGCTACTACTAGGTGTACTTCCTCCTGAGCGCCCACCACCTCCACCTGAACGCCCACCACCTCCACCTGAACGACCACCACTCCCTCCGCTTGAGCGACCACTGCCACCACTACTTCCACCACGAGGCATGATGGGTTTGTTTTATCTAAACAAATCAAAAGGGAAAAAGGCATAAATTGAAGCTTTGATTGAAATTTAAAGGAGACATTGTCGTTGTGTAGTAAATTGTAAATATTACCTGCAATCCTAAACAAGTTGATGTTAGTACTGTTTATCAAATCGTTAACATAAACCGCTGACTAGAGGTAGTGTCTTTTTTATTATGAAAATATTATTAAAAATTATGAATTTCAATAGATTTTTAAGTCTTGTCTCGCTTATGACAACGTTCTCTCCATTTCGTTGGTTTTAAAGAAAACCAATATGAATATTGGGTAGTTTTTGATATTGATCCAATTAGTACATGTATACATATACCAGTCTTAGACATGGCATACAAACTGATGAACGCCATCACATGAAATTCAGGTGTCGGGTTTGAGTTTAATTTGGCATCACCCAAAAGCGTGCAAAAGTAATTGTTCAACATATAAAATATATACAACGTTATAGTCTTAAGGGAAAATACTCATCATAGAATAATGGTTGATTTAGTAAAAGATTGACATATTGTACATATGTATATACATATGTTTTTTTAGTTTTAGTTCATTTATATGTTTCGGAGTTTAGTGTGGCGACCATTTTCACTGAACTAAAATTGAGAATGAAAATGGGGAATGTGTCAAAGAGACAACGACCCGACCAAAGAGCAGAAAACAGCCCAAGGCCACCAAAGGGTCTGCAACACACACACTCCCCCGAATCTCATTTTTAATCGTGAAAATTTGCTCTATGAAATATGTTGTATTCGGCACATGACTTTGTGTTTATCCTTTTAAAAATGAAATGAGACACCCTTCCTACCCCCATCCTCGTGATCATAAGTCAGAAATAGTAGCAAATCACTTATGACTTAGAATTGACAACATATTTGTTACGTTTGGAGGACGTGTTTTAGGCATTCCCATGGGAGCCAACTGTGTCCCTCTTGTTCCTGTATTCTAACGAGGCTGACTTCATAAAGTAACTTCCTAGGGGAAAAAAAAAGAAGTTAGCAGTGTCCTTTAACTTTACTTTCCGGTATATAGACGATGTTCTCTTACTAAATAATTCACAAATTTTGTGACTATGTTGAACGCATCTATCCCATCGAACTAAAGATAAAGGATACAACAGATACAGTTAAGTCTGCCTCATATCTTGACTTACATCTAGAAATTGACGATGAGGGTCTGTTGAAAACAAAACTTTACGACAAACGAGATGATTTCAGCTTCCCAATTGTGAACTTTCCATTTCTATGTAGCAAAATTCCATATCTATCTCCCAATTGATATGATAATCCCGGACTTGTATTTCCTATCATGATTTCCTTGATAGAGGGTTGCTGCTCACAATGAAGCTTTTAAACCAAGAGTTCCAAGTTGAAATCATCCCTTCGTAAATTTTACGAACGCTATCACGAGTTGATTGACCGTTATGGAATATCCGTTTCAGAGATGATAGCGGATATGTTCCTGATGTCGTTACTACAATCCCGTTCCCTTTTCACGAATGTGAACTACCGAATTAGACTTGTTACCGGGTTTCTACTAACATGAGCAACACGACGGGTGCCACATGTGAAGCAGGATCTGCTTACCCTTTCGGATCACATGATATCACCCCCAGTTTTGGTGGGGTTCTTGTTGCCTAGTCTTTAGTTTTCTATGTTGTGTTTTGTGTACAATGGTTTGCATGTTTGTCTTTTTATTTTTAGCCATGGCGTCGTCAGTTTATTTTCTATTTATGAGTTTGAATGTCACTCTGGTATCTTTCGCCCCTCTTTTAGAATGGATTTTTCTGTAAATTCATCATTAATATATCAATTTTGATAACATTCAAATATATTTTTTTTTCATTAAACAGACAATAAGAGACATTGTCACAGCAGGCATCTCCTAGACGGTCTCATTAATATTTAAACACTTAATTTTTGGAGGCAAAAATACAAGTATAATTACAATATTATTCATTCCTTTTGAATTTTAATACATTTCCTACATTTTACCTTATTTATTATGATCGGTCACCGATGTGACCTCAGATAAATATTCATTATAATCATGGTTAATTTTGTTAGACATGTGTATCAAACTGCACAGATAACTGATTAACAATGCGATATGAAACGAAAGTGAAATGACAAATTACAGAGATAACCTAAATAAAATAGACAAGGACGACTTATAATATATATATTACACGAATTTTTCGTGACTCCCCCTCCCCCCAAACCCTGTTTCCCTAGAAACTGGAATAGAAATAAGGTCATCACTGGTCTTCTCAGGTCTGGCTGTATAACTCATATGAGTGCTAAGACTGTGCGGGATGCATTAATACGAAGACACGTCCGGTTGGAATGGGGCGTTAAGGCCGATGATTCGATCGTGTTTGGTACATGTAAGTGCAATGACCTCTGGACGTTACAGAATCCTTGCAACAACTCACTAAGTGCTCAGCGTATCTATCATGTTGATAGTCAAAATGTATGCCCAACTCTCACATACTCACCTTTCTTTATTAACCATTCATATCGATCAACCTAACTTGCTCAACAACCTATTATATATTATATTAATTGTTATTTTGTACTCGTCCTGAAAACATGCATGCATTGTTATTCACTGGAGATTAAGCAAGCAACAAACAATCATTTAATCATTCATCAGCCTCCTGAAATAAAAAAATAAAAAAACCCAGAAAAACACTCATAGATACCAAAACAAGCAATCGACGAGGATTTTGATATCGGTACCTATAATTCTGCTTTCAGCAAATAAGGGAAAAACTAATTTCCTTCAACAAATTACTATGCTTTAGTAGGATGTATTCAAATCGGCTAGTAGGCTTATAAAAAGTAATGGTCATATAGCTTTCAACGTTTCTGTGTATTTATAAATTTTGACTCTTGTTGTTAAAATGTTTAAAGGAAAATCTGGAAAATTCGGACGAACGAAATTCATCAAGTATATTTTTCAATTATGAAATAAAATTAAAAACGGTCTTTTCCCTTAGAATAACACGCCATAAACGCAAACAGAAAAACTGAGGTAAATGTATGATGCTGCAGAGCACTCTAACTTTTTTTAAGGAAATAAAAATTTTAAAAGATTTAAAAAAATTAAAAGAAGGCGATACTGAATATGTTAATTTGAGAAAAAAAGCATGTTGGCTTTCCAGACGTTTATTCATGTTTAGTGTTGCTTTTTTCTGTATAAGATAGAAAACAAATGGTATAATAAAGACTTACTGAGTTTGGAAGTCAGTTTGCGTAATAAAAAAATTAAAAGTTGAAATCGCAATAAATATAATGATTCAAACAGAAGTTGAGGGACATTAAGGGTTTGTTTACATATTTGTTTAAAGGTTTTCCGAAATTGCAAGTGAAGGGTTAATTAAATATATGTATATATTTATTTTATATTTATGAGAGTGAGAGTTGATAAAATGAGAAGGCATAATAATAAGTTATATAGAAATTTACGTATTATAGTATGTTTCCCCTTATAAAGTACTTATTTGCCATGTGACTGACATACTACATAAGATTCTATATTTGTTAAAAATTGGTTATCTGCTAAAATTAATCAGCAATACAATATGAAAATAAAAGTGAAAAGATAATTTGAAGATACATGTAACCAAATACACAATAAAATTGTTATCTCATAATAATATAACATGCATTTTTACATTCACCTGTTCCTTTGTCAGTAATACTCCATGAAGAATTAAGGGACTGGTCCTTTTTTCATTTGGGGGAGGTGGGTTGCTTGAAGAAAACATTGGGATTTCTGTATGTTTTCACCTTGAAGAAAGGAAATAAATTCAAAACCCCTCATTTTTCATTACCTTTGTTAGTTACAACTAAAACTAATTGCACACAATTTCTATTTATACTATTATTATCTTTATTCAACTAGATATTGCATCAGGAGTGGATCCAGATATTCAAGTATAGGTTAGTTGTTTTTGACTTCAGGGATCTTTATTTGGATATGCCTGTTATGGTTTCATTGACATTTACCACACCTTCATTCCATTTTAGCTTCAGATAAAAATACTATTCTGGAAAAATTCTTTCTTTCCAAATTTTTTTTTTTATTGTTAGGAGAAACATTGGATGTAGGTCCCCTGATTACGCATATTTGGGCAATAAAGGGATATTATTCATGTAAAAACATGTTAAAAATTCCACGCTTAACTCCCAGATGTTATTTTAATCTACATGTATTGATATAAACATATATATGCTAAATCCTGATTTTTACGATTAATCATGTAAGAAAACAGCTATTAGTATTAGACGTGGTTTTATTATATGAAACGGAGCTTTTAACGCCTCGATGATAAAGCTAAACTAAATTTATATTTTTTGGGGTGGGTGGGGTCGGGATTGGTTCCGTATGTGCACCAAATCCATGGCTGTATAATCAGTTTGCTAATTTTGGCAATTATCCGGCAGATCAGATACAGAAAGAGTATAATCAGTAAAGCATCGATAAAACCTGCAAAAAATAAGACATTAAACCATTAATCCTTATATTGTAGTTCTTCATGTCTAACAAACAAACAGAAGAAGGTACTGACTTACATAAAACAAATGTTGGAATGAAGTTTGAAGCCACAAATGAGGACACAAGAGAAAAAGAAATGACATCAGAATCAAGTGTTAGACACTTTTGGTGAATAACCAGTCAATCAGATACTGATTTAGTGCAGTATCAAATTTGCAATAATTTCTGAATGTTTGAAATACAGACCTTCTAAAATTCAAACGTGCGTGCGTGTATCGTGCGTGTATCGTGCGTGCGTGTATCGTGTATTTATCATTCATCGTGCATCGTGCGTGTATCGTGCGTTCATCATGCATCATTCATTTTGCGTTAATCCTCCGTGTAACGCTCATCGCTCATCGTGCGTGTATCGTGTATCGTGCGTGTATCGTGCATTCACCGTGCGTGTATCGTGCGTGCGTGTATCGTGCGTGTGGTCAGTTTGAATTTTAGAAGGTCTGTAACATCTCATTTGCGAACTTATTAATACATTTGTGCCATTAATCATAATACTATATTATAGTATCGTTGCACCATATAAAGATTGCATAGAAATGCATTCGCGTTGTTTATTCTTTAGTTTTCTATGTTGTGTCATGTGTGCTATTGTTTATATAAAAACGAAGATGTGGTACGATTTGTCTGTTTGCTTTTTCATTTTTAGCCACGGCGTTGTCATTTTATTTTCTATTTCTGAGTTTGACTGTCCCTCTGCTATCTTTCGTATCTTTTACACCAATTCCGCTGACCTGAACACAGCTCTGATTATCAGACATATTCTTTAAGGAAGCTCTCGGTCAATATCAAATAACCCAATACTAAAACAGAGGTGAAAGATACAATAAGGACGTTGACAGTTGAAAATTTAAAATAAACTGACAACGCATTGGCTTGAAAAAAGACCAACAAACAAACAATAGTATGAAAGACACAACAAAGAAAACTAAAGAAATTAAGTGTCTTAGATGCTCGGTGTTTTTTTATGTTGCTTTCGTCTACAGACAATTCGAAGCATTTGGCGCTCGTATACGTTGTGTGTGTGTGTCCAATGAAGATTCAAAGCTAGTTCCAAATGAAAATTAGTGCACCAGGTCATCTGTTCGACCGCAAAGCTTTAAATTCGTCTGTTGTTCAACGCCATACGGGGGTATTTCTCTACCTCTCAGTACCCAACAAATATTTGATAAATATGTAAACACGAAATTCGTACTCTTGCGCAATTAGTACGTTTAAGAAATCGTTTTTGACGCAAATGATATACCGTAACAGTTGCAAATAACTATAGAGATTCAGTATATAAAAGTTATTTAGTAATCGAACTTAAAGGAACCCATAGAGAAAACATCTAATTTGTTAAACACAACTTTTGCGAGAAAGAAGTTACGTCGGTTCTTGTAAGGCCGCACATATGTATGTTTTGATACGTAAAAATTATAACAGATAAAACAATGATGACAAATCAATAAAAATCTGTGATTATTCTATAGTAGTAGGTAAGCTATCCGTCATCTCACATCAAGCATAATTGGACTTACATAAATTTGGCTATTTGGCCACATAGCTATTTAGAAGTTTATATTTTTAAACATCCTTGACTTCCGAATATTCGGCTTTGACCGTTCCTAATGAAGGTAAATGTAGAAAAGCGTTTTCGGACGCATGGAATTTTTAAAGTGTAGTTTTACATTTTAAACTCCCAAAGCCACCGCACAAACATGCGATGCAGTAGTGATCTCAAAATCGTTAAGTTTCTGTAATGTAATGTCGACATTTGCAAAAATTATAAAAATGGGATTGAGTCAATGTAAAATATGTACATTACTGTTATATATAGTCAATAATGCGATCAAACGAGAGACAACTCGAATGTATTATTCCACGTTACATGTTGGAAAGCTGGAACCTTTTATAAAAATAAACAAAACAAAAAACAAAAAAAAAACAACATAAGAAATAAACCAAAATATCCGTAGAAGATGCAAGGAGTTAAAGAATCTTAAACTTGGTGATGTAATAGTATTGTGTCGTAAACATTACATTTTTGATGTCGTTTTATTGATAAAATTCTATATTACATAAAGACAAAATTAATATACAACTTATATAAATTAAGGGTTTATATTCGAGGACAACGAGAATTTACGACAGCTTGAAGGGATCATAAAACTATTTTCGGCGTATCCTTTCACTCCTGTTAACTATGAAAATCATACTTTTTAAATGATTTTCAACTAAATTTTGATATTGGACCGAATGCTAGCAGCCGGTTGGATGTTGAATATCGAATAACAAACCGGCAGCTAACTTCATATACATATTTAAAACGTAATGCAATGCTGTTAAAATCAGTACAAGCCGCGAAATTGTCGAATACCGGTGTTAAATTATATTTAATTAAGATGTAGCGATTTTTGGAACGTTTGAGGTTCATGCAGTTTTTTGGTTTTTAGACATATCGTCAAAATTGGCTGCTGGAAAGAAGTGACTGTGGCTGCTATCTTGATTGGCCGATAAAAGTTGCGGCCAGCTTAAGTCTGGTTCGAATCTCTTCTACTTATAATTTTTATGACAAAAAAACAAAGGAGAAAACCAAGGAGGTTATATTGGAATATAACTTCCTTGAGGAAACAGAGAAAGAATGTTTTAAACTAAGCCATATTATTTGGTATGAGCAAGGGTATATTCATCTAAAAAAAACTATAGATTTCTGTAAGTTTTAAAATCATAACTATCATAGAATTCTAATTAGATTTGTATAAATGATAACTAGTATAACTAATTCAAGACTCTAACCAAATTGGTATATAATAATTATTTCAAGATTATAACCAACTGTGTAATTACAATGACTGATTCATAAATTCAAAAATCGATATTTAATAAAACGCGTCTACACGGCCGACACTCGGCTAACCGAGAGATTGGTCTGTTAATCTATATTGAGTATGCGGCTATATCGGCGGTTGGTCTGTTAATCGGGTTGGCTAAAGTCTGTTAATCAGGTGTTATCGAGAAAATCATTGAAAGTTCAGCATGTTTCATTGTATAACTTTCTAAATATATTTTCATCGTAAAAAGTATTCATGTCCAACAAAACAATTCAATGTATTGAATTCAGTGGTGTAATTATTATTTTTCTACCTTCGATGTACGATCTATAAAATGAAAAGGCGGGTTACTCATCAATAAATTTATACACATTTTACACACATAAAATGTACACAAAATGACACATTGGTTAAATTAACTTGCATTCAATATTTTGAACATCGAAAAAAGAAAGGCATTATGTTTGTTAACCATATTGATATCATCGTGTGAAAAATCTACACGAAAATCTGTATTTTGGTGACATAAATCAATCTTTATTTAAAACCTGGTCTGTTAATGGGTCGGATGTATAAAACCCGGTCTGTTAATTGGTCTGTTAAGAGTTATGAATGGCAATACAATTATAATTTTATTGCTATATGAGGTGTTATCGGATGAAATGAGTAGGCTCAAGACGAGCGGCTAAAATATACGAAAACAACACATGAACAATGAAACATAACATGTATGGAAACAACACATGAAATTGAAAATTGATAAAAATGGTTTCAAAAAGTTTAATATTAAAGTAATATTAATTTCATCCAAGAATGATCGCATATATCATGTTGATTCTGTTTAATTGTCATGAATGACACAAATTTGTCATCTACATTTGTAACCAGTATATAAATAAGAGATAAACGTCGTAATGTAACTAAAAATCAGTAAGTAAAATATATTGGGATGACAAAATATGAAAAATAAAGAAAGAATAATGAGTAAGATAAATAAAATGAAGAAAAAAATGACACAACAGTTCAAAGAATACAGAAATAAAAAATACCCCCAATCCGGACCCTCATGGTATACACGAGAATCTGGATGGAAATGCAGAATATAGAATAATATATAAAGACAGTAGAGAGTGATACATTGCTAAAAACGAGAGAAAAATAATACTTGTTTAAGAATACACACATGAAACACCGATGGCTGTTAAAACAGTAACGGATTGCGATGTACTTATATTGGTGACAAATTATAGAAGTCTACATGCGGACAACTATGGTGGCAGGTTAATGCTATTTTGAGTTTTAGCGCTTTAGCGTTTGCGCCTTACATATTCTGTATGGCAAAAAAGCGAAACCGATTTCTCGTTTTCGACTTCGCGATTTCGTATTTTCGCCCTATATAATATGAAAGGCGAATTCGCGAAAACGCGAAGTGGACTTCATCGGCCACCATAGACAACTGTAGTTCTTCTCTGCACTTATGTAGAAAGGAACTAAACGGAATAAAATGATTTGAAACTTAAAATAACCAAATGTAGCTGCATTCGCTCCTTTTCGTTTACTTCTTTAGAGTGATTTGTAAACAACATATGATTAAGTAATAGAAGAAAAGAACCAATTGGATGATGCTGACGAATTAGGGTTTAACGTCCAGTGACAAATATCATGTTCATATGTGAACGAGAACACGTTATATGTACCCTGTGTTGTATTAGAAAGACATTTTCAGTCGGAATTGAGAACGTGCTACTTCGAACAGACACAAAAATTAAGGCTGATTGAAAACGTCAATAAAAAATTCATGCATATTCCAGAATCCAATCCATATCACGCTATATTGAAGTGACACACCCTTCAATAAAATGCAAAGAAAGTCAAAACAAGTGAAACTGCGAGCTACTGCTCACTGATGATACCCCCGCCGCAAGTGAATAATATTCATTGTGTAAAAATATGCAAGTGTTCGGTAAACAGGAAGTTGTCGAGTGATGAATTTGAAAACGCATCACACGGTATAGCTGACTTATATTAACCCTTAAACCAAATTTCAGAAATCCTTGTATTGTAGTTCCTGAGAAAAATGTGACGAAAATTTTTTAACTTGGCTATCATGTGTAAAATCAAACAAGTGTTCGGTAAACAGGAAGTTGTTGAGTGATAAATCTGAAAACGCATCACACGGTATAGCTGACTTATATCAAGCCTGAAACCAAATTTCAGAAATCCTGGTAGTGTAGTTCTGAGAAAAATTTGACGAAAAATATTCATGGGACGGACGGACTGACTGACAGACTGACGGACTGACGTACTGATGGACTGATGGACTGATGGACTGACGGACTGACGGAAGGACAGACAGAGGTAAAACAGTATACCCCCCTTTTTTCAAAGCGGGGGTATAATAAAAATGCTCTTTCTAGGAGACTGTTGCACCGTATTGTCATTTTTTTTACTCAGGAACATCTCATTCTTAAATTTTTCAAGGGTAAAATATAAAGGTAGAAAATTATTGTCGTGGCTAAATAACTCTTAACTGACACAATTTCAATTGTCCAACCCATTAACAGACTTTTTTTCCCATAATTTTCACTAAAACATGGTATTATTCACGTTATTTTACAATTATGAAATATTTACTAATGTCGATTTATTTTTTAGAACAACAGTACTATTTTTCGTCCTTTAAATGATATCTAAATTTGTTTGTTTCGCCTTTTATTAAAAAAATTGCTATGCGTATAAGCATAAATACTACAGACTTGCGCGACGCCTTTTAGTTTTACTGAAAACTGCGCAAACTAAGAAATGTTTTTACAAGTGCAAAATGTTCTATGATAGATATAATTTTGTCAGACACTTTTCTTTTTTTGATTTGGTGCTTATAACATGCCAAAAATCTGTATATTTAATAGAGTTTAACATTAAATTAAGTGTTTTACTCTTAACAGACGTATAACCAACCCGATTAACAGACCAATCGCCCATATAGCCGCATACTCAATATAGATTAACCGACCAATCTCTCGGTTAGCCGAGTGTCGGCCGTGGTCTATCACACACTTGATTTTTAATTGATTTGCGGTCGCTAGTATTCATATTCCCTCTATATTAATTTGAATGTTTGCATTTAGTTATGCGTTTATACAATTCAATTCTTTATTAACCAAATGTTTTACAACATATAGGTACATGTATAATCAATATATAAATATAGATTACAAAAATATACGATCATGACAAAACAGAAAGAAGTATTAAATACAAAAAAAAAATACATATAGAAATTAAACGCATTTGAATTAATTTAAAAACAGACGGTACACAATCAAGGAATTGTATCCTTTGCAGCATCGATCACTCTGTCTGAAACATACCAAATACGCCTATCGTTTTATGACGTCAGGAGAGTAAAAATCCAGGGTTTATTTCACTTATTACAAGATTGATCGTTTATATAAATATACAGTGCTTGATTTCCATTGTTTAACGCAAGCGTACATTCTAGATAAATAAACTGAATGAAAACTACGATTCCTTATTTGTGCATTGTGAATAAAAATTCGTTTGTATCATTACTTTCATTTGTTTACAACTCTGTCTCGTATTGTTCTGGTCGAACTATCATAACTATTGCAAATATTAAATTTCATGACTGTATCATGTGTTTCCATCAGTTTACCATAGAACTATATCACATTGTTAGGTTTGAAATTAATGGTAAACCCTATTTTTAGTGTTTTAATGTCTATTCTTACCGTTTTAATTTATTGACATAACTGCACGACTCGTTTCTCAATTGACAGTGGTAAGATAATCGTTGCAAAGAATCCTGCTAAACTTTTGTAAAAGACTGTTTTAATTTTGGAGTGTTGCGAGAGTTTATGTTCTACGTGTATTTTGAAGGCAATTGTAGTGACCTGCAATACAAGAACCGTTCCATTGAGTTAACTCATATATGTCTTGTGTTTCTCTGACCTAGGTTTTCTGTATTTGGCATGTGCAGTGCATCATGACATAAGACATTGTTACGTGTACCATGATGCACTTTCGTGCATGACTGCTGTGTATATTTTTGACATAGAACTATTGACCAGAATATGACTTTTTGACTCTTGACCTATGCACGTTGGGTGTGTCATCGGCATACAGTGTGTATATTACCTTGACCTCAAAATATAATTTCCAATTGACCTTGCTTCTGAATATGTGACATGTAGATGTATTGTCATAAGATGGTGAGTCTAGTGGCAATAGAAACTTCATGTGAGCTTGACCTTTGCCCTCAATGTACAACTTGTATATTTTGTTTGAATTAAATGAGGAATTGTCTGATTGGCACTCATACCACATATTCTTATATCTATTTTAGATATAAAGATATATTTGTTAGTTTTGTGTAGCACGATGACCCTTTTCTCAAAATCTGCTTTGCGTTTTTTTGATAAGGAACTCTTGACCAGACTATGACTTTTTGACTCTTGACCTATGTATATTGGGTGTGTCTCTTGGTATGATTACCTTGACGACAAGTCAGGAGTCTGTTTTTTGTTGATCTTGTATGTTTTTAATTGTATACGTAAGTTCAGTTTTATGTTTTGGAGTTTGAACTAGTACACACTTTGTTTAGGGGCCATTTGAGGCCCGCCTCCGGTCGAGGGATTTTCACGCTTTGTTGAAGACCCATTGGTGGCCTTCGACTGCTTTCTGCTCTTTTGTCATGTTACTGTCTCTTTCACACATTCCACATATTCACTCTCAATTTTTAAGAATGTTTGGTTTAAATGAAAACGAAACCCTTTAATTTCCGTGAAATAATTGAGTGGATCTCATTTGGGTCTACGCATGACGTGGGATTGCTGACTTTTTGTAAGCGTGACACGTGAAAGTCAAATTATTGTGCCGTGAAAACGGGAATTGAAGTCTAGCGGGACACGGGAATTTAAAAAAAATGAGAATTGCTTACGTACATAGTATAAGCGGGATACGGGAATCCGACAAAACAGTAAGCGGGATCCGGGATCAGAACCCCCAACGAGACCCCCATTAGAGAGAACGTTTACTGCTTTAGTATACGTAGCACCATGTGCTGCCAGTTGTGATAGATAATGCAAAATGTTTAAATCATTTTACCTTAGATTTCATTTCATTTCATTTCATTTCATTTCATGGACATGCAGATATTGATAGTCTGTTTTTACATCTTAAATTCACACAGAAGGTATACGCATATCAATAAACTGAACTCAATGCAAAGAACCTTTAAAGTATACACTTAGACAGAGAGCTCAATCTAGTGAAACACTGTGTTATACTGGTCACATGTAACTTGAAATATCACTGTATGTTACCAGACTGCACCTAGATCCTAAAAAAAATATGCAAGTTAATTTTAGAAGTAGAATTCAATGGAAGTTAATAAGCTGTTTACTTAAATAAATGTAGAATATGTCTATGCACCACAGATGCCCCTGCTTGTGAAAAAAACAGGAGTAAACTTCCACATATAGATGCAGGATTCACGTTATTTTGACCGTTTTGTGACCATAAGCATTGTGTTTAAGTTTCAAAATATTTGGTTAAGGCAAACTAAAGTTGAAGAACGGTAACACCAGATTTAGCATTTTTCCTATCTAAAGGCTCCGTGTTGACATTTGTATCATTGGTACTCGTACCACATCTTCTTACATCTAATGACTCACGAACAGTAAAAGTGACGCCACCAAATATCGAACTTCATAGATCTGTGTTATGGGGTAATAAGCATTGCGTATAAGGTTTATAACGTTTGATTGAGTCAAACTTATTTAAGAGAACGGAAACGAAAAATTCAGCATTTTCCATGTTTTTATAGGGACACGAATACTCATAAACGGTAAAAGTGACGCTACCAAATTTCAAATTTTATTTTGTGTTTTGTGATAATAAGCATTGTCCCAGGTTAGGGGTATGGTGGGGATCCCGACTTATTCGGTATGTATGTGCCTGTCGCAAGTCAGGAGCCTGTAATTCAGTGGTTGTCGTTTGTTTATGTGTTACATATTTGTTTTTCGTTCATTTTTTGTTCATAAATTTGTCCGTTTCTATTCTCGTTTGAATTGTTTTAAACTGTCAGTTCGGTGCCTTTTATAGGTGACTATGAGGTATGATCTTTGCTCATTGTTGAAGGCCGTATTGTGACCTACAGTTGTTAATTCCTGTGTCATCTGATCTATTGTGGAGAGTTCTCATTGGCACTCAACCCATATAAGGTAAAGGATGGGGATCCCGTTAACAAATTTAACCCCGCCTTTTTCTGTATATATGTGCCTATCCCAAGTCAGGAGCCTGTAATTCAGTGATTGTCGTTTGTTTATGTGTTACATATTTGTTTTTGTACATAAATTAGGCCGTTAGTTCTCTCGTTTGAATGGTTTTACATTGTCATTTCGATGCCTTTTATAGCTGACTATTGTGTATGGACGTTGCTCATGATTGAAGGTCGTATGGTGACATTTAGTTGTTAATTTATGAGTCATTTGGTCTCTTGTGGAGAGTTCTCATTGACACTCATGCCACATTTTCTTTTTTATATTGTGTATAAATTTTGAAGTATTTCCTAATTTTGGTTGAGGTAAACTAGAGTTAGGAGAACGGGACTCATTTTTTGGAACGTTCGGGAAGGATGGACTAGGGTAACACCTTATGCCTCTCCACTATGGCACCAACACAGAAGTTCTGACTATTGTGCTGGTAATACTCATCCCACTAGCACTGTCATTAACACACACACACACACAATTTTATTTATAAAATATTTAATCTTAATTTTGATTTTTTTTTTTTTTTGGGCCGAATGATTATATGCATCCCCTTCACAAGGATTCTCAAATTTAACAAATTTATTGTACATATACATTTTTGTAATATTTTATAGCTTATATTTCAACTAATTAAAGCTTACAAATCTCTTTCTTTTTATATGTCTTTAAACATTTTGTTTAGAACAAAACGATTTTTTACAGATATATTTCTTTCAAATCTGGCATTATTACAAAGCCATTAAATAAAATTCAGTCGAACTTGAAAATAAATATGCAATCATTCAAATATACATGTATATGCAAGTCGTTAACTGGTCAAGTGGCTAGATGCACATATCGTCGGCCAATTGAACGACATGTCCTAGTTGGGTGGTTTTAAAACTTCTAGAAATATTAACGGAAATAAGGGATGAGTAAAGGAAAATAAATGAAAACAGAACGACTGAAATTAAATAAAAGGATGTTCGATATACTCTATATTTCGTTTTTTTTTAAAAATCTAAACGATTCTTTATTTCTATCTAGTTTCCTAATGAAAATAACTAAAAGAAAAGATAAATACCTTACAGCTTCCTTTACCGCCGATGCTGAAATGTTTAATGTTAAACAATTTTAGCGTCTTTGACCTACTTTATCTTTTTATTCGGATACTTGCGGTTATCTTCTCCAAGTTCAACGGGAACATTAGAATGATCTAGAATAGAACCCAGATGGAACCAAGAAGTTGGGTTGCTATAACCAAACAACCCGGATGTTGAACCAGTTACCATGTTTTCGAACCAAAGAACCAAGGTTCAGAATCAAAAAACCCAGATGGAACCAAGGTTTAGAACCAGAGTGCCCGGATAGAACATATAATTGCATTCAGAATTCTCATGACTTTTTATACCTTCAACGTATTTTCCAAATCATTTATTTATTTAGTATATTTATATATAATTTATTGAAATTGTGGTTTTAAATAGACGCGACAGACGCGGATTGATGGGGTGTAGGGTTGCTGTGTTGCAGGGGGTCAACCCTTTGTGTAGCTACGTATATGGGTAATGCATAGACTCTTTACATTTCTAACGTTGCGTAGTTTGGGACCTCCTCCCCCTTTTCCCGCAATATCTCATCATACCCAATGCAATTATTCTTTTAGCGGTAAAAAAAATCGATAGATATACCTAAATTCTCGTTGTAAACAGTTTATTTAGAACTCCAGATGTCCATGTACTTGCAGGGCAATTATTTCATTGTATTTTATTAAATACATATTGGAATTTCGTTTATTACAATTACACGAACATATATTTACCTGTTTTTACTGAAATTTAACTTTAAATATTTAAAAAAAAAATGCATATCAAATTTGCATATTTAATTTTTATACAAAAACATTTGTTAGTTGGCATATTTATAAACTAATAAGACTTTTATTGTACAAAAATATAGAGATTAACAATCTCATCAGATCCCTCGTGTTCGTATGCTTAGTGGCGCTCTTTTCCAAAGAGTACTCCAGATTTTGGACGTTCCCCGGGAAAATTAATGAGGTTTATACTTATCACTGGTGTAGAGAAAGTTACTTTCTAATGATCAGTGAAATATATTCAACTCAAAAGTCATAATCATTCTAGATAAGTTAAGAATATGTGACGCCTTCAGTGCTTCAACGTAATTGACGAGGTGATAGTTCTCACGATAAGTTAATTCTGGCAATCATTATCACAAAAGATCCAACCTTATGAACACACATTTAAATACAATATCTGCCAATAAAGACAAACGCAAAGTACACTTCAAACTATTTATAGGTTGATATAAATTTAAATGTTTTCTTCATCGTCAAAACATAGACAGAAACAGAATTTGAATCATTGTAAGTCCTCCTTGTTGTGACTAAACATGAACTTTAATAACGAAAGTACCAAATTAACTGTATCTTATAAAAGTTTAATAAACATTACAATGCGAAAATAACCTCAGAGTCTTGAGAATTAGGAATATTTTTTTCTTTATCAATTGTTTCCGGAATTCTAAATTAGATTTTAGCAGATTCTAATTATGAAAAAGCTTAATGTATAACATAATTACTTTTCCTGCACGCAAAGTTTCTATTAATGTAAAACCCTCTTTCAATTTAATTGATTAAGAATGTTCAACGAACGATATTTCGGAGAAATAGGCGTAGTCTGTTGTTTCTTTATTTTTTTTTTTTTTTTTTTATCTTTTCTTTATATTTTAGCGCCATATTATTCCCTACTTTTGTCCTCCGAACAACACGATTTGGTGGACATAGAAATACCAGGTGTCGGTCTGTCCGGTCTTTTAACAGCTCTCATGTGTACAGTTCCGGACCGATTTTTATGAACCTTCTACCATAAGTTTATTTCAGAAAATTATATATGGAAAAGTTCCTTACGAGCGCTCCTTTGTGTACTATTCTCTTCAGACTTTTAGGAATTTTATAATATAGATTTATATTATTGTCAATGTCTTTGACAAGTTCGAAAATCAGTGCCGATCAATTATTTTAAAAAGACTTACAAGCCTTGGACATATAAATTATATGGAGCATTGCATCGTTAGCGCTCCCATATGTACAAGTTTTGCTAGATTTTTATATTGTAAGTTGATATCATTGTCCTTCACCGTTTCGAAAATCGGTGCTGATCTCTTTTTTGAAAAGGAGCTATACCCCTTGGAAATATTGATTATATGAAAAACTTCATATTTAGCGCTTACAGGTGTACAATCCTTGCCAGCATTTTTTAGACTTACATGTACATTTGTTACTTTTGTATATCATAAGTTTATATCAGATTTGTATTTGTCAAAATAAAGAAAATTATTGAAACATAGTTATTGTTCTATGATAATTTCTGTATTCTTGTCTTTCATTTTTGCTAATGTGTTCTGTCTGTATGGCTTTTTGTACTTCTTTGTTACATATTTGTTTGTTTTTATAGCGATTCAGATAATTACACACTGTTGTCTGCTGTAACACTATTTTTGACATTTTTACCTATTATGTCTGTTGGTTTTGCTCACACATCGTTGTAAATATAAAGGAATTTGATGCAACTGTCATATAAGTGAGAGGTTTAGCTAGCTATAAAACAAGGTTTAATCAACCATTTTCTACATAAGAAAATGTCTGTACCAAGTCAGGAATATGACAGTTGTTATCGAATTAGACTATTTACCGTGTTTGTTATAACATATAACAGTTCGACAGGACAGGATCTGCTTACCCTTCCGGAGCACCTGACATCACCCCTAGTTTTTTTAATTGGGTTCGTGTTGCTTATTCTTTAGTTTTCTATGTTGTGTGTTTGTCTTTTTCATTTTTAGCCATGGCGTTGTCACTTTATTCTCGATTCACGAGTTTGAATGTCCCTTTGGTATCTTTCGTCCCTCTTTTGTTATCAATTCGTTCGATGTGTTTGAGCTTTTGATTTTGACATTTGATAAGGGTCTTTCCGTTGAATTTTCCTCGCGGAGTTCAGTATTTTTGTGATTTTACTTTTTAGTAACCCAGCTAATACGATAATGAGATGTATTAATTGTTTTCAGAACTTTTGAACGAAAATAAATTGATATTTGACATGTCTTATCTATTAAACTGGTAATATTTGTTTTATATAGTATGAGAATATACACAAACGAAGTCAGAGTTTAAACGTACTTTCCAAATTTAAATTTAAATATTCACGTCACTGTTCTATTTTTAAAAAGATAATAAAATGTTAAAATCAACCCCTGTTACCGTAAAAGTTAGGATATCATATTCAACTCTTTTTTTGTTGTTGACCGTTTTCTTCAACTAATGAGTTTTTAATATCCCAATCATACCTTTCACCTCTCTTATAGAATGTCAGGGAAAAGACTGAAAGACGTGAACACATTGTTCCATTGTGTCTCCAACATAAACACATTCAACATAGCATAGGTTTATCCAGGGGGGGCAGGGGGGACAGGAGGGGGCAGGGGGCCCTGCCCCCCTTTTGTGGGGAAAATTTGGCTGATTGTATTGGGAATCACTGAAGCTTGACTGGATAGGGCCCCCATATATCAGTCAGCGCCCCTCCCACCCCTTACAAAAAGTTCTGAATCCGCCACTGTATAGCATTCATTTGTAAAACTACCAATTAATTTAAACTATAAAAGAAAGTGTGTTGGGATATATATTCGATTAACGGCAAGACAAGACAAGACAAGACAAATTATACTTTATTGTAAAAACTGTTTTTAGAGTCACTTCATTTTTGACATATATATTCATACACATATTAATCAAATCACAGTGCCATTCATAACAACAAGATCCACTCTTCTTTTATGAGAAAATATACAAGCAAGTCACATATTCAACATAAAGTATAAATTAAATGTAGTTTTTTTTTAATTTATATTTAAACTGCAACTAGTTGTGTTTATTTCCTAATAAGAGTAACACGGCTATAATTTGTACAATGTCAATTTCATCATGGAACACTTTTTCCACAGTCATGGGTTTATTGAGGGATGGAAATCAGTTTGAAATCCGTTTATAATTTAGATAGTTATCAATTTATTTATTGAAGTTGCAGTATAAAACCAATATTAGGTCAATGTCAGAAAAATATCAACTTGTTTGTACTCGGCGCAAAACTGTGGAAGGGCTCGGTAGAACCTCGCCTTTACCCAGTTTCCCAGCCTCATACAAAAAAGTTAATATTTTTCTGACATTGACCTAATATTGTATATAGACTCGATCAGTACAAAGCAGGGAAAACAATGGAAACATTGGTGATGACACTATATTTCATGGTTGTAGCATGAACATTAATTATATGGATAGGCTATTTGCCAATTCCCTTAATTGACCCTGTAATTAGAGATCCATTCTTTAGTTGTCTCCCTTATGAGGGACATTCAATTTTATTTACAATGGGGAGCTAGCAGAAAGAGCAAATCTACATGTGCGTAATGTGAGTAATTTATAAGGTTTTCAAATCTTTTAATTGCATGAATGTGTTGTTTAACTAAATACTTTTGACATCAGAAATTATTTTACGTGAAAAATAAGTTAAACCGCCGATACAACACTTTCAATTTATTATTCTTTGCATTGGCAAAAGCCAATTTTGTCCGGTATGGAACCAGTCTACGATTGACAAAGGGGAGTAATTTGTTTAAAAAGTGTGTTATAACAGAATCAAATCGGTAATTGGCAAATGGACTATTGCGTGCTCTATTTCTGTACTTTTAAACCGTTGCCTTTGCTAAATAACGCAAACATTTTGATTAATTATCCATTAAGATATAAATATTCTATAATAGTGCATTTTTAATTGTTGTCAGACAATCATAGATATATAGTCATAGTGATTCTTATGAAACATACATGTATTGTGATTATTATAGCACAAAACAAATTGAATGATTTTCTTCTTTAGCATAAATCATATTATTTATGTTACAAACAAGTTTTAATGTTTAGAATGAGTTGACAAGTTCTGTCTCACACATGCTTACAGACAATAACAAATGCACATCGAGTTTAAACATGCTAGAACACACGCATTCAACGTTTTTGTACATGTGCTCCGAGGATACACAATACATATTAGTCACATGCTATTACCAATCAGATATCAGGGATCTGTCATTTGTTTTTTCTTTGGATGGCTTAATCTTTGCTAATTCACTTGCTTTGCTAAATCTAAAACATTAACATTATTTCAATTAAATATTTAGAATCATGCAAAAAGCATACATGTACATAAAGTGATGAACTGTCGTTTATTCAAATGTCTTACTTTTTTGGGGTGATTATGTTTCCATGTTGTTTTTTGTATAATGTTGTTGTCTTTCGGTCATTTTCTGTTACTGTCATGGCATTTTTAGTTTTTTCCCCCGACTATTTGAATTATTACTCGATGAATAGGGGAAGGAAGTCGGATTGATATCAAAGAAAAAATGGAATTCGATCATCTTTCACATTTCTTTACGTAAGACGATATATCAAGTTCCTCTACTCTGTGGTGTAAAAATTTTGAAATAATGACTTGTTCTGGCTCATCAATAATATATACATTTATTTTGTCTCCTATACATTTCTAGGAATATGATTGGTTAAAAGCGTCCGCGTGGAGACGTGTATATTTCATATTAGGTTAGTAGGGAGGTGGCGCTTATTTCAAACACGGTTTGTAGTTCGTTCTCACCTTATATGGAATTTACTGACCCCATATATACCGTATTAGGTCACTAACACACTATGTAGCTAATACTATGTCCATCTATGTAATTCCTCTCGCAATGTTATAACATGCAAAGTGAAAACGTTAAGTATCAAGTAGATCATTGCTTAAGGAAGATTGAGTGCTAAATCCTAGAAAATTTAAGACGATTTATTAGGTAGCCAATACAATATTATGAAAATTAAGGTATCAAATTTGCACCCAGCGTGAGTGGCAACAACTAATCAGAGGATTGATATTGTCTCGAATCTTTATATACTTACACTTTGATAATATTCCAAATAGCAAAACCACACATTAAAAATAGAATTAGAGCTCCCACTGATGTAACAGCTATGGCAAACGAAGAACCTGCAATATACATGTTTTATTTGGATAAAAAAAAGGAAAATATAATCTTAAAATGACGCTGGATGAAAAAAGTGAAACTGCGAGCTACTGCTCACTGATGATATCCCCGCCGCAAGTGGATAATATTAATAGTGTAAAAATATGCAAGTGTTCGGTAAACAGGAAGTTGTCGAGTGATGAATCTGAAAACGCATCACACGGTATAGCTGACTTATATAAATCCTGAAACCAAATTTCAGAAATCCTTGTATTGTAGTTCCTGAGAAAAATGTGACGAAAATTTTCAACTTGGCTATCATGTGTAAAATCATACAAGTGTTCGGTAAACAGGAAGTTGTCGAGTGATGAATCTGAAAACGCATCACACGGTATAGCTGACTTATATAAATCCTGAAACCAAATTTCAGAAATCCTTGTATTGTAGTTCCTGAGAAAAATGTGACGAAAATTTTGAACTTGGCTATCATGTGTAAAATCATACAAGTGTTCGGTAAACAGGAAGTTGTCGAGTGATGAATCTGAAAACGCATCACACGGTATAGCTGACTTATATAAATCCTGAAACCAAATTTCAGAAATCCTTGTATTGTAGTTCCTGAGAAAAATGTGACGAAAATTTTCAACTTGGCTATCATGTGTAAAATCATACAAGTGTTCGGTAAACAGGAAGTTGTCGAGTGATGAATCTGAAAACGCAACACACGGTATAGCTGACTTATATAAATCCTGAAACCAAATTTCAGAAATCCTTGTATTGTAGTTCCTGAGCAAAATGTGACGAAAATTTTGAACTTGGCTATCATGTGTAAAATCAGACAAGTGTTCGGTAAACAGGAAGTTGTCAAGTGATGAATCTGAAAACGCATCACACGGTATGGCTGACATATATAAATGTTGATACCAAATTACAGAAAGGGTGGATGTGTAGTTCCTGAGAAAAATGTGACAAAAGTTTCATGGGACGGACTGACTGACGGACGGACTGATGGACGGACTGACGGACTGACGGACGGACAGACAGAGGTAAAACAGTATACCCCCTTTTTTTAAAGCGGGGGTATAAAAAGGTTGTCTATTATATTTAAAACACAGACTTCTATACAAAAAAGTTGTACCCTGTTCCGATTGTTATTATTTCATTTCGTATTTCATTTCGGTGAGAGAAAAAAAAAGTTTACTTTTTTCGTGTTTTCTGGACTTTATAAGTTGTTTTCGTATGAAGATTAAATGTTCATTAACATATCTTTTTAATTGCAAACAAAACAGAAAGTACTGACTGATAAATGAGACATTTAATCATTTTAACAAACATTGTTGATCTCAAATATATGTTCTCACTTACCATACTTTGATTCAGATTTATATGTTCTGGGCATCATTTTGACTGTAGTGGTGTGCCATCTTGGCTTTTTAATTTTACCGGTCCGTTTCCTCGATACAATATTGGTTCTATGTTTAGTTGTTGATCTTGCTATGCGTGTTGGTTTTGCCGTCGATGTTGGTATGGTTAAGGTCATTCGTGACCGCGCTTTTAAAGTAGTTTGTACTGTTTTCATTACTATAACTGGTATTGTCGTCCTTTTATGTTTTTTTGTTGTCTGCGATGTTGGTGTGTTTGAAGTCTCCATTGGCAGGGAATTAATAAGAGGTAGTGTTGTTATAGTAGGTGAAGCTGTAACTGTCGTGCTTTTGTATGTTTTTGTTGTTGATTTCAATATTGGTGTGTTTGAAGTCGTTAATGACAGGAAATTAATAGAAGTTGGTGAAGTTTTCATCTGTGTACATATTATTGTCGGCCTTTTATGTGTTGCTGGTGCTGAATATGTCCTGAGATTGAACGTCGTAGCTTGATTTGATGTTCTTAACTTTCCCGTTTCTCTCAACGGTAACGATTTACTTGTTGAAACTTTTTTCCTGATTATAGTTTGTGATTTCGTTGGTAAAGTTGTGGCTAATGATGCTTTTACTGGTGATAATATTACCATTGATGTGAAAGTGTTTCGTTTTGTTGTTGGTATTTTTGTCGGAAATATTTTTACTGATTTGGATATAAGCAAAGGTTTTGTTGATGTTTTTGTTTTGTTACTCGTTCCCGATAATGTTAATTTTTTGTTTGTTGTTTTTGTCTTTGTTCCAGTTGATTGAATGACTGTTTGCGTTGTTTGCCCGTATGTTTTCGAGATTATCGAAGCAGATACAAATGGACTCCTTGTTGTAAGCTTAGTAGTAGTTGTGAATGGTGTCGCCTTCAAACTTATAGTTGACACAGATTTGGATGATGTCGTCTTGAAATTAATAGTTGACACATTTTTGGATGGTGTTATCTTTGAATTCACAGTTGATATATATTTCGACAGTGTCGTCTTTGAACATATAGTTGACACATATTTAAATGGTATCGTTTTAAAATGTATAAATGACAAAGATTTGGATGGTGTCGTCTTAACTTTGGTAGTTGACACAGATTTTGAGGATGTCGGTTTTGTACTTGTATTTGATACATATTTAGAATGTGTCGTCTTTGAATTTATAGTTGACACATATTTAGATGTCATAACCGAATTTAAATGTAGAGTCGCTGAAGTTAAGTCTTTTGTATTGGTTGCAGTTGAAGTTCTTGGTGTAGTGATGTTTGTTGGTACGAATTTTGACAATGGAGTGATTGTTTTATCATGTATAGTACCATTATTTGTTGATATATCTGTTGTATTTTGTGCTGTTTGTGTTAAAGACCCTGTTGCACTATGTGTAATGTTGGTCGCTTCTTTTTTCGTATTTGGTACAATAGTAGTTGATATAATAGATGATGAGGTTACGATAGGTGTTGGTTTTGAAGCTGTATGGTTTGTTCTTGTTGTTGATATTGACGTTTGAGGAATTTTAGAATTTTGCGTGATTGTTGTCACTGGTAAGATTGGACTTTGTATGGTTGCATCTGTTGAGGTTCCACTTTGTACAGTTGTTGCTTTGGATAAGGTTCTGCTTTGAATAGTTATTGTTGATGGCATGGTGATCTCTAATTTAGAAGCATTTATTGCTTGTATGGTAGCCGTCATTGTTTGAAATGAAATTGTTGAAGATGCCGTCCTTTGTATAGAGTCCATCGTCTGTGTTGTATTTGTTGGTAATGCTGGAATTGTTCGAGTAACTGATATCGTTGATGTCTCAATTGTCGATGGTAATGTGTCTGTGTGTGTCACTGATATCGTTGATGTCTCTATTGTCGATGGTAATGTGCCTGTTTGTGTAACTGATATCGTTGATGTCTCTATTGTCGATGGTAATGTGCCTGTTTGTGTAACTGATATCGTTGATGTCTCTATTGTCGATGGTAATGTGCCTGTTTGTGTAACTGATATCGTTGGTGCCGCAGTTGGTGGTGTTTCTGTATTTGTTACTTCAGATGTTGCAGTCATCGTTGGTATGGTTGTTATTTTTGATTTCACTGTCGTCTTAACTGTATCTATTGTTTTAAATGCAATATTAAAGTGTTATACTATTAATAAAATTGAGTTTGGAATGTAATATGTTTTATCTACTGGAAGGATTTTTTATAAATAGTTATAATTTTTCAAGGCATTTTTCGAAATATCTGTCCGGGGTTAAGGTCAATAAAATTTGGAAAATACTTTTATATAGGGAAGCGACAGTAATTTTGCATTGCAACAGGCAAGCTACGGACCCCTCAACTAGTTGTAACATGGTTTTGTTACTAGCATGGAGCCTTCTCTATATAGACGAAGTATCAGATTTAAATTCCCAATCCCGACTTAACGTGGCTGCATACTTACACATCATGCACAGACAAACGAACGACCCAAATCGGAAAAAAACCCACTAAAGTTGTTTTTGTTATTTATGCTAAAACTGAGGTGACTCACTTCAGTTATTTCAGATCAGTTTACGAACAAATTAAAACAAGAACATTGTTGACAGCATTTTGGTGTATGGTCTTGAAAAGGTATGATAGTCCGTCGGAAGTGGACAATAAATGGCTGACCCATGTTAAGAGAGAGCAATATATCTTGCACGTAAAATACACCCTTGTAGATTTAGAAATTGAGCAGGCTAATGCCGCTACAAGGCAGCACTCGCACCTGCAAAGTTAAAAGAGATTAATATAAGTTGTAATATCTTGTTTCCCAATCCACTATAAATTAATATGTGTAAACTAACAAAAATAAAACATCTTTAATGTCGAAACGCTCTTAACTAAACATGTGAAACTCGTGTTAGTAAATACGAAAAATGGTGTTGGTGCTAATAAAGTATCATAAGACCAATAGTAAAGTATGCTCTATATCTGTGTTTACCTGTTTCACAGTTGATTCCTGTGTACCCTGGAATACACGAACAGCTGTATTTGTTGGTATGATCTCTACAACTCCCGCCATTTTGACACGGATTTGATACACATTCATCAATATCTATCAATCAGAGATCAGATTTATTAAATAAAAACATTTTATTAATCATACAGATTATTTCAATTTTTATACAATGGAACTAATGCAAGTTTTTTTGTCAGACTTTTTTTCATTATAACACAAAAAATTTCAATATTAGTTTCTTACTAGTTGATTGGTCTACACATTCATGATCATGTCGTATGTCTTTGGCAATATATATGTTATTGACAAAAAGTCGGCTTATGTTCCATGCCTGGGATATATTCTTATTAGCCGTCAGGCACTGACGTGATACCGTATACACATATGCCTTTATCCAATGTGAAGCCCAAATAAAGATGATATTGTACTGGCGTGTTCTGATTGTGTAATTATTTACCATTATTAGCTTCGTTTTTATGTTCGTAGGGGACATAGGCTCATAATCTCTGCAAATGTTACTAATCAAAATTGCAGAATTACCTGGAATATTTCTCTCCAGAATATTGTATCTTTGTTTGACATGTACCAATAGATACAATGAACAAGAAATAAAACTTGTAATAGGAAAAAACTCAGATTCCATTTAAAACAAACAAATTGTATAAATTTTCAGCTAAAACGTTCTTAATCTTTTCGGCTTACACAGTAGAATAAAAAGTAAAATCACAAAAATACTGAACTCCGAGGAATATTCAACCGGAAAGTCCCTAATCACATTGCGAAATCAAATGTCAAAACACATCAAACGAATGGACAACAACTGTAATATTCCTGACTTGGTACATGCATTTTCAAATGTAGAAAATGGTGGATTGAACCTGGTTATATAGCGCTTAACCTCTCACTTGTATGACAGTCTCATCAAATTCCGTTAAATATATATTTTTTTATCATGGTTTAAGTTTTTAAAAACGAAACTGTACCTATATGACAGTTAAAGCCATCATATCCTGGGGTACATATACAACTGTATCCCTGTCCGTTAGTTGTGCATTTGCTGCCATGTTGACATGGACGTAATCCGCACACATTAAAATCTGGAAAAAAACAAAAACGATTACATAATAAGAACAACATCGACAATTTTCGAAATAAATACCAAGTACGTTGATATGTAATTAAAAAAGGCAAAAACTGGAAATAAGTAAATACAAAAAATACCATTTTAAGGCCCATAAACTCTATTTAGAATCCGTCATAAAAAAAATTCGTAATGAATGCATTTTTGTAGAACTTGCTTGAAATGCTGATCATTAAAGACCTGGCAGAAAAGGAAAAGGGAATTAACACCTTAGGGGTCGATTGTCAGGTTAGGCTATGTAGGCCATGTTACTCTATCTATTCAAGTCAACAATTGCAGTTGTAGGCCTTACATATAAAAATGAGAAGATGTGGTACATGTATGATTGTCAATGAGACTATTCTCAACAAAACAACAAACGACATAGAAATCTATAACCGGATGGTCTTCAACAATGAGCAAAACTCATACTATATCGTCGTCTATAAGCCTCATTATAAATACTAGTACAGCAGCCATGTTGGATGAAATCCGTATACACTTATCGAGTATACTCTAAAATTGATGTATATGAAATAATCTTTGTTTTTTTTTTCAAGTTGTACAACATTTAAAAAAATCGGGAAAACATAGTTGATCAAAAACAGAATTGTGGGAATAAAGTGAATAAAGGAAAATCTTTAACACTTTCAAATCTCATAATTAAAGATGACTCGTTTAGAGCTGATTTATAATTAAAAAAAACTCACCATTGCAGCAACTCCCAACAAAGCCTATAGGACATTTACATCGATTTCGTATGGCATCAAATACTCCGCCATTCTTACAGATGCCACAAGTCTTGAACTCGACTGCATTGTTCTGCCACCAACTGTTAGAAATATTACAAGTGCTCAAACATATTACCAATGATTGCGACTGACAACACATACGTTTCTCTCTCTTTTGTACTCCAGTTCCGCACGTGGCATTGCATGCACTCCAATTGGACCATTTCTCAATATCACAAACATTAGACCGTGGCTCGCAGGCGGTACAACAATCATTTAAAATAGATACCGCAATACTATTTAATAACACAATTTTTACAGTACACGTCATTCTACCAATTTACTTTGGATGTTTAATTGATAAGTTTCATCTTGTAAATAAAGTTTATCTTTTTTCGGTATTAAATTAAATAAAATTATTGATCTTATAGAATATTGGTCAATGTACTGATTGGAAGATTCTTTTTGACCCCAAATGACGTAATATAAACCTCTCTTGACTTCACATTTCACCTGGTAATAAGTCAATACAATAAATATCAACGGACAAGTGCAAGAATAAACTTTAAGATGAAATGACACAAGATTAACTGTCAGCAAATGCAATAACGTCTATTTTTATGATTAAAAGTTAGGTATTAAAATAATACCACCCGAAGAATATACAATGTTTCTGTGTGCAAGTACTGGTAAACGTTACTCATTACAACACATAGATTATATTGTAAATCTGTATACATTTCACACTCAAGAAGAACTTCTTGCTTATCCTTCAAGTCCAAGATTACAGAAAAAATAAAGACTTTAAATTAGTATGGCCTTTGAGATTGGCATGCACACCAGTTCTCATTTCCAAATAACAAAGTCTGTGTGTGTGTGTGTGTGTTGTATTCTTTTGTTTTGTAATCTAGGACGTATGTTGAATGAGTGTTGAGAATATAATGCAAACGTTAACGTTATGTTTCCCGTATTAACGTCTTATGTTTATGACGTTCCTTGGTACCTTTGTATGGGCGCCTTCGATATAGAGTTTGAGCATAAAAGTAACACAACGCAAAGTATCGAGTTTTAGTCGTTTATTACAATACATTTTGGTGTCGTGACGCCATGGAAAGTAAACTGAAAGCGGTGAGAGCAGGCCATAAAAGTGCTGTAACAAGACTTTTGAGAAAAACGGAAGAAGAGCAGGATTTGGAGATAGCAGAAAGTACAGAATTATTAGAAACACTTTCGCAAAAACAGAAGATTATTAGTGCTTTGAATGAAGAAATTCTTAATTTAACAAAAGATGAGGATGTTGAGGATGAAATTCTACAGACAGATGAGTATAAATTCTTTCTGAATACTAAAATTAGACACATACGTAAAAAATACTCAAATTCACCAACTTCGAATATTACCAACTGGCCTAATCAATCACCGGAAAATACGAATCAGCATAGTTCAGTAGAAAACACATATAGCTCTGTTCAACAAAAAATGTACCATGTTCCGACCAACGTTACACAAAATCACTAACTTCCGAAACTCACCTTACCTACATTTACAGGAGAAACACTCATGTGGCAAACCTTTTGGGACTCGTTTCAATCATCTGTACACTATAACTCCACACTTACCGACATACAGAAATTCACATATTTGAAATCGCAACTTGGTAATGAAGCTGGCCATTCCTACTGCTCCCGATTTACGATTCACATCTGGTGATGTCGGACCAGACAACAGGTAACCAAGTTTAGATTTAACAGCTGTCGGACCTTTTCCTCTAATAACGGTATCTTCTATAAAATCCCAGTAAAAATCAGCACCTATCAGTAAAGATATACTAAAATTGTTGTCGTTCGTGATCGGGTGTGCTAATCTTAATCCTTCTAGATGTTTGCAATCTCGTGTTTTATTTGCACTATAATTTGTGATCGGACTTGCTATAGTAGGAACTACTAAAACTTCAATGGGTATTTTCTCTCCTTCTATTGGTTCAACATATATAACTGCTTTCGGTAAGTGTTGAACTTTAGTGCTTGTATTTCCAAATGTCGAAAGATTAATGACTTCGGTACCTTCTGTCTTAATATCTAGTGTTGAAGCTAATTCCTCGTTAACGAAAGAACGCTGTGCTCCTTCATCGAACAATATATTCGTATTCATTCCTTGATGTTCACTCCAAACGGGTGCTACGGCGGTTTTCAGTAATATGCTAGAACGGGATTGCATCGTGGACGAATAAAAACTTGTGGCAGTGGCAACAATTTCCTTGTTGACTACGGCGTTAACTGACGTATCATATCTACTTACATTAGCGGTTTTATCAAAGTACGATCTGCCTGTATTTTGGGTACATATGCTAGTATGGTGATTCTTGTTACAGAATCTGCAACGAAATTGAGATCTACATTCACATGCGCGGTGCTATCCCAAGCAATGAAAGCATAAGTGCTTGTGTTTAATAATTGTTATCCGGTGTTCATAATCTGGAACTTTTAAGCATTTTGCGGGGTCGTGCATATCGTTGCAAGAAATACAAGGTTTCTGACGAATGTTTGTGCTTTGGCGGTAATCTAATCTATCTTGTGTTCGCGGGTAATCTCTCGTATCGGTGCTTGTCAATAATGACGCTATAGACGGTAAATTTTCATTTACTTCATCGGTTTCAAATCTATCTTGTATTTGCGTGTAGTCTCTATTATTGGCGATAGTGAAAAATGACGCTGTAGACGGTAAGGTGTCAATAAATACATCGGTGCGTTTCTCTCCAGCTTCTAAAATTGTGATTTCTTTCAATAGCCCATATATTAATCCTTTTAATTCCCAATTATCGGTTCCGTTTTCTCTGGCTAAGTTTTGTCTTACAGCTGACGGTAGCTTATTCAAGATGATTGGGATAAGCAGTGCGCCATATGAATCTCCCGATCTGCCTAACGATTCTAGGCCTCTTATATATGCTTCTTGTTTGTCGTAATAATTACGGAGGCTAATAAGGTTGTATTGTGGTGCGGGAAGGTCTAACAGGGCTTGCATGTTGGTATTCGTGATTTTGTGTGGCTGACCAAACCGTTCTTTTAACAATTTTATAGCTTCCGTATAATTATTATTTGTGAGCGGTAGTCCATCAATACATCGAGCGGCTTCATTACCAAGTTGCGATTTCAAATATGTGAATTTTAAAATACCCGTTGAAGTTTTAGTAGTTCCTACTATAGCAAGTCCGATCACAAATTATAGTGCAAATAAAATAAGAGATTGCAAACATCTAGAAGGATTAAGATTAGCACACCCGATCACGAACGACAACAATTTTAGTATATCTTTACTGATAGGTGCTGATTTTTACTGGGATTTTATAGAAGATAGCGTTATTAGAGGAAAAGGTCCGACAGCTGTTAAATCTAAACTTGGTTACCTGTTGTCTGGTCCGACATCACCAGATGTGAATCGTTAATCGGGAGCAGTAGGAATGGCCAGCATTTTGGCAAATCAGAAACCGGAAGATTTTAAAGTAGAGTCACTAGGAGAAGTCGATACACAACATGATGAAGAAAATATGTACCAAAACACATCAGTAGAATTTCATGAAAATAGATACGTACCAAATTGCCCTGGAAACAGGATCACGATACCTTACCAAAAAAAGTAATTACAAAACAGAGAACTGATAACGTTAGAGAGTTACATAAAAAGGGTAGAGACAACACAATCAACATCCGTTTCGGAGTTATTGGGCAAGTTCGTGAAGAAAAACCACAAACTCGGTGGAAAAAGTAATTTTCCCAGATCTTCAAACTTTATCCGCTAGAGATCAGCAAAGAGGACCTACCAAATACAGCAGATGAGACGAATGAAGTTGATACCAGAAGAATAGTGCCTATGCGAAAGACATCTTAAAACTTGGACAAATTCTTCTAGACATTAATTGTGTGTTCGATTTGAAAATCGTTATAGAGACTGTTAATTTTTAATTCTATCATAGTGATTCTAAGAGACAATAATTGCCCTCATATTTTTTCCGTTTCATATATGGACAGTTAAAGAAATATTTCAATTTTATGCAAAGATATACTTTTGCGACCCCCCAGTATGTTGAGAATATAATGCAAACGTTAACGTTATGTTTCCCGTATTAACGTCTTATGTTTATGACGTTCCTTGGTACCTTTGTATGGGCGCCTTCAATATAGAATTTGAGTATAAAAGTAACACAACGCAAAGTTTCGAGTTTTAGTCGTTTATTACAATACAATGAGTACTGTAAGAAACAGAGATCGTGGCACTATTCAAATACGAAAAGACGAATTCCTGGTTAGCACTACTCTTCTTTTGTTATATTTTAAGTTATTTGATATACATTTTATATTAAATATTTATATGCAATTTCTGTTTTTTGTTGTTGTTGGATTGCTGTCTCAATTACAAAGCTAATTTCTACATTCTTGTAGATTGGAGGTTCATCTTCATAAATCGTATTACAGTTATGAAGATTGAATGCTGCATGATTTAGATCTAGTGGCATAAATTTAATGAATATTTAGAACGAGAACAAATTAATAATACTGTCTGTAACAAAATACTCCAAGTAAAGCAAGCCATCAAGTGTCTCTGTCACATTGATACTGAATATCGTCCAAAATCTTTTAATAGTTTACATAGTGCCATATAAAACTGACTCATGGACAGCAAGTACAATATTGTTTAAAGTTTTGACTATAATAATTGATTGAAAATGCATATGATTAGCATATTTTTGATTTTTAGCAGTGGTAAATGTGTCATATACATTTTGATTTTATTTTACATAGATTATATAACTAATAGTTAAAAATCGACAGGTATGATTTTTTATGTATGATTTTAGGATATGATAAATCTATTTTCTTTAAAGTTAAAGAATTAAGATTCTTTGACTTTAACATTGATTCACTGATAGGGTCTTTGCATCGGAACTAAACACATTTATTTCTAAAAAAACAGTTGTTGGCATATATTTTATATTTTATGATAGTATGATACTAAACCCCTAACGGGAGGGATTGTACCTGATATTCATATGATGAAGACATAATCTTTCAATCAGTTTAATTGAGGTCTGGAGCTGGCATGTCAGTTAACTGCTAGTAGTCTGTTGTTATTTCTGTATTATTGTCATTTTATTTATTTTCTTTTGTTACATCTTTTGACATCAGACTCGGACTTCTCTTGAACTGAATTTTAATGTGCGTATTGTTATTCTTTTACTTTTCTACATTGGCTAGAGGTATAGGGGGAGGGTTGAGATCTCATAAACATGTTTAACCCCGCCGCAATTTTGCGCCTGTCCCAAGTCAGGAGCCTCTGGCCTTTGTTAGTCTTGTATGATTTTAAATTTTAGTTTCTTGTGTATAATTCGGAGTTTAGTATGACGTCCATTATCACTGTACTATTATGCATATTTTAGGGGCCAGCTGAAGGACACCTACGGGTGCGGGAATTCTCGTTACATTGAAGACCCATTGGTTGCCTTCGGCTGTTGTTTGCTCTATGGTCGGGTGGTTGTCGCTTTGACATATTCACCATTTCCTTTCTCAATTTTATCTTTGAACAACGCATTCAAACTGACACGCTCGAAAGAACCATATGGCTTCCATTTCAATGCCATTTCTTTGTTCAGATATCCGACAAATTGTGCCAAACAAATTGTCAAAAAAGTGGTGACTATCATTCGCGTTAATTCGATAGGCTTGCTATTCTATTTCATTGCAAATGAGTATTACTTATTGCCCGAAACTATTCAAATCTATATTTAGATATTTAAAAAATTAAAAATATGTGCAGTGATATTAATGATAACATGAAAGAGTTATATTTCGATATTATTCAAAGTTAGGTCTAGTAATTGCATTTATTTCCAAGATGCGAACGTTTTGTGGACATATTCTTATTATTAATGCCCATGTGTTCCGCGTGTGAACCAAAATCAAAACAATGTTTTATTAACGGTCCATGCGTACTCGTATCCATATATATGTTAAAAGTACAAGATTATTACGACAAAAAGCACGGAAGTCAAAGACCACCTGGATGGTCGGTTAAACCACTTGTACTATAACGAACAGTAATGATCGGAGGACTTATCTCTCTCTATGTGTGAAATACCCCCCATTTAACGTATGAATGTATAAATGTTTATCGAAGATTTAGTGGAACATTCCAATGGACATGATCGTTTAATGTGAAGGTAAGCTCGATTTAAATCGTCTGAATTCGAAAAAATATACCATTAATCCAATGAGGATAAAGTCACATAGGTAAATATTTTTGATCAATTGATTAATATAACTTTAAATCAATTTATTGAATTTTGATCAATAACAGGTTTAAATTATGGAATTATATTTCGTTGTTTTTCAATTCGTTTTAAACTAGTTTTATTAAATTTGGTCATACAGTTTGTACTCTTATTTATGCAATTTCAGCAATAGGTAAATTTGGTCAATAATCGTGTCGTGGTTCTTGTCTGTCATATATTATTTGTTTTTCATGAATTATTTTATTTCAAATTAAGTCTCGATAGTTTTCTCATTTGAATTGTATTTCATCCTTCATATACCATGGCCTTCAGATTTTTTTTATCAGTTGTTAGTGGCTTTGCACTAGCTAGCTGTCAATAACCTCATATATGGTCATGGTGTCATTTTGTTGTTGAGATATACAAGTACCCGGCCACGTCCACTCTGTTTTTGTTATATGACTTTCTATACATTGTATGTATCAATCTGATGAGTTAAGCCTTCTTCAACCTAATTTTATAGTTCGTTCTTATGTTATACTGTTACATCCTTGTCCCAGTTTAGGGGAGGTTTGACATCTCGCTAACATGTTTATCTCCGCCACATTCTGTATGTATGTGTATGAGCCAATTCAGTGGTTGTCGTTCGTTAATGTGTTACATAGTTTATAGTAACTAACGGTTAAGTTTTTTTTACACTTTTACACTTAACACTAGAACTAATAATTAAAGACATATTAAAAGGGTATATGTTGTATGGGGGATCTGTTAGACTCATACAGCTGTTGCATTTTTCAAATACAGTTTGTCTGTATCATTTAGATTTTGAATGAGGTAGTGAATGTTGTTTGGGTAATGTCCAGTAACAAACATTTTATGGATAATCTATTTAACCTTGTAAAACTATGTTGTTATAAGAAATGAACACGGGAAGATATTAACCACGACAGGCATTTCTAACATACAATACCAAAAAGACTTGCAGGCAAACATAAGTCTCAAACTGAAAGAGATAACATTTCACAAGCACAAAATATCCTGTGTGTACTAACGAATGTGTTATATATGCACTTCTGTTTGTTTGGCTTTATAAATATTTTGATATGAGCGTCACTGGTGAGTCTTATGTAGACGAAACGTGCGTCTGGTCTACTAAATTATAATCCTGCTACCTTTGATAACTATTTACATATATCAGATACTTTTAATCGTAGAAAATTTTGGAGTACATGTACTTGACATGACAAGTATCAACACCAAAATGTTCATGTATCCAGTTAAATTTATCTTGCTTAGTTTCCTTCAAATTGAGTTCAGACCCTTAGGTATTCAGTGAAGAAACTAATTGCTAACAGTTAATAAATCCAGAATTCCGATACCTAAATATAAGCAGCAGTGATATACCGCTATTCGAAATTCATTAATCGATTGAGAAAAAACAAATCCGGGTTACAAACTAAAACTCGGGGAAACACATCAAATATAAGAGGAGAACAACGACACAACAGCAAAACTTACATGCAACACACACAGAGACGAACTATAAGATAACATAAGCCATTTTTCCGACGCTGTAAAGGACATTTTAAGAAAAAAATGGTGGGTTGAACCTGGTTTTGTGGCTAGCCAAACTTTCCGCTTTAATGACAATGTTAGATATAACATTAAAATAGCTACACTACATTCATAGACAGGACTACAATACAACTAAATAGAAGAACATATAGGACAGAGAAACACACAAATAAACAATACAATAGAACATTAAGACAAGCTAATATTTATTAAAGGTACCAGGCTTATAATTTATTACGCCAGACGAGTGTTTTGTCTACATAAGACCCATCAGTGACGCTGATGACAAACTATCAAAGAAAACCAAACGAAGATGAAAAGCATTGCTGACCCAAAATTTCAAAAACACGGCTAATGTTATCCGCCTGGGATAAGAAAATCCTTAGTATTTAGAATAATTTATACATTTAAAAAAACCCAGTAAAGTTCTAAAAACGACCATATACTTGATAAGAAATGTTAACACCGAAGTGGTTATTACATATGCAACTGAGATATGTAAACAACAAACGAAGGGGCAAATGGTATGTTACTGCTGAGAAATGGGAAATTGATAACTGGGAAGTTGAAATCATCCCGTTGTCATTTTGTTTGGTGTGAAGTCGTCCATCTGTGTCAATATTGAGGAAAAGATCAAGATATAGGGCAGTCCTTCTAGTATCAGTAGTATCCTAGATTTTAAGTTCAATGGGATATATGAGATGCAATATTGTCATTGTTGTCTTTCTTTGCATACATCCATTTAATAAATAAGTATTAATATAAAAAAGAAGATGAGGTATGATTGTCAATGAGCCAACTATCCACAAAAGACTGGCGAGAAAAGGCGATTTCCATGGTATAATTAATCCATGGTCTCTGATCAAATTATTTATATTATTTCCTGCCAGCATTTTTGACAATATATTTAAAAAAAGATTTTTTTAAGACGTAACAGATCATAATTATAAGAAGGTTTAAAGCATATTAATATTGTAAAATATTAACTGCGAGTCACATGAAGGTCTATGTCGATTGAAAAACAGTGAACTAATTCAAAAATTATTAAGATTATAATTCTGGTACCTTTGATAACTATTAAGTTTATGTCGAGTAGCTGATACCTATAATTCCAATAAGACAAAAATCTGACAACCAATGTATCGAATTGTATGTGTACGTGAAAATTTCAATGATCATGATGATAGAAGAAATACTTTCATAATTTTTTGCCCCAAACAGAAAGAACACTTTATATGTTAAGGTCAATCTCAAAATGTAGGTTTACATATTAAAAAAACATTTATAAGTTTAGGTCAAGCATATATTTGATGCTTCAAACACTAAGATTACATACTATAAATGTGTTATTTTTGCTTGGGATTTGAACTTTTTTTTTATTCAAAGGATTCTCTGTAACAAACAAGATTGATGGATAGTTGGTTGCGGATGTTCAGTTACGACTATTTCACACATAAAAAGGACAATAACACATAACCAGTTAATGTTTACATGTAAGTTTTGCAAAACTGGTTGTCAAAAACGAAGGGTCTGATTACTGAATGCGACTGGAAAGTGGGAAATGTTGAATAGGTGGTAGACATTATAACTTTGTAACTAGTCGTTTACAGAGCCATGACTGAGATTCTGTATAAAACTTTTGTTACGTGTAGAGGGCGTAGCTCTTTCTTCTTTATCTGTATGTGACACTTTATTGTTCTTATTCCGACAGAACATGACAGAGTATTCAAACACCTTGATGCCCGAATTAAGCAAGCGATTTACGCTTGGACATGATAAACACCATATTTTTACAGTCCAGTAAACTTGATTTTTTTCCCTTTCAGGCTTTGTATAACAAGCGAAAAATATTTAATGCATATAAGGGACAATCAATGACTGTAAGTTCTTCAAAACTGCAAAACTAGTCGCATGGATAAAAGGGTCTGTATTCTAAGTGCTACTGGAAATTGAAGTATGTTGGTTAGATAGCAGTCATTTTGCCTATCTAACAAGCCACACAGGGTCCATCTAATACTTGATGCAATATACTTAAATATGCAGCGGGCACAGCCATTGAACTATGTAAACACATAGGCAAACACAGATCAAGCATGGTACCATTTGCACAAGAAAGTGGTTGAATCAAAATGTAATTCTTTTTTTGTTTGGTTCATGGTAACCATATGCAACTGAAGTCTTGGATAATTGTGTGATAGGATATGCTAATAAACTTGAAAGTCTGCAGCTAGAAGCTGCACAATAGTTATTGGTTTGCCTATACTTACAAAATCTCAAAATCTGTACGAGGAAATTTGGTTGGAAATTTTAGCTGACAGGAGGAAAAGACGTAAATAACAAATGCTTTATAACTTTCAACATAACTAAACTCCGGATTATCTATGCAATCTTGGTCAATCTAGTGTACAGAGCACACCTACATATCCCTTGAGAAATGTTTATGATATCATTGTTCACTATTTATATGGACCGAGGAAACTAAATATGATACTCATGCTTCTTGTATTATAACTTGTTTAGAATCAATTGTAATTGCTGATCCATCTTGCTTTTGTGGATGTAACATTGAGACTGTACACCATTTCCTGTTCGACTGTTCTTTATATACACATAAGAGAGAAATTCTGATGAACAATCTAAGATAGCTTCTTGATGACCTTATACTGAATGTCAAGTTACTAACATCTGGTAATCTAAACCTCACGTATGAACAAAACGTGAATATATTTAAACATGTATTTGAATTCAATAAGTGGTCTGAGAGATTTCTTGTTGGGTAGAAAAGTGTATTTTCGGTACATCCATGTCAATATCTTCATTAATATTTTTTACGTTATTTCTGTTTCATCTTTTTCAATTGATAGACACGTAAAGTATTGTATATTTACATAATAGTTATTGAAATACTTGTCATTATCATGATATATGGACTGCCCACAGGACAGTGGTATTGACTGAGACAGCAATAATGACTGAGCCGAAGTTATTATGTTTATTTCATTGAGAAACCATGTTTAAAAAGATTTCATAAATTCAAATTGTTGAAAGTAACCTCGAGATAATGTACGATTTCTCTAGGAAAGAGTAAAGAACGGTCATGGTTTTAAAAGACTATAAGTCAATTTCATTTATTTGAGTGTAATTTGTAAGTATATAAAATACCAAATAAAGTTTTCTATAATTTATAAGTAGCAAAACGGTCTTTATTAGAGTTGATTGCACTAGCAGACGTGATTTTCATTTATCTAACTGTAAGCTTTAAACACGCCTGAATCGCGATTGCGTTTTATAACGGGACGTCACTCAAACAGAGAAACCACGCCCCACCGGTCATTATCATTTAAAAGTCTGTTAACGACCGGTTTTCCGGTCCGTTTTGTTCTGTTAATGACCGATGAAATTTATTACTGAAATATAAGGAATGTCATGTGGCCTCTTTTTATCCAAGAAGATAAGCTTATTTTTAACCGATATGCATGCTCATATTAATATTAATATTGTACAATGATTATAATTTATTGTTATTCGGAGCGGACTTCATAAGTATGTCTTACTTGTGTCCAATCCATTTTACTTTCAGTAAATAAAATATGTTCAAACTTAAACATGGTGACCAATCTTTAGTGTTTTTTGTAATGCTTAGTAATATTTGATTGTCTTTCGATTGTTTTATTTTATGTTTGGCCATGTTACTTTTCTGGTTTGTATTTGACTTCTTATTTTTTATTGTCGAATGATATCTTTTATCTCTCTAAATTTTGTTTTTTGTTTTTTTACAAAAACATATCAGTTATACTTATTCTTTCAATTCAACACAGTTTGGAAATTGGAGGAAAGCACATATATTTTGAGCATTTCAATCATTATGATTACACATTAGAAAATATATAGAAAATAATGTGTAAAAAATAAAAAGAGATTAAGAGATTATAACATAAAGTATAAAGACATATGGGAAACTCAGATATTTTTTTTTACTGAATAGGTTTTGTATAGGTTATGCTTAAAATATAATAGATTTTAACAAATTTGTATAAATCTATTATGTTTTTTCTTGCACCACCTTTGCATTTATGCTTAGTGTACAGTAGTGACATAGGAGATTTCACAACCAAAGTTAAAAATCATAAGTCAATCTCACTTTGGTTTTCAAACAATTATTCAATTAAAAGATTGAAAATAAAAGTCATAATCGTCTTTTTCTGAAAACGAAAATCTTGTCTTCATGACCTTAAAATATAAACTCATCTCAATTTTCCTTTTTAAAAATGTTTTATGCAATAGAATGTCAGCTCCAAAAAAAAATTGATGGGGTGCGTTTCTATTGATGTTAAATATATAAATTAGTAAATAGGTAACGGCAACACCGCAACATCCGCAAAAGATAAATAAAAGACCATATATAATATTGCTAATATTGTGGAAATATGTATAATAAATTAAAAGCCAAGTTTTGGATTCGTATTGTGAGGAGAATAAGACTATACATTACAATTAATAAATTTGGTATGAATTCACTCATTTATCCATTTAATGAAATAATTTTATCATCAATACTTTCGAATCATCATCTTTGTTGACTTAAGTGAGTAGGAAAACCCTTTGAAAGTAGACCATTCAATACTTTCACCTACTGATGCATGATAACCTGCCAGATATTTACCATTTAGATTTGAATTATGACAACCTGAATGGTACCACCATGCTCCTTTAAATTTAACTGCACAGTTAGCCGTGTTTGCATCATTATCCCTGTCAAATGTAGTGAACTTCATACCATTGTGGCGAACTAAGGAGTCACCTATGCCGATGGAAAAACATAACTTATTAAAATTCATGAATACACAAAAAGTAGAAAAATGCTTTTTGAAGATTCTTCACGATTGTTTTGTTGTAGATGTTGCTGTGACCGACTTACGCGTACGACAATTATCTATTGTTTGTATGTTACTTGTGTTGTGCGAATAGTTCCGATCTATTAAGTTAAACCTTCTACAACTGAAGTTAACAGTTCCACAAATGCACTCCGGAGTCCTGGAGTTATTAACGTGCTGTGTTTATTTTTTTATCGATTACATCACGATCCTATATTGCGGTATATCATTGATATTAGTTCTAAGTATAAGTATAGAATGTAAACTGAATCCATAGTGTCGAAATGAACATTGTGTTATCCTCGAAAGTAGGAATATTGTTGATAAATTGTTTACACTGCTACACGCGCTGAATTTAAGAGTAAGATAACATACTAGTTTACAACCCATGCCAAGAAATTCTCGCTCAAAACTCCTGTGGGCCGTTAAAGGCACACATCAGTAGTTACCGATGCGATTTTATTCAAAATAATTAATTGATGACCTGTATGTGCGTGTCGCTTAAAACTACGGCTATGATATTAATCATCCGTGTTATTTGCTCCATGGGATGTTTGCATAATATCAACGAAGGCAATTAGGCATGGTATCAATATGCGTATTCAGGATTTGCTAAAACCACGGGTAATAATCATACATGAACTTCGTCAATGGACATCACTGTTCATCTTATAATCAGCTTGATTTTACCAAAAGACAATACGACTTCTAAAAATCCAGGCTAAACATAGAGCGTTGTCTTTTAATTCAGGTACGGACCTACGTAATTAGCGGGTATGGTCTTGTCTCGACAACGACTTCCATAACCTATCAATATGTTTAGCTTATTTTGATTCCTTACTAATGGTCTTTCGAGTTAATGTTTAAATTTTAAATTGTGGATTTAAAAAAAAGTCCGGCTAGAAGGTACATCCTCAAATAGCTTTATAAAAAAATATATTTTCAATATTATACGTTGTATGTAAAATTAAGAAAAAACTTCACAAATATATTATATAATATATTCATATAATAAAAGACACGTTTAAAACTCTTGACTTGCATTATTCGGTCTTATTTAATAAAGAGTTACGACCATTCTTAACATTTTTGTATTTTAGTTACAACCACCATGCTTGAATTTTTTAATGGCTATTTTACGAAAATTGGAATGTTTTAATATATCAAATGTTGTTTCAATATCAACACAATGACGATTAGTATGTATGAGACAAAAGGGGTTTGGCTTAAATAAACCCTTTTCGCACGACAATCGGCAAAAAATCTTATCCCCAGAGTTGTCTCCCATTTTGGGACGGTCATTACTTTACGTTACAATCATCCGCTTACCACCAGTGATTGTGTTAACCAGTTACGCTAAAAACGTTTTGCCCTAATACGTTATATTACTGATCATGAATTACAATTATTAGTACTATGTGTTCAAACGAAACAATATAATAATTTTCCAAAAATTCAGATACTATGGATTACCCCTAAAACGGATAACCTTAGCTGTATTTTGCAAAACCTTTCGAAATTTTGGATACTCAATGCTTCTAAACTTTATTTCCCTTTCTTTTGTATTTGATTCGAGCATCACTGATGAGTCTTTTGTTTAACTTACATCCTGACCACGTGTTCATGATGAGTTTATTAATTTTTTATGAAAGTCATTGTATAGCTAAATAATTAAATATTTACCTTTCGTTTTTAAGAAGAATGGTTGATAAATCTTAACACATTTATCGAAAAAAAACCGATTATAATATGGATTAAAAACGTCACCGTTTATTGTGTGCAGAATCAGAAGATCAGAAAGTGACAGGAAACTAATATACATAATTTCGATTTACAAAGAAGAGCATCAACAAAAGTCTGACAAAGTGAAATAATTCAGGTCTGTGATAGTGTCAAATATATAATTTCTATGGTAAAATATTGTGTCGTCTTTTTCTATTTTTTGTTTTGGTTATGATGTTTTTTCGAAAGATGTTTCACGAATGTTATTTTTTAACCCCAACCTACCAGCATTTCCAGAGTAGTTAGACACAAGCAAACGGTAACCACTCTGTTCGTCACCAACACTGAAAGTTGAATATTCTGCGTATTTCATGTTGCCATCAAAATCTTCTAATTCTATTCTCAGATCATGGTTACTATGGGAGGTTATCTCATGGATTTTATCGTTGCCTGCAGAAGAATAGCATAGACATTATAGGTTCAATATTTAAGTTCAAGATTGCATTTATAAAATAAAGATATTTTCAAATGGATGTTTAAAACCTATTCAAATCCTGCCCCTAAACAATCAAAGTTTTAGATCCCAACGTTTGAAAATACTTCATGTATCATCTGCTTAATACTAATGATTTACATGTATATATAATAATATATAAGGTGTATACTTATTAAGGATAATTAAATGTAGATATGACGACACAATGAAACCTGCCTTACATGTGTTAAGCTGTCAACGAATATATTGCAAGTTAACCAAACATTTGCCAAATGAGGATAGGAATGTAAAATTAACTACTGAACACAAAATATTTTTAGTACAATTTGTTTTTTATGCATTCCAACTTCTGTCCAAATATTTTCATACGCATGTATATGAAACTCAAGTCAATGAAATCATTATTATGTTTTAGCTACAAGACTGTTTCATCGTGATGTGAAATTTCAATAAGATTTCTTGAAGCGCCTAAATCACACAGAACCAACACGATATGTAATTTTATTTGATGGCTAGAGATATTCATGAGAAATTATTCCAAGAAAAGTAAAAAGACTACGCAGATGTGGAAATAAAAACCTTTTTCACACATTCAGGTCCACTAGGACGTATCATCAAGTTATTTGAATCTGTGGTCTTGCTGTTTATTATGATAATATTCAACTGTACAATAAATAAGGCAGCGTTTCAAAAAAAAGATAAAAACTACGGAAGAGTATCTTACTTTGTAAACTTGCCGGCCATTAGCATTTTACAGAACTTTAATGATACGTACCCAACCAATATTCACTGCTGGCATTACCAAAACCTTCTTTGTAGGATAACCATCCTCGGTAGAAATCAACAAATCCATTTATTCTTCTCTGTATAATCTGTTAAAACATACATTAAAATATATACTCACGCGTTTTAGTTATGTTTGTTTCTATCCGATCTATCTTTATCTCTCTCCCTTTCTCATGCATTCCATTTCAGGATATCAGGAACATTATAAGGTCGTTCATAAACAATCTTACGGAATGTATTACAAGTCGTAGTAATCGAAGATAGTCTGCAAAATTGTAGCTCTTCTAATTCTAATATATCTGATTAAGATATTCTTAATCTAATAATTACATTAGATGTATGTTTCATTATAATACGATATTCTGATTGGCTAACGAGCAATCTCGTGATATTCCTTAATCAATTGCATAACACAATGCAACTTTTCATTCATGATGACACGAGGTCCCACAATAAAGTGCACAGGTAAATGAAATAAAAACTTGATAAAATGCGTGTTTTCATGATCCTACAGGTAAAAATGTAATTATAAGTATTGAATGCTTTTTTTGTAACTTTATAGGGTTGTAAAAGCGTTGACCGTGCGCACATATTTAGTATGAAGCGCTTCCGCGCTTCAAACAAAATGTATTCGGTCAACGCTTTTGCACCCCAATAAATTTACAAAAAAGAGCATTCAATTCTTAAATATACCAACACCGGGTAGTTCTACCAATGCACGTGTTTTTGTCGCGAGATTTCTGCCTTTAAATCTTTTATTAATGGGTGATTGTGGCAAAATTGAACAAAACTAGCTGTTTTTCAACCGAACGCCAGAAGATTATTAATTATGTGTCTTGCACTTAAACAGATATTTCTGGTGCAACGTTTGTAAGTTATGATAAAAAGGTATTCGCGCTCGTTTTCTTTTGGGGCAGGTATCGCATTCTGAATGCTGGCAGTATTTTATGAACAATCAAAAGCACCAGATAGCAATTTATTACATAGGTTGATAATGAGAAATAGAGTATTCAGTATTCCATATTCCATTCGAAGTATAATGGATGTTTGTAAGGAGAATGCAACTAGCCAGTGCAAAGCTTATGCTTTATAAATTTCCTTATGAGTGTCATCTGAGGGTGTAACACTAAATGTGCACCAAAACAAGCGATACTTACTGTCCATCTGAAGTGTTCAGTTGTCATATCACAATATACAGGAACACCTTGTCTTCCGTCAGGATAGATAGTGTATACACCGTCTGCATGGTTTTTAAAGTCAATGTCGGAACATTCACGTGGAAGGTTTGTATCTAATATGGAAAATAAGAATAACGTTTATTTCAATATGATGCCTCAATTTGAAAAATATAATAGCTTGGAATTGAGTTGTATATTTCTTAATTATTTCTATTAATGTTATCTTTCCCACATATGACATGGACACTCAGCAAGACATATATTTCGAAAATAATTGGTGGTATTTCAAATCAATAAAAAGGCAATTTGTTCATTAGTTATCATGTATGGGTTGATATTTAAATGAAATAAACATTTCTGACAATATATAGAAATGTTTTAGTAATACATTTTTTGTCAAAATGTACATTTCTGTCAAAACATAAAATATGAATCTACACAGCTACTTTAGTACAAGTATTCTTGATATACAGTTCTAAAGATGCATATTAAATGTACAGTTATTAAGCTGTATATAAACTGCACATCTGTAAAGCTGTATATAAACTGTACATCTGTAAGGCTGTATATAACCTGTACATCTGTTAAGCTGTATATAAACTGTACATCTGTAAAACTGTATATTAACTGTACATTTTTAAAGCTGTATATAAACTGCATTAGCTGCACATTTTTATAATAAGTGTATAAACTAAACACATATATTTTAGCACTGCATCTTGTGTGATACGATATCTATTCACAGTTTATACACAGTTTTACAGATGTACAGTTTAAATACAGCTTTACAGATTTACAGTTTATATACAGCTTTACAGATATACAGTTTATATACAGCGTTAGACCTGTATAGTTTATATACAGCTTTACAGCTTTACAGTTTATATACAGCTTTACAGATGTACATTTGATATGCATCTTTAGAACTGTGCATCACAATTACTTGACGTACTAAAGTAGCTGTGTAATTGAACAAAATAATTTATCATAATTTCACAATAAAAGAAATCATGATTAAATACAATACTTAAATTACAACAATCATATGGTAGCCAGCCATATTTTGCGGTGTTAATAATCTGATTTACAAATTTAATATTTTTTATCACACAAAACGGCTTGTTGTCTACATACCCGTACCATGTCAGGAATATGACAGTTGTTATCCATTCGTATTTGATTGAGCTTATGATTTTACCATTTGATTAGGGACTTTACGTTTTCAATTTTTCCTGGAGTTCAGTATTTTGTTGATTTCACTTTTAAGTGACAACAGGTGCCATTTTAACTCTTCACGTTATTGTTTAGTCGGACACAATATTCTCCTTAAAGATTCACACGATCAATGAAATTCAAAGTACATATATTTTATCGAATGAACTATTACACTGTGTCTAAACCACACCGGCAAAATTTGCTCGGACTCGATGTTATCTAACATCCGGCACAATGACGGAACACCAATAGACAAAAGAAAGGTAGGTTTCTCCTTATTTTTTTTATTTTTTTTATGATATCGAAGAATATATATACATATACAACTAGTTTCTATTGTGAGATGCAATATTTTCTACAACCGTTCTATATTAACGGAGAAATAAGTCAAAATGCATGTCAAAATGACGAATTGAGTGAACCTTGCCTCGAAATTGTTTAATTTCTCGTTACATTGTTCACATTGTACGGAAAGAAAGGTACGGGAAGATAGATATTGACACGGAGATTGTAAATTTTGTTATTATGAGCATCTCCATAATTGTATCTCTGTGTATGGAACGAAAGAAATGGGTCATGTCAAAATGGAACTGGTCGGTTTCGTCAACGTATACAACCCGGTTTAGTCATAGATTTCAAAATGCATAACCCGGTTCGGTCAAATAAAAAAAATCATAATCGCATTGCATTATAATTGATTATTTAACTTCAGCGTTCAAAAGGAGTTTTGTGGGTCGTTGGAAAACAAGTTCGTTCACCGGACAACGGCTTATTATTTATATAAGTCTCAGATTCAAATAAATAATAAGCAAACACTTGAATTCCTACTCTTATAGAACACAAATATTTTAATTTACTTTGCATTTCGAAATTTTTTAACAGCATATTGAGATTAAAGCTCTATAAATATGCGTTTTCTATATGAGTTATGGGAAAATATGTTGAACATGTTTAAACTTGAAATTAAAGTTTACGGTCTTAAAAATCGAAACACACAATTGATATGTGATTTTCTCGCACAAAAGGATGGACACCTTTATAAGTAATCTAATCATTCTATGTATGTAATCTTTTCTACAATCGTTAAGGGATAATTTTAACTATGATACAAGTTTTGGCACACATCGCGCATTTACTATACAGGCTCTGTCATCGGACGAGTTAAGGTTTTTTCATCATTTTTTATTATTTGTACTTTTGTTGTACTGTTTGTGTCAGCGACAACACTTTGACTCAGTCCATTCCCGAATCACACGCTTGTAATTCCATGGTTGTCTTTGGTTGCTTTATACCATATGCGTTTTGAACATAAAATAGGCAGGTAGTTTTCTTGTTTGAATTGTTTTACATTTATAATTTAGGGCCCTGTTATAGCTTGCTTTCATGCAGTTTGTGTGTTTTTCTTATTGTTTAAGGCATACGCTGACATAAACTTGATTAATTCAACATAATTTTTGTGTCTAAAAGAAAGTTGTCTCATTGTCAATGTTTATGGGATAAGTGGTTACCGTCACTTCTTCTTAATAAGACCTAGATATAAATGACGGTCATGTTTTGCAAACCAACTTTTATTCACATTGAAAATACAAAACTGTCAGATATTGTTTTCGAAAGATATCTTGAAGTTTCAATTGAATTTGAACTGTACAAAAAATGAATTTGAACTGTAAAAATAATGTGAAAAACATGCCTATGAAAATAAATGTGCCTACCAGAAACGGGGAGAAAGTTACAAATCTCACTGCTATGTTATGGCTGCTTAAGTGTGAAAACTCGCTTTAGTGCGCAAGTAAAACAGTATATATAGTACCAGAAAATCTGGTGGGACTGCATGCATGATTAATTTGTGCAGAACAGTATAGACTATAGCCGGTTTGGGACTGTTCGTCAATGATTGAATGCATAAATGTATTAATAATTGATAGTAAATATTGTAAACTAAGTGTATATAATATAGTATAGTAAATTAAAATTATGGCACAATCAAAACACATCCTTTTATTTTTCATCTTTACATACTACTATTATAAACAAAGAAAATGTTTGCTATTCAGTATTTATATTCCATTCAAAATTAGTTTGAATTTAAGTGAAATAATGGATACGACTTTCATTAGGAAAATGTGTATTATCATAATCAACTATGTCCAAAAGTGCCCATTTAAAATAGATTTTAACACGCCAAGTTTACTTTACAATAAATATATATTCAAATTCTCAAAAGACAATGTTCAGATCCGTGCCAAAGTTTCTTTTCATAAATTGTTTGTTAAATAAACCAAAAAAACAACCGGGTGATATATATAGACGAAACCGGGTGACTGTGTAGTAACAACATTGACGAAACCGGTTTATTTTAATTTGACATGACCCTTTTCTTTCGTTCCATACACAGAGATACAATGATTGAGATGTTCATAATAACTAAATTTGCAATCTCCGTGTCAATATCTATCTTCCCGTACCTTTCTTTCCGTACAATGTGAACAATGTAACGAGAAATTAAACAATTTCGAGGCAAGGTTCACTCAATTCGTCATTTTGACATGCATTTTGACTTATTTCTCCGTTAATATAGAACGGTTGTAGAAAATATTGCATCTCACAATAGAAAATAGTTGTACATGTATATATATTCTTCCATATCATAAAAAAAATAAAAAAATAAGGAGAAACCTACCTTTCTTTTGTCTATTGGTGTTCCGTCATTGTGCCGGATGTTAGATACCATCGAGTCCGAGCAAATTTTGACGGTGTGGTTTAGACACAGTGTATTACACGTTCCTTAAAATCAATAAAAAAGGAATCTGTCTTTCTGTATGCCTAGAGCTCCTTTAATCCTTACACTAAGACTGCCATCGAATGATATGAAATACAAATTAGCATACTTACTATTAGGGTTCACACCCAAACAAGAAACATCTTGATTGCAAAGCCTGGTATCATTACAGCAGGTGGAGCATGTGAGGTGACGACCCTCTGACCTTCGTCCAAAAATAGATCCAATGAGGTGATTACATGTCTGAAATATTGTGTTGACAAAGAGAGCAAAACGATAACATGGATAACACGCAATTTGTTTATTTCTGTCTGCTTATATTTCTACTTGTGTTCACTTCCAATATCTTTTCACAAAAATTTACAGTAATCATTCAAGATGAGATACGATAAGCTCACCATTGGCCTCTTACAAAATGTGTTATAAATCTACCAAACAAAAAAAATTGAGAATGGAATTGGGGAATGTGCCAAAGAGACAACAACCCGACCATTGAACAGACAACAGCAGCAGGTCACCAACAGGTCTTCAAAGACTATCTGTAGATGTTTTTGCGATATTGTTTAAAAATTACTGAATCAAAATTCTGAAGTAATTTTATATAGATTATAGAAAAAAATAACGCTTCAAAATGATTTAATGATTAAAAATTTGTACATGTTGTAAGACATTTATAATTCATTATTTTTCTCTAGACAATTTTGACCTTGGTGTACCGGCATGACAAATTGAATACCTCTATAGAACTGTATTTTGAAATATCCCATTTTGTTGTTGTTTTGTCCATCGAACAGTAACTTAAGCAACACGACGGGTGTCACATGTGGAGCAGGATCTCCTTATCCGTCCGGACCACCTGAGATCACCCCTAGTGTTTGGTGGGGTTCTTGTTGCTTATTCTTTAGTTTTCTATGTTATGTGATGTGTTATATTGTTTGTCTTTTTTCATTTTTAGCCAGGCGTTGTCAGTTTATTTTTGATTTATGAGTTTGACTGTCCCTCTGGTATCTTTCGTCACTCTTTTACACTGGGTTTTTTTACAGACATACCTCTGGCTGTGCACATCCAAAATCATAATTTATTCCTCCAGACTCCGTGATATATTTGTGTTTGTAACAAACCTGAAAATAATTTAATGTATGTGCGGTTGTCATCTATGAACTAGCCTTTGACTTATAATGGTTTTCCTTTAAACAAAATATGACTTCGATAAAGAGTTGTCTCATTGGCACTCATACCACTTCATTTTATATTGATATTCTTCACATTTGACAAATAACTTATATCAAGAATTTATTTCTCTGTTAAATTCCTAAAATAATAAGCACATACATTTCTCTATTTATTTGGAGATAACTATATTTCATATGTTCCAGCATATACAATACCGATGATGCCTTTGAATGAGAGTACACGGGCTCTTTTTAAATCATTTGTTTTATATAAATAAGGCCGTTAGTTTTCTCGTTTGAATTGTTTTACATTGTCAATTCGGAGCCGTTTATAGCTGACTATGCGGACTGGGCTTTGCTCATTGTTGAAGGCCGAATGGTGACCTTTAGTTGTTAATTTCTGTGTCACTTTGGTCTCTTGTAAATGGTTGTGTCATTGGCCATCATACCACATCTTTTTTTTTATATATACATAGAGAACTTTAAACGGCACCAATAAGCAAACTTATAGCTAATAGAAAAGTCTCAATTAAGTATTACATTTTTAAGAACATGGCTACTGAATTTACAAAATGTTTTGTATTTCTTTCTTAATTAGATAGTTGATCATCACACTTCAGAGACTAACTACCTTTTAGATACAACAACTTTAACAATCTTTCTGTATCTGATAATGACAAACTAATACCTCGGTATTGCTACAAAATATGTGGTGTTGGCAATTTTGTGCAGATTCTACATTACTACATGACAAACACTGTTGTCCGGCATCTAAAACAAAACAGTGATTTAAATTCGAAATCAGAATAAAAAACTGTTTAATTTTTTATGTAGATGCAATGTTTGGTTAAATTTTTAGGATGTTTGCTTGTCATGTTTTGGAATTTTTGTCAAATTTTCGAAATCCTCTAGTTTTACTAATTTGCTTATTGACCCTCGATTTTCTTTTTATAGATCTTTTACATGTATAATAATAAGCTATCTGTAAAAGTCTTATAAAATCCTTGTTAATTGTCAACCGTTTTTGAGAACATTATCAAACCAAAGTTTCAATGCCTAGTATCTCGCAAAAAAACACAATGACCTTTATATTTTGTTGGCTCTTTTGATTCCTTTAATAATCCCCTATCAATATAAACTAGTGTTATGAAAAGCTTGTCATTTTGAAACTGAGTAGCGAACCTCCTTAACTAAAGCTTACCTGATTTATCGGATACCTTTATCTGTTTATATCAAAATACGAATGTGATGAAGCCCAGTAGTTTTATTTTCCAAGTTATCATAGATATGCGTAATTCGTACTAAAAACTTCTTAGATTAATGGTTTATATATTATGTTCTTATAAGACTGATTCCCAGACGACAGGGAGATGATTTCATCAATATGGTTCTGATTGATTGATTGATTGTTGCTTACGTACTTAACGTCCTGTTGCATGCATTTTGGGGATGTTTCCAGATATAGGTACGAAACAAAATATACGTCAGACCAGAAACAACAAAATATTCAAGTTATTTTAGAAATTTGTTTCTGTATTTCTTTTGGTCGCTGTTCGAGTTATGTAAATGATAACCGCATGGAAAAACATTACAATATTAGCCAGTTATAGTTATTGTCTCCACTTTTCCTAAAGGATAGTTAAATAAATATTTCCGAGTTGATAGACATCTTAAATGTACCATTAAGAATTCATTGGTTTTTTTTTATGGTTAAACATTTTGACACGTTTAAATTTGAAGTTAAACAGTCGCATTTAGTTTGAATAAGAGATAGTAGTAAGCACAATCTGTTGTGAAATGAGTTATCATTAATGTAGTCGTAATTATAAAATTAACTCTGTGCACTGCTTGATATTTATATTAAGTTTATAATTGCATTGTCTAAAACATTATGCTATTATCATCTATTAAAGTAGAAAAATGAAAGTAGATTAATATATTATATAACTCTAGAATTTATTTCATTTTTTACAATAACTTTTCCTAATGATTTAAAGAAAATGTGGATGGAGATATGAAGTAAAATGCATATATTAATAAATGAAGGCAACAGTAGTATACTGCTGTTTGAAATTCACAAATCGATATGGAAAAATCAAATCCGGGTTACAAACTAAAACCGAAGAAACGCATCAAATATAAGAGAACTATGACACAACAAAAACACAACTTTAACATGTAACACACACAGAAACGCGCTATAATATAACAATTGATAACTTACTGGAAATCGTCGACTGCAGTATTATTACCACAACAAATATGCCAACGTGTAAGTACATATCCTTGCGCATTTCTGCAAAACAATACATATATTTATTTTAGAATTTTCGGCAATTAGTGAGCAAATGTATGCATTGAATGTTGTATCATTCATCGCTGAACAAATAAAGAAATTATAAAGAACTTACCCATCATTTCAAAAATGTTTCCAAAAATTATTTCTAATGATTACATTACACTGTTTCAAAATAATCAGTGTAAGTAAATGGTTTGTATATTATACGGCAAATCTATTACAAGACTTAAAGATAAGATAAGTGAGCATTCTTAGTGCAACTTTTAGTCTTGAATCGTTAATGGTTTTTATCCATATATATATTATCTAATAATCAAACGTGTAACTATTTAATAATTTCTGTCATGAAAGTTTGTCGGCTCGAACTTTGAACCAAATGCTCTAACTTCTATCTGTCAATAATACTTCAAGCATGTTTCTATCTAAACAAACAAGTAAACATTAGCCAGAACGGGGAGCATGCATTCAATCGGGAAAGTATCTTCTGAGATTACACGTGAACATCCGTTCAGTACGAGGCTAGATATACTCCTTTGATATATACCTGTTATCTTCTGTTAACATTTTCGCATTTAAAAATGGTTTGGAAAAGAAATAAAAATGAGAACAACACGTTACATAAGTTTCATGTGTCTCATTTGCTGTTCTAGATTTACCTTCATCAGGAACACGTAAAGCCAAGTATTTGAAAACCGAGGATGTATATGAACCGAAACAATTGTAAGTAATCTAAGTGAATGTTGACTGCAGAGTATGTGTATATACCAGAAATATATCTTACTAGAGGTTTTCTATATATAAAAGAGGGACGAAAGATACCAGAGGGACAGTCAAACTCATAAATCGAAAATAAACTGACAATGCAATGGCTAAAAAAAAAAAGACAAACAGAAAAACAATAGTTTACATGACACATCATATAAACACCATATAAATAAACAACACGAACCCCACCAAAAACTAGGGTGGATATTAGGTGCTCCGGAAGAGTAAATAGATTATGTTCAACATGTGGCACCCGTCGTGTATCATGTTCATAACAAATCCGGTAAATTGTCTATTTCAGTAGGTCACATTCAGAAAAGGGAAGGGCATTGTAGTTACGACGTAAGGAACATATCCGATATCATCTGTGAAACTGTTATGCCATAACGGTCAACCAACTCGTGATGACATCCGTAAAATTTACGAAGGGATGATTTCAACTTCACCATTTGGAACTCTTGGTTTAAAAGCAACATTGCGAGCAGCAACCCTCTATCATGACAATCCTGATAAGAAATACAGGCATATAAGCATTGTACTATAACACAAATCTCAAATAATGTTGTTTTTATGGCAATAATTAGTACAAAAACATGTATATACAATGACTAAAAAAAGTCGTTTAATCGTTTAATTACGATATTGGTTATGAAAATGTCTTAAGGCCTTACTTTCAAAATCTCGTTTATAGGTCTACAATGAGAAGTCCTTTCATTTGCAATATCAATTTTAAATTGATATATTACACACAAACATGAACTCTCTTGGATCAAAACTTGCAAAAAAGAGAATATAAATCACCAGTCATAGGTCAAATACCAAACAGACAAAAGGCAAACAATGATAAAATATGACAAAATGTGAACAGCAAAAACCGACCGAATATGATTAATTAAGTTAGGTGGTGGAAAGGTTGATCAGTTCCTGCTCAATGTTATGAGTAATGGAATGGGCGGTTGTAACAAAAAGAACTATTAAAATATTCATTTTTTTTTAAATAAATATAAGTTCATTAAAGTAACAACAAAACATGTGGTGTAACGAAGTCCTCTCTTTCAAAATTGATTTACATTTTCTTTTCCTCAGACCTGTCTCTGTGTTCTTGTGGTAGCGTTTTTGCGAAAAGTTAGTAGTTCTAATTTTAAGGGAGGTCACGTTCTTACAGTGACACTTCCATCCCTAATCCCATCTTAATACAACAGCAAAATTCTGCTTTTCAAAAATTATAAATCTTTCACAAATATTAAAATCAAAGAAAAATAAAAACTGAAGCAATCAGGAGTAACCGATAGCAGTTGCTTTGACAGGGAGGAGATGTGACAAGCATTTGTTATTTAGGTTTATATATATCCGGTAATCAGTCAGGTTCAGTAATTTCACAGTTAAAGCAAAAGTTGAGAGGATTGGTCTACGAAAACTGACACAGATCAAAAACCCCGATCTAATAGCTACGAAGTAACCCTGTAAAATTATCATAGATATTGAAAAAAAGTAAAATCCCAAAAATACATAATCACATGGCAAAATCAAACGACAAAAACACATGAAAAACGAATGGACAAGAACTGTCATATTCTTGACTTGGTACAGGCATTTACAAATGCAGAAAATGGTGGATTAAACCTGGTTGTAAAGCACTAAACCTCTCACTTTGAAAACGTGTTTGTCTATGAATTTCATTGAGATAAGCACACAAAACCTTATTCCTTTCGATAAGATACGGTTTTCATCCTTTTTCTGTGCACAAGTTTGAGTAACTATATAGCCTCAAGTTTCAAAAATATTCTTTTAAAAAACACCAAACAATAAAAAAAAAGTACAGTGTTCACTAAAGATATGTGTTTGACTCAGAATTATTTTCATACAACTGTCAAATTGATTGAAATGTTGTTTCAACCCTTTTTCGTATGCAACCGGATTCGACGTAATAAGATTTGGTGGTATTACATCTTTTGATGAAATGTGTGTCGCCCTTAGTTTAAAGTAATAGCATTATTCAAAATTGAATAGATGCTTTTACATTTTGTCATATATGTAATTGTAACTTCCTATTATGTCGAGCAATTACGAATACTATCTCGAATATCAAATAGTTATCAAAAGTACCAGGATTATAATTTTATACGCCAGACGCGCGTTTCGTCTACATAAGACTCATCAGTGACGCTCAGATCAAAATAGTTAAAAAAAAAAAAATAAATACAAAGTTGAAGAGCATTGAGGATCCAAAATTCCAAAAAGTTGTGCCAAACAACGGAAATATGAAACTATTGTTACCTTAGTATGATGTAATAAAATGTAATATAATCTAACATAAAACAAGGAAATATTAAGTACATGCAGTATTCAAAATGACATTCAGAATGGTAGGTTTATATTTTTGTTTTCGAAGTTTCATTTTTTTCATTTGCAATATATTTTCAAATTATTGCATCCTAATTTCATCTATCTTATCGTTCATGTTGGTTTTATTTGTTTGAACATGTCGGTATATTCTGTTCATAACGTTTTCTTGCAAATCCAATGAGTCATTGTTTTGTTCATGAAAAGATGTAAATGCAGATTTGGTAATGACAGAAACAACACTGGAACACTCTACAGAGAAGATTGCACGCGATTCAAAAATGTTATGTATGATTTCTGCATGAATGTCTTGTGGTAAATTTACAAACTTTAAAACGAATGCAACTTATTTAGCTCACATTCTCAGCTAAAGAAATAATTTCTTTTAAACAGCTCTTTGTGAGTTTGAGCAATGAACTATAACAATATATGTCTGAACCAATCAGTTTTTTAGGTCTCCCTTTCGGACTCCTTGAAATAACACGCAACACTTATAAAACAAATAGAACCGTAATTGATAAAACCGTTTTGGCTGGTGCTGCTATAAAATTCAACGACCTAAGGTTTTGTCTTATATATATGTTAGCGACAATAATCGAAGTTAGGCATTAAGTTTAAATCTCAGACAATAGGCTTATGCCTACGAAATAAGTCTGTTGCCTATATGATGTTGGTATTTTCTTTCATCCTAGGATTTAACCTTAAATCATGACATATGTTTGCAGGCATAAAGCTTTTTGCCTAAAATATAATTGCGAGAAAATGCAAGACATTTACTCATTTAAATAAATAAAAATTGTTTAAAAATAACAATATGAGAACTGAAGTTTAAAATAACATCTAATCATGCTAATGGAAATTCAATAATAAAACATATTTTTAAAAACTCATCAAATAATACTTTAAAAATATGAAACTTGATAGAAATTTGTGTTTAAATGGTTTGTTTTCACGATTTGTGGAACTGTGGCATTGAATTTTGCACTGTCTCTTGTTTTATTTTATTTGCAGTTGTATTGGTTGTTTTCCTTGATTCGAAATAAGACCGCAAAAATTTTTTCCTCAATAGTCATTGATAGCTTTATGCTAAACAACATATCAAAAATTGAAAAAGACAAAACGGCCTGGAGGTATTTAACAAAATTTAAAAAAAAGAAAATTTACGTATATCCAATAGAAAAAAATATAGGAAAAATGGTTTGAGCAAAAAACATATCTTATGACAAGGTCAAACCATCTCAACTTGTGAAGTGTCAAAATTTTCAAATATTTATTATAATTTTTATGTAGAATCTCATTCCCGCAAGTATTGTATTGGATAGAATCAGGTTTTTTGTCAAAAATCTTTTTTTTATTTTTTAATACCAAAAAAAAGTATTGGTAAACTGGGTTTTGAATATGAAAAATACTAAACTTTGTCAAATGAATATACATGTATATTATTATTAGGAATATAATCAAGAAACTGCTTTATGTCAAGAATAAATTACCGAATATACATAGATTCCAGAGTTCACTTAACATGCTTATTGCCTTAAAATATGTTTGGAGATATCTTGAATAAACATCATCAGATGTCAGGAAATAAGCTTAATGCCTAATGATTTAATGCCTAGGATTGAAGCTTAATGCATTATTTCACTTATTGCCGCTAACATATACATTTGTTATACATTTGTACTTCACTTTAAAATACCAAATTTTCATTGGCTGATACGAAAGTGTTAATTTACTCTATCACATGACTGTGCGGGTGCCATTTTTGTTTAATATCACCCTCTCGTTTAGACCAATAAAAAATCTATGATTTAAAGGACAATGAATTGAATTTACATCAAGTTATTAAAACCAATGCTTAAGTTCTACATTTTGGCTCAAATTCTATAATAATACCTGTAACGTTGTTATGTACGTGACGTCATGAAACATAATTTTAAATAAATTCATCTGTAAAAGGCAATAATGATAGGACATTCAGTATAACAAAATAAATAACACATAGCTAAGAGGGTGATAGAGCGATTGGTACCCCTCAAAAAAGCATTGTCAACGTTGGCTTCGCCGCGGTTTACGATGTTTTCTCGGGGTAGCAATCTGCTTTAACACCATCTCAACTTTGTGTTATATATATAGTAACATAATAAAAAATCAAGAAGACGTAGTGTGATTGCCAATTATACTACTATATACCAGAGTTCAAACGATGTAAATACAATGTATTAACAATAACAGGACATCGTACTAGGAAATTAACTTAGGCATTCTATTCATGCTTTTGTGGTACGTACACTAGCCTTTACTTGACAGCTTTCTTATCGATAAGTAATTTTCATAAAACTTGTTAAATGTTAAAATCAATCGAACGCTCGGAATTTATTGAGATTTTTCGTTTATAATACTCTCCGACTTTGAATCTGAATTATGTTTTTTTTTAATTACTAGTGCACCGGTATAGTATCAGGTTTTTGATGAGTTTCGTCTTTACCCTTTAATGATGTAATCAATGTATTTTATTTAAGGTGTTGGAGAAACTGTTTCTTGTTTGGTTATTTTCACAAGGTGAGAACTAAATAGAAGCGGACATTTTGATCCCATAAACTGTTCACATACTGAAAACGCGATGGAAAACAAAACGACAGACGATGAAAAAACTATTCAAACCTTAAAAACCGGCATCGAAAAAACTGCACAATGCTAATACTTGGGAAGACTAGGATATGTCGTAAGTCTGTGTCGTTTTATGTTTGCATTCGTGAACATTGCGTAAATTTGATTTATCATTGCCCTATGTCTTGATAGAAAATCATCCCATTTGCAAAACAAGAAATACCAGCATCTATGTATTGAAACAAAAGCGTTGTGTTTTTATTATGAAAACAAAGTAGTAAACTTGAGCTGTGCAAAAACTAGGTTAAAGTAAATGACATTCGTGCTTTTAGAAAGCGATATTTACATGAACATGACAATTCAACATGAGAAAAAATACATAATGTGGAAGGCTTATTATAACGACAGTAGGGATACCTGATCATGATTTTCATTTATAAACATTTTCAAATTATTTTTTTTTCAAATTATTTCAGCCTTCTCCATTGCCATACTTGCAGATTCCATGACCACAGTTTACATTTTAGAAGGGTCAACGATGGATCTCACATTTAACGTCATCACTCCAAAGAGAGATTTACTTTACCAGAAAATATGTTTATCATATCTCATTAATCCTTGGAGGGTGAAACCAAAATCATACGACACGATATTACATGTGAACAATTTTACACTTCCAATTATAAATGTATCAGAAAGAGACGAAGGAGTTTACTGGTTGAATTATGGGAATTTAATAACTGTATCAGAGCTTAAAATATCAAGTATGTTATCATTAAGTGCATACGTGTTATATGATGGGATCAAAAATGATATTTTATAACCATCACTGCCAAATGATATAAGTTGTATTGTTCGCTACTTACTACTACGGATTCATATAGGGTTAGTAAATTTATATGGGGTGAGGCCTCTATGGTCAGTAGGGGGTTGGTGGTGAACTTTATAACGAATGAATTGCACGCAGCACTTTTACTGCTTCGTTTAAAAAAAAAATAATCAATGAAATACAACATCAATAAATGACGTCATTTACAGTTAACGTGACGTCATGAACATTAAAAAATTAAATCATCCTAGAGTAAGTTTACATGTTTCATTTGTGTATCGTGAATTTTTTCGGTTTGATAAAAATGGAGGGTTTTGGAACGCGTATTATAGGTCCACTTCGAAGTACAACAGTCCTTAATTTTCCTATTATAATCAATATAAATCTGTTATGTAATGTTCTATGCTAATTTTAACATGTATAGGTATTATTTTTGTCAACATTTTACACCTCGCTGTCGCTCGGTATAGAGATCTTGACAAATGAAATCATTTGCAGACTAGAAATGAGCATAGATCATGGTATGAAAGAATAATCTGTTTAATTACAAGGTAAATCCAAATGTGATGGTATTAAGAACATGAACATATCAGAAGAGCATGATGTCTTAATGGCACATGTTGTTTGACGAAATCTACAAATCATTCGGAATTGCACCGGCCTGATAACCAACAAAGGCATGTGCAAATATTTTCAATCGTAGAATTCCATTTGCTAAATACAAATATAAACATTTTTTACAAGTTGAATATAATAAAACGGAATATGTATTATTAGGAAACAAGACCTTTTGAGGCTAAATTTACAAAAAGTACTAAATGATTAGACAAATTTGAAAAAAAAATCAATGACGATTTCTCTTTTTATCTATGACGTATGACTATTCATGGGATGTATCTGACTTTTTGCGGGAAAATATTTGAAGCGGCAAAAGGAGAAGCAAATAAAACAGAACTTTGTTTTCTGAAAAAAAAGTTCATGTATTTACTTTAAACATTATGAAATAATGCCTAACGGTGTCAGCTGAAAATGGAAATTAACATAGTATGAAGCTTTATCTAAAACTTCTTTCCTTTGCTTCATAAGCTGAATGATAAACTCGGTAATTTGCAAGGAAATTGTAAGACATATTATATTGTTAAGACAACCATATAAACGTTTGAATGTATGTGGATATACTTTGATGTTTGTGTAGCACAGAAATAAAATTTGTGCAAACACATGTATATTCTTATTTCCAATTATAGATATGTCCTGTTCATCTCGTCCAATTGAATATGTGTGTGCAATTGAGGGGTCATCACCAATACTAACATTTACGATCGATGTGTCTGTTTATCATAGCATAGTTGATGAAGACTACTATAGTATAGGAAACTCTCTAAAAGTTCGAGATTCTACAACTGATGTACATCTTCAAATTTACAATGTTACCCTTGAAGACGGAGGATTTTTTAAATGTCATTTACATGAATTGTTTGGAAGAGTAAAGCTGGAAGTAGTAAGTAAGTAAAAATCTGTCTGAGGATGAAATCATTTATTTATACATAAATTAAGTTGCCATTACTATTTTATAGAAAACGTTTGTTTTATAACGAATTGATTTAGATTATTATCTTATTTGAATCCCTCATTAATTGTCAGTTCAGTTTATATGTTTGTAATAAAATAAAGTTTTAATATATTTTAGGTTTTAATGCCAGATTTTTTTTGGTTTATACGAGGGAGATAATTTATTCTTACCATGACTGAGCAAGAGACATTTTAGACTGCTACTATCGCATGTTGACCAATAAAAATTCAGTAAAACAATGATTTGAATTTACATCAAATAAATAAAAAAATTGGCTCAGAACTTTTTCATAGACTTTTAACAAAACCATCACCTTCTTTCACAACCAGTGTATGTAAAGTGCGGATCCTGAAATATCATTTTTACTGTATATGCCAGAAATTTTTGATGTAGAATGATAAATAAACAGACGACTTTTTTTTTAATTTTTTGAAGAAAATGAAGAAATTTAGTTAAAAAGTATATGTTAAGAAACACATAATACTAATAAAACAGAGTAAGAGATGCGAACGGGTTTTTTTCGCGCCTAAATCCAAATAGCTGTGAAATATATACCAAAATAGGTGAATATTTAGGACATTTCACGAACAGATCGTGCAGGTGTTTTATAACTAACAGGTAAGATGTTGTTGCAGAAAAAATATTCATTTCAACACAATTATTAAAGTTGTATAACGTAAAATAGGTTGTGTCATTCAGTTTCTTCATATTGAACTGAATTCCACTATGATGCTTTCATTATGCGAGTCATGTTTACTGTCGAATAATGATACTATTCTTTCATTTTCACTGTAGAGCGATTCATTAGTATTGTATATGCGGCGCATTTTCACTGTATGATATATTTATTTTTTATTTATTACAGCGCATTTTTTTAAGCATGTAAAGCAAGACTTTTTTTTTTGTACAATCATTATGATAACACCCAATTTAATTCAAATATAATAATTATATAAATACAGTTTCAACTATGCCGATACATATTGTTTAAAGATGTCAGTCTTATTTACAAAGTTTGTATAAACAATTATACAAACTAAGCAATCAAGTCAACCAAAGTTTTGCTTTACATGCATTAGGAAATTAGCTGTAAAGCCTTAATTTAGCCGACTTGCTCAAACAATAGAAAAAGTAAGAGACGGATTTGATAAAATTTAACTTACGGAGGAAAGTTTGGTTTTAAAACACTCTAAATAAATTCAATAGAAATAACATTTATTTCAAATGTATTCCATTTTCAAAATTTCTTAGGAATCGTATAGGGATCTTTATCCTTGTTTTTTATTTTATCCATTTCCATATCCTTGGTTTTTTTTATCCATTTCCATGACACTTCACCACAAATTACGTTCACCTTGATAAAGATTGAATTGTTGGTTTTCCCGTTTAAAAGGTTTTACACTGGGGCCCTTTATAACTTGCTGTTCGGTGTGAGCCAAGACTCCATGTTGAAGACCGTATTTTGACGTATAAAGGACGCGGAATTGCCGATTGTTTTGTAAGCGTGACACGTGGTAGTCAAATGATTGTGTCGTGAAAACGAGAAATAAAGTATAGCGGGACACGGAAAATTTCAAAAAATGAGAACTGCATAGTAGAAGCGGGATACGGGAATCTGATAAAGCAGTAAGCGGGATCAGGGATCAGACCCCCCCCCCCCCAATGAGACCCCAGAATAAGATATTTTTTTTTATCTTCATCCTATTGTTACAGTCATGCCTTCAATAACAAATGTATCCCATGCATGCATTTTTATAGACAAAAGACCTTATGGATATTTGGGGTTCTTTGACATGCTGAATCTAACCTTGTATCCAGTTTGGGGATTTTTACCAAGTTACCGAAATAGCCCACATAGAGGTCTAAAGGGTCTAAGATCATCAAACATGAATTGTAGCATGCATGTTGTGTACAATTACCCAAATGTGCATTGTTTGACCTCTGTGGTAGTATTCACTCGCGGATCTAGAAATTTTTATAAGTAGGGGTCCAATGACTGATTCCATATAAAAGTAACCAAATGTTTTCCCAAAAAGGGGGCAACCCCCTGCCCCCCTAAATCCTCCTCTGGTATCGAGCTGTTCATTACGGATAATTTTTTTTTGTATCAAGGGTGCTCTACTTCACGTACCAATGCAAACAAAAAAGTTCGCCCACACCTTACATTTCATGTTTTAATGACTGTGGATAATTTATGTCACATACCGTTTCACCTTATACAGTTAAAATCATGCAAGCAACAATCGAGTCAAGAACATTTGTTCTACCAAAACTGTCTTTTTCAGAATATGGAAATTGAAGCAGTTGAGGGTACAACTGGGGAAAGTTAATCTGTTATAAGCTTTTCTGTCAACATTGCGTTTCAAGATGCATATTTCTCTGTTCGCAAGTGTATTTATTGCGTGGAAGATAACGTCCTCAAATGTACTCTTCTCTATTTTACACAGACTGCACTCCGCAATATCAATCTTTGACTTACAAAAAATACAGAAATATCTTTTAATTTTTTTTTTTAAATCAAGATAAAACGTAATTTGAAGAATACAATATGACATTTTGAGAAGCGTTTTTGTTACAAGTTTGAAAAGCTATATATTTGATAAAGAATGAATGAGGAGTTTGTATTTCAATTTGAAAATACATTTATCATAAATTCTTAAGTCATCAACTAAGTTTTTTCATTTGTTTCAAGTGCATTTATCACATAATTCTACAATAAAAATTCCTCGCATCTTCGAAAATTCCACATCAGAAATGACTGCACTAACAGTGATAATTCATCTCATCTATAGTTAAAATGGATCGCTTTCAAAAATCGATATGCTATATTATGTTGCTTTTATAACACTTATTTGAACTTTAATGCTATGTTTGTACATAATAAAGACATATCACAATGAAAATATGTAAAAACTTTCCTTCAAATCAATTAATTTGGTATTTTCAAAACGTAAACAAATACAGTTTTCCCATGATCCTTTATTCTACAATAGACATACCCGCATATGACAGTGAAAATGAACTAGCTGGATTCGCACTTGTATATACACTGACAACTATTATCCCAAAATTACAGGTAATGTTGATTGCCATCGTTAGTTAAACATAAAAAATTACACAAATGAAATGTATTTGTATTGTAATTATCTTAATAATAATATTGATCTTATTATTTCTTAATGACCCCGGGGATACCCATTGAGGAAAAACAAACATGACAAGTGTGCAAAAAGCAATGGATAGTTTTCATTATAAAACTTATGTACATATACTTTTTTCTGAAGAAAATTCTTTAATCATTCATATTTAGAAGAAGTTTACTTTATTTCCAGGAAGCAATTCCCCCCGACATATTTTCCGTATGCAAAGTGACCTTAGTGTGACCCATCTCGTAAAAATCTGGTGATCACAATACGCATGGATGTCCTTTAAAATAAAGTATTATCTGAATTTACATGTTAAACACGTGCTCAATTTCCATGCTTTTATGTTGATTTTTGTCAATTGTTGACAAACAGGTGACAATCGTTAAACTTCGACTTCAAAACACGAACTTTAATTACCTGCCATATTTTCACAACACTGACCGATTAAAAGAAAAATTGTCGATTATATGAAATTTAAACGAAAAGAATGATAAATTCGTGCACATAAGACTACGTTAATGATGTTTGTATGCATTGGTTCAACAAATGGAAGAACATTATTATTCACCGGTCACTCTTTTCTTATGACTTTAACCATTACTAAGATATTATCTTTCTTTATTTTACGTTTGTTGATTGAGTAAACATATTTTATCACTATGTCAATTTCACGTTAGTTGTGTCAATACATGAGACATACACAGCATCAACTTCAGAAACTCGTCTTTAAAAGAATTATTGCCCCGTAGAAGCGGTGAATGTCAAACATTGTCAACCCTAGATATTTTTTTACTTGAAATTGCTTCCATTGTAAAATAATCCTTTCTGGTTGAAAATTGTGGTAGTCGCCTTTTCTAAGGACAATAATTGCAAACTGTTTGCAACTTTCATAAATAAAGGCAACAGTAGTATACCGCTGTTCAAAAATCATTAATCCATGGACAAAAAACAAAATCGGTGTAACAAAATAAAACTCAGGGAAACGCATTGAATGTAAGAGGAAAACAACGACACAACATTAAAATGTAACACACATAGAAACGGACTAAGCATTAGACAAAATCCTATGAGAATAACAAATATAACATCAAAACCAAATACATGAATTTGGGATAGATAAGTACCGTGACACGTCTTATAGTAATGTGAATTCACACTAAAAAATAAGAGAAAACAAACGACACAACGGAAACACAACGTTAAAATGTAAAACACACAGAAACGAACTATAATATAACAATGGCCACGATCCTTGTTATCTAACATGAAGGTATAGAAAATAGAATAGGCAAAAGTTACCCAAGGTTCAAACAAATAGGTACATTTTTGGAACTTTTGGTTAATAAGCTTCCTTGTAATTACAAACGCTCTATCAAGGATATTTTGATAAGAATTTGGAATTCGGTGCATATAACAATGAAGATTACAATTGGGAAGCTACTGTCATCTTTTTAGAACAACAACACATATAGAAAGTAAAAATTATGACAATATATACATAGAACGTAAAACAATCTTTAACCAGATGTTAGCTGTATGAAAAAGCAATGTCTATAATTTCAGAACTACGGTTCATTAACCAATCAGATGAAAATACAATAATGGGACAGGAAGGTATAGAAATGGACATCAGATGTATCTCTGACACAGTACAAGACCTTACTTTGATGTTAGAATCAAATGGAATAGTTAAAGCTGTTGGTGATAAGAAAACTGTGATATATTCTGTTATACCCGTTCGCACAGATCATCTGTCAAACTATGAATGTATGGCCAGTACGCACTCGTCAATAATGATTGCAGTTAAATTAAATATAAGGTGTAAGTATGTACGATAATGACGAATTCAAATTATTTTTTCTTCAGTTATTAAAATGACAAAGAACATTAATTTTTCTGTTTAATACACGACGGGCGTTTTTTAAGCCCTTCTGCTGGATATTCACACATTGAACCAGTGATGTAAAAGTAAAATCTCAAAAGTACTGGAAAGTCCATAATCACATGGCAAAATCAAATAACAAAACACATCAAAAACGAATCAACAAGAACTGTCATATTCCTGACTTGGTACAGTACATGTACATATAGATTCTGATTAAAAGTTTTTTCTGCAAAAAAAAGGCAATTTAAATTTTTACAATTTTTAATTAATATCACAATTCGAACTTTAATACTCTTTACTCTATATGCCCTCCGATTGGTTTAATAGGTTTGCTAAAATTACAAGTATCTGACATTTTAATTAATGTCTCAAAGATTCTTTTGGATCGTCGAGTTTTTAGCATATTGAAACACATTTTAAAAGTAAAAATTCCATCAGCTAAAGTACAAATGACAAAAAGAGAAGGTTAAATTGATGGTTGTCAGATCTATGTAAGCAAAAGTTAGACACATGATTTGTATGGAACGCCAACACTGTCTTGGTATGTGCATTTACTTTTATATGATGTGCAAACACCTTTATATGATGTGCAAACACCTTAATATGATGTGCAAACACCTTTATATGATGTGCAGATATCCTTATATGATGTACAACCACACTTATATGATGTGCAAACGTCCTTATATGATGTGCAAACATACTTATTTGATATGCACATATCCTTAGAAGATGTGCAGCTCCTCTTTTATTATGTGCAAACATCTTTATATCAAGAGTTGTGTCATAATAGCATATGCTTGTATTCTTATATGAAGTGGTTTGGTGTATTCATTATATGATGTGCAAACATCCTTATATGATGTGCAAGCATACTTATATGATGTCAACACGTACTCATAATTATTTTATCCTTTTTTTTTAACATTTTGACGGATTGTTAATAACCATGCAGCCGATCTGGCTACTCTGGATCTAAGCTGTTGTTTGAACATTTGTAACCGTGATGTGTTTTCTAAACCGATTTACAAACAAAAAAACGCGGTATGATTTGAAAATGACCGACGAGGTACCAGGCAGGAGCAAGACATATTACCTGACACAAACGAAATTTTCTGTTTACGCGTTACTCGTTACTCTAACATTTGAATGTCGCATGCTTGGCATAATGCAATCAATTATCAAAATCATTGCTTTCTTTTAATGCGATTTGGATGGAATTCACGTTCCCCATAACATAACCCGAACTTAGAATTAAGGAAGCAGTTGTCCATCGCTGTTGAAAGTTATAATCATTGTGTGTATCGGGAATACAAATCAAATATAAAAAATCATATGCAACGACAGGGTAAGAGTGTCTGACTTGACATGCACTATCCGATATGCAATTCTATTTTCAGTCAGTATTTCTAAATCGAGAATAACACATACTTTTTGTTTAGGAAATGCAAGATAAACAAACGTGTACGTTTCGAAACAATTATTTTTCAAACCTCTTTTCTTACAGCGTTATAATGGTTTTGTTGAAGCTTAGTACATATATATATAATTTGGAAATAGAATAAAACTAAATTTCTTCAAAATAAGATTTAAACTCGAATTATAGATCCGCCTGCAGGTAGAGTTATTTACACTAATGGAACGATTGGGTGTGAGTGCGATGGAAACCCAGCAATTTATACTGTTTACAGATTAGATCAAATATCTAAGCATGGGGAACTTGTCCATTCAGTAAATTTGGTTAATGAAACATTCACATTCGACACAGATCCTTTTCCTTACCAAAGAAATGGAAAATTTAGATGCGTTGTTTGTAATGGAATACCAGACACCAATGGGAATATACTACATACTTGGTCGAGAAATGTGAACTATGAAGGTATGAAAGGTATTAATTACGCTGTATACATTGTGTGCGTTCAAAACAAAGTAAGCCTCAGTAGTAATGCTAAAAGACAACCATTTCAACGCCAGGGATGTATAAATCCATATTCAACTTTGTGATCAGTTCAAAATGAAGATATTGGTATGAATAATGTACATACTAAGTTAACGTTTCTGGAATATATCATTAGTTTAAATTTGATTATTTCACATATTAGTCCTATTCCGATTGTGATATTTTTCATTAAGTGTGGATTTTCATGACGAGTTATGAATCTATTACTGGAGATGCTTACCCTGTTAACCACACCAGGGTCACTCCTTTATTAGTTCATTGGTTTGTTACAGATTTTGTTTGTTTCCTTATTAAATAACTGTAACGGATAGTTATTTTTCTTTTATGTGAGTGGACTTAAGAAAAAAATAAACATGAGTCATGAATATTATTAAATACAATAATCCAATCTCATAATAACAGACAAACACTTGCTTAAAGCGTGATCGAGGAAATTATTCTGACCTAGAGTAGATTAGTCAGAAATTGAAAATTATTGTACTTGAAGTACACGAATTCAACTGTCAATTTTTTTCACACTGACATATTTAATTTTGATGTACATATACCAGTTGTAACCCTTTTCAGCAAGTCATTGTATTTTAAAAGAATACACATTTACCATTTGTTTTTCTTTAGGACAACCAAGTTAAGTCACTTAATTTAGTTTAATTTATATTTTGCCATCTAACAATTGCTTAATGATCTTTTCTTTGCATAGAAATATATTTTCTTACATGATGATGCTATATTAAAAACAATATGTGTCCATAGTTCATGAATGACCCACTCGCACTATCATTTTCTATGTTCAGTGGACCGTGAAATTTGGGTCAAAAATCGACTTTGACATTAGAATTAGAAAGAAGATATCATAGGGAATATGTGTACTAAGTTTCAGGTTGCTTTGGCTTCAACTTTATAAAATAATACCTTGACCAAAAACTTTAAACTGAAGCGGGACAGACGGACGAATGAAAAGACAAACGAACAGACGAACGGACAAACGAACGGAAGCACATACCAGAAAACATAATGCCTCTTCACTACCGTAAAACTCAACTAAAACATCCCACCGAATTTAGTTGATGGTGTATAGTCTTCAATATCTTAAACAACACAAACAGGAATAAATATTTAAGTTTGATAATTTTCATATTAATATATATGTATTAACAAAATGTTTACATATATTTTTATAAGGTCCACCTGTTTTTGCAAAACAAAATAGATATGTTAAGGTTGGAAAAAAGAGAAAATCATCAATGACCATGTCATTTCAAGTCTACAGCTATCCTGCTGTTGAAGAAATATTCCTGGAAAAAATAGGACATATGGATGACAAAAAAATGAAAATAACAAAATACACTTTGAAAGATATCTTGTTATACAGTGAATATGACAACTCAAGTGGAATCCAAGGTTATGATATTTTGATTGAAAGTGAGCTAGTAGACAAAGATGATTTTCAAGTTTATTGTATCACGATAACGAATCGCGCAAGCAATTTTAATTTTAAAATCATAAGGAAAGGTGGGTAGAAACTAAGAATAAGGCACTTAAGAGTAATTGATATATTGTGGTTGTTAAAAAATATTAATGTACAACTTTTACTTAACGTCAATCTGATTCGTAAAACCTTTATCAGGTACAATCATGACCTATACGGAATATCTGTTACTCAAATTTAGCCATGTAAACAGCGTCACCATCGTTTTCGTTCTCAATAGGATTTCTATGCCGAATACGACTGTATCATAAAATATTTGAAACTATACGGATGTTCTTTCGAAATTAGGAACTGCTAATCAACGTTTTGTGAGGAACTGCGTAGAGCTGATATTTTATGAGTTTGAAGTAATTTGTGAACTCTTGTTTGGCTATTGACAATTTTCATGTGAATTGTCCTAACTGATGCTATTTTAGTTTCATGTTGAGTTGAACAGAACGTCTTAATACTTCTTTTTTGCAATGCTCATTGTTATTTTTATGTTACAATTAATTTGCTTATATTAAAACATATGCCATAGATAGTATATACAATTGTCATTCTACAGTCCAACAAGTTGTGTTTAAGTAATAGAAGTATGAAGCATCTCTTTGATGATATGCAATTCTGATTAACATTCTGTCTTAATATGCATCAGCAAAAAATCAATACCAAACATGAAATTACAATGGTAGACGTAATTATGATAAAACCGATCATTACTCGAATACTTGTTATCTTAATTGATTGCTGGAAACGAAGACGATCTATGATTTTACGCAGAGAAACAACAATATCATACACATACATGACATACCCTTAAACAAATGTCGTTGTATGAAAGTATAAACAAAAACAATATTACTTTGAGCCGCGGCATTTTTCTATTTGGTCATTTAATTTTCATAATTATGAAATGCTAGAACTGAATATAAATACCAAAATAATAATAGAAATGTATCCATTGTAGACGAACGTGTAATTAATCAAGAGAAGAATACGCATCTAGTCACACTTTACATCGTAGGTGCGGTTCTATTAAGTTTGGTCATTGGGATTGCCGGCTTCTGTATAAATCACGTAAAGCATAGAGTTCAAAAACGCGTTAATGTGCATGAAGACTCTAATTATCATATTTATGATGAATGTGGGTCAATAACGAACTTTGCTGCCAGAAACTTACATTCAACAAACTCTATCAACGATAATACAGATCCGAATCAAACACAACTACGAGCAGTTGGTATTTCAACTGACGACAATGCAATTTCATGCAATAAACAGTTTATAAATAAAAGTTTATCACAAAGTGAGTTGGATGACACGAATCTTTTAAACGATTTATCGCCAATACCTTTCCCTTTCATACCAAACATGGACAAAGAAGTATCAAGTGACCAAAAGAGTCAAGTAAGTTATGACTCTGACAGTGAAGTATCAAATAGTGTTATGGTATGCAACGTTGGAGATGGATATGAACACGCTTACCAAACAGTAATCCTCGATCGTCCAGAAAGCCATCTGTACATTGGTATTACGAGAGAAAGAAATAACAGTATATCATTCACTGAATCTAATCAAAGTGAAGATTAAAGACTTGAAACAAGCTACTCAAATGATACAACTAACAATAATCTTTAATTTTTGTGCACATTGAAATGGATTTTCAGACGCAAATTTGAAATACAGTTTGCAAAAAAAGAAATGACATTGCTACAATGTTCATGATGTTGTCGTAGTCAACTTGTTTCCAAATACAGTGTTTGCCGACGTGCTTTCAATATTAGAATATTCAACACATGTACTTTGATTTTGCTTTCAGAGAATTCGAAAGACAGTGTTTAAAGTAGTGTTAATTTTATACCTCCATTATGCCGTATAGGAGGTTATTTTTGCGGGTGTAAAATTTTGCAATTTTAATCGAAAATCATACGGAATACCTTTGTGGTTATTATTTTGGCGAATCTAAAACTTTTATCAAAACTGTTGCATGTGCGTTTTTAAATTAGCAGAATTCATTTTGGCGATTTTCTCTATCCGCAAAAAATAAAAGCAAATTCACACTCCTCGAAAATAAGCCTCTATTCAGAAACTTTTTATCAGAATTATATTGTTAAGGGGGGTCGCAGGTATAAATCGATTTTTTTTTTGAATATAGGATTTCGCCATTTTATTCTTTAAATGAACTTTATCATAAACTTCGTAGAAAAATAGAATTAAAAAATTGGGGTCACCGTTCCTCACAGTTCAAAATCTTCCTTCAAAGGAAGCATGCATTTGGGTTAATGTACTTTTTTTTCAGGAAAAGGAGAAATAAAGGTAACATCGGAAAAACTAGAATTAAATTACAGAAATCGCATAATTTTTTTAAATTGTTTAGTTTAAGTACATCTTATTTGAAAATAATAGTAAATGAAATAGGTCACCGATGAGTTAAAAAAAGATATTTCATATTTTTTTCAATTTAAAAAATAAAATAAAATTTGTGATTTATTTTTTTTCAATTTTAATGCTAAAATATGGCACTTTTGTATCAAAGGGAGATAATTGAAGCTTTTACCTTGATATTAATATTCTAAAAGAAATCTGGGACCAAAACGAATCGATTTTGTTGTTGAGTTTTGTAACATGTCATGAAGTAACAATTAATTTAATTATTAATTGTAATAAATAAAAGGTAGATGAAGTAAGACCTCTTTATGCCCCCAAAATTGATAAGTTTAACGAAATTGTTATAATGTAAACTTATAGATATTTATTGAAAAGTAGAATACTTCTGCTACATAAATATGGGATAATTTTTTACAATACAATGCACATATATCGGGTACCAGCATCATTAAGACCTGCTAAATTACAGAAATCTTCACACTTTTAGCTTTTGCGTTAAATTTGGGACGGTTTTCATCTTAAATTGAAGTGGCCGCATTTGTGTTCATTCTTAATATTTAAACGTAAGTTGTATTTGATGATAATACATAACATATATAAAGATTGAGGGTGAACACGGATGTGGCCACTTTCATTTTTGACAAAAACTATCTGAAAAGTGTGTTTATAAATCTCAACTTGTACGATTCGCTCGTGTATGTAACAATGTTTTAGATTTTAACGAGAGAAATTTATGTATTACTGAAAAATTATTACACCAGGGTTTTCGATATCACAAACTAGTCAAAACATTTACTAAATTTTATCATCGGTATAAAGACATCATTCGTAAATATAGCTCAACATGCAGACTTCTAATACGTTCAGGTATTTCACATCCAATTTTTTATGGTAATATTCTTTATAAAGCACAAAGGTGTCAGTATTCACCTCAGAAACTTACAAAACCTTTGAATAGACTTATTAAGAAGGGATATAATTACGATACTGTTGTCAAGTCATTAAAGATTGCATATTTTGGCGTTAATATTGAGTCACTTGATAAGGTCTTTGCATCGGAACTAAGCACATTTATTCTAAAAACAGTTGTTGGCATGACACGGGTTATGTTCTTCTCATATATGTTATGATGGTATGATACTAAACCCCTAACGGGACGGATTGTACCTGATGTTCATATGAAATTATAATCTTTCAGTCAGTTTTATTGAAGTCTGGAGCTGGCATGTCAGTTAACTGCTAGTAGTCTGTTGTTATTTATGTATTATTGTCATTTTGTTTATTTTCTTTAGTTACATTTTCTGACATCAGACTCGGATTTCTCTTGAACTGAATTTTAATGTGCGTATTGTTATGCGTTTACATTGGTTAGAGGTATAGGGGGAGGGTTGAGATCTCACAAACATGTTTAACCCCGCCGCATTTTTGCGCCTGTCCCAAGTCAGGAGCCTCTGGCCTTTGTTAGTCTTGTATTATTTTAATTTTAGTTTCTTGTGTACAATTTGGAAATTAGTATGGCGTTCATTATCACTGGACTAGTATATATTTGTTTAGGGGCCAACTGAAGGACGCCTCCGGGTGCGGGAATTTCTTGCTACATTGAAGACCTGTTGGTGACCCTCTGCTGTTGTTTTTTATTTGGTCGGGTTATTGTCTCATTCTCAATTTTATAGTATGGTATATTTGATAGATTTTTCATATTTTGGCTTGAATATGAGCGTCTCAAATGACTAAATCAGTTCAAATCTTTCACTCAAATTAATTGAATCGACTGAAGTAGATACTTATTATAAGTGTTTAAAAGGTGTACATAATCTTTCGTAAGATAAACCTGAAATTTGAGGTCAAAATGGGTCTTTGCCTTATTACTCATTTAAAATGAAAAAAAAAATGTTTTCATTTTTCGGAAATTTTAGCTATAAAGGGCCCTCGAGCCATTGATATTTATATGGTGATCTTTGTTTTATTAAGATGTAATTGTTTTCTCTACTGATTATTATTGTTATCTTTATAACTGTTTTTTTTTTATTGAAATGATTAAGAGAACAAGGTGAAGAGATGAAGGCTAAAATTACCTGTCCTTCAATTTACAGACTTATCAAGATATGTATTTCGTATGGTATGTGACATCCGTATTCGTATTGATTTGTTTCTTGTGACAATCAATGTGTAATATATCTTAATATTAACTTGTTAGAGAATTGATTATTTGATTTCGATGAAATGTGATGTTTTTTCTTTGTGAGACCTGTTATCAATATCAAAATTTTAGGAGTGAACGTTGTGATATAATTGTTGTAAAAGTTAATTAAGGAAACATACTACTTGGAAGGTAATGCACAATTGTATTTCCCAAAGAACTGGATATAGTACTCAAATATGTATAAAAAGGGAGTAGGTTTGGATACATTAAAATGTTTATTCCCGCTGCAAATGTTTGCACCTGTACTAAGTCAGGAATCTGATGTACAGTAGCTGTCGTTTGTTTATGTAATTCATACGTGATTCTCGTTTCTCGTTTTTTTTTAAATTTTATATAGATAAGACCGTTGGTTTTGCCGTTTAAATGGTTTTACACTAGTAATTTTGGGGCCCTTTATAGCTTGTATGTAGGTGTGAACTAAGGCTCCGTGGTGAAGGCCGTACATTGACCTATAATGGTTTACTTTTTTATAAATTGTTATTTAGATGGAGAGGTGTCTCATTGGCACTCACACCACATCTTCCTATATCTATATAAAGTGTTATTAGACTGTATAAACAAATTTATGTAGACAATTTGTTTTGATTCATTATTAGTTATTATGTATATATGTTGCTGGTTATCAGACATGAGTACATCCTTAAGTTATAGATGACTGTCACAATGATAGCAAAACTTGTGGATAATGAAATGTCTAATTCATGCATGGACGTCAATCAATCATTCATGATGCAATTTTTTAGTTTTGAATAAAGATAAACAAAAAATACAATTTCAAAAGTAAAATTCAACTATAATGAAAAAAAGCACTTAGAACCTGAAAACATTAAAGGCTTCACTATATCAACCAAAAGGATTATGTAAAATAAGTCTCAAATTCCGAGCTTATTATAGGCTTTTTCAAAAAGGGATGATGGGTTACCCCTGGTTGTATAGGTAGATAAAGCTCCAACGTGTACGCTTGTTGCTACATGTATAGATGACAGTTACAACATTTGATTGCTAATGGAACATTAATTGTCATACTAGGGATACCTGTCGAATAATAAAAAATTAATGCACAAAATTAAAACCTGAATAACATTTTATATGTTGGAGATCCTCAGCAGCTCTCCACATCAAAGTTATCAGAGCCTATAGTACAAACTCAGACTACTGTGATTTATTTATTTTTCGTGGATACCAAATTTCATGGTTTTAAGAAACACATTATCTGTGAATCGTTCTTTTTTTTGTATGTTGCATTGTTGTATTGTTTTTTGATGCACTTCGGTGTTCTGTTGTTTTGTTGTTTTCCTTTTATGGTGGATTTGTTTTCCTCAGTTTTAGTTTGTAAACCGGATTTGTTTTAATTCAATCGATTTATGACTTTTGAACAGCGGTAAACTACTGTAAACTTTATTTCGAAGGTTAAATAAAACTACTACTTAACTGAACATTTTGCAGTTTTGAGATTTATTAAGGTCTTTCCTCTACGCGAGGAAAGACCTCATTGTTTTTCTAATGTTGTTTTTTTTTGGTTTTTCTTCCAACATTTTTTTGGGAATCCTCTCCCCCCGTTTCAGTTGAAGTTATCAAGACCAAGTATGGACCATCAATAGACCTCATCGTGAAGTATTACCAGATGACCCTGTTAAGGATTTCATCATCTGCTGTAGAAGTTATCTCCCTTTTATTGGATTTTTTCTACATGACCCCTCCTTGTTGTTTTCTAAGATATTTTGCCCTTATGTAGACAATAGACACATCTCATCATGATGTAATACCAAATAAGGCTGCTAAGGATTTAATTATCCCTTTTGAGAGTTATGTCCCTTTGAAGCAATTTCTATTATTTGCAATTTTCTTAAAAACTATTAGAGATAGAATCGATTTGAAAACGATAACATGTACAGGAACAGATGGTAATATTAGTGAACATATACAATTATTTTATTATTAACTCTTATAAGGAGTTATTCCCCTTGAAAATGTGTACACAGAGATTTGGCACCTACACAAGTAATCTTAAGTTCACGTGGCCTTCAATTTGCACCCAAAGGTCAAAGGTCATCGAGTGCCAAAAATAAATACGCTGCAATTTCAAGCTGGCATATTAAGAAAACGATAAAGAGTTTGCTGCATACATACTGCGTATGAAAGATTCCTCTTGACGAGTTCAACATTTTATACAATAAGTTAAAAAATGTGTGACCATCTGTTTAAAAGTTACGTCGACAGAACTCTTAAAACTATAGTAACATGTGTATATCTTTTATAAGTTAACAGATGTCAACCTACTATAAACTGTAAAGATGATCAGTAATTCAATTTGAGGTCAATGTCGGGACATGATGAAATTTAACCTTCAACTTCAAAGTGTACTATGACCTTGACCTTGTGATATTTGAAAGGTCAAGTGGTCCTGAGTTGAATGGTGGTAGTTCCATCTCTCTACAACTTCCGGTTCTCAAGTTTGGTATGGCATCATATATTTGGCGATTCATTGTGACCTTGATGAAATTCGGAATTGTCCCAAAATGTTGTCATTCAACTGCAGACCATTTATCATTTAACAGATGTGAGATATCTATTGACGTTTAAGAGATAATGCAGTTTGAAATTTTTCGAACGGAGGCATGTATTTCTGAATTAACAACAGCTTACCACCTGAAATTTTCCTAATTTAGTACGCCAGACGCGCGTTTCGTCTACATAAGGCTCATCAGTGACGCTCATATCAAAATATTTATAAAGCCAAACAAGTACAAAGTTGAAGAGCATTGAGGATCCAAAATTCCAAAAAGTTGTGCCAAATACGACTAAGGTAATATATGCCTGCGATAAGAAATCCATATTTTTTCGAAAAATTCAAAGTTTTGTAAACAGGAAATTTATAAAAATTACCACATTATTGATATTCATGTCAACACCGAAATGTTGACTACAAATTGAACGTCGAAATGAGCTCTACTGAAAAATGAATAATCTCAGATGGTTAGGTTGTCGCATATCAAATGAAAGTCCATAAAGCGTGCATTTCAAATATCAAATTGACGTCCCAAAAAAATCGGTTTGGTAGGATCAATGAGTGCAAAACATAAATTTTCTTTGAAGATAATGTTGTTGCATATAAAATGAAAGGTGATGATGTGTACATTTCAAATATCAAATTCCTGTCCTCCGAAAAATAGTTGGATTTGGTTATTAAGTGCAAAACTCAAACTTTCTAGAACATGGCGTTGTCGCATATAACATGAAAGATCATTAAGTCTACATTACAAATATCGTACTAACGATCTCACAAGAATTAGGTTGATGGGGTCATTAAGTGTAAAAAGTGAAAAGATTCAGAAGGTATGCTTGTCGTATATCAAATGACAGTAGGTAACAACTACATAACGAAAACATCACTTTTACAGGAAAGACCTTTCAATTGTTTTACAAACAATTGAGATACAAGTTGATTTTTTAAACGTTATGGTATTTAATAATATTCTCAATTTTTATTTAGAGCAATTCGATATAAAGTAAATTTCAATTGACATAATCATCAATCTATTATCAGTTTGATATAGAAATTATGCCAACATAAAAGACTTATTTCTTTTTATTTTGTAAATGCAGAAAACAACAACACGGTGACAATATATAAGGTCTGTCGCATTCCTATTTACAAATATTGTTTGCAAATCATATGCAATAACCCACTATTTCCGATTACTTGCTTGTGCCTTTGACATTTTAATTGATTGATCTTGACACCTTAAACCACATCCCCATCAACATTCAATAATGGGTTGCAGCCGGAAAAGAGAAATGAATATCATGCACATAAAGTCAATCAAGTGTATCTGGCAAGACTTCATAGTATATGCCTTTTAAAACATACATTGACTAAGAATGAAATTGTTGACATCCTTTGGGAAGAAACCATGAATCAGATATTACTGCAATTTTTAACATTCCATTGGTATGCGTTTTTTTGTAATTTTACTTATCCCTCGACAATTTATGGACTTGCTCCTGTGATAGTTTTGATTTTATTTTTCTCTTTTACACATTTGAGCATTTTTGATACATGCTGGGTGACTGCGCTATTCTACAGGACACTGAATACATAGCTCATGTAGAAATATGAGAGTGTTTCAATAGCAATAAAGGACACAGGTATACGCATATTACCCTTTATCTTACCTCTTATACATTTCTAGGAATATGATTGGTTAAAAGCGTCCTCGTGGAAACCGTGTATATTTAATATTAGGTTAGTTGGGAGGCGGGGCTTATTTCATACACGGTTAGTAGTGTCGTTACGTCCCTTTAGAAAAACAAAACAGTACTGAGAAAAAGTCTTCAAGGTTTCAACAGACGACGAAAGTGATGATAAAGTGAAATAAATTCATAAAACACATTTAAATCTAACAAGTTGTCATGTTGGCATCTGTTTTTGTAGGATCAAAGGAAGTAGTTTCTTAATCATGTTAATGCTAACTGTATTGAAAACTTGCTCACTTTGATCGGTCACTAGTCTAAATTTTACACGTTAAGATAGTCGGTAAGATAAATTCGTTACATAGTGTTCTAATGGTGTAATACGGTATATATGGGGTCAGTAAATTCCATATGGGGATTCGAGCTTCGCTCTCAACCCATATGGAATTTACTGACCCCATATATACCGTATTAGGTCACTAGCACACTAAGTAACTAATAGTATTTTCTATTTTAAAGTGTCGTTGATAAATCAATACAATTCCGCGCAACAAATGAAAGTTGATTTTGATTCTTGACAAGAATGTTTCTAAATAAATAAAAAAGTCATCATTAAAATCAGATAAGCTTTAATTCAAAGTTTTAAAATCTAGAACAATGTAGTATTTGACCCAATAAACAATTGGGGATATCACAACGTTGTCATTTCCTGTATAGATTTCCCAAAACACTTGTAACGTAGAGGAAGTTTACAATAAACATCAATATTGTTTCGCTCAAAATATAAATATGTGCAAAATAACAATTGATTTGTAAGTCATTGTTATAACCTTGAGAATATAACCTTGTCCGACTTTATATTCTGTGAATGAATTATTTGTCATTGATTGAATACAAAGTTAATACCGTATCAAAAACTGGAGCTTTTCATATTAGTTACTTTATCATTAAGTCACATGTTGCTTGCAGCTGTCATATATATGAATTTATACACTAGGAAAAATATTAAGCCACTGATATTTGTCGTTTACATTTTATTATTTTGTACAGGTGTTTACTTGTATGATGTCTTCATGCAAGTTATTACTTGTATAAATATAATTGTACAAGTATTTACAAAATAAATAGCATGTACAAAAAAATATATGGCATGTACACAAAATATATATAGCATGTCACTAGGAGTTTTAATTATTGATTTTTAGAATACCATTGTTCTATGTAAAAGATGTGAAGATGCAGGTGTCACGTTTACTTTAAGTTATTGAGGTATTATGCACGTGAACCAAGCTTCTCATGCAATTGTTCTGCAGTTAGCCATGTTTTAAGAAATTACATTCACAACTCCATGAAAAAATTGCTAAGATACGGATGTAGTATCGCAGTGTGAGTAAAGGACAATTGTGTGGTTAGACAAATAACATTTGTAGCAAGTCCTGTCCTTGAAAAAACAATTATTGCAAAAGCAACATCTATTATAATTAACCAGAACAATAAGAAACTGGTTGAACATGATCCATTGGTCGAACGACAGCCGGTTTCGTTTCTACTGCATTTAATAGAGGGTAGATTGAGAGTTTGGAGACAAAATAAATTCGAGACATACCCCAAGGAACACCAAACCAACTTTCCCTGGCGGTGGAGGCGGTGTACACCTCACAAGGAAACATAACATTTGATAACTATTTCAGAGACGATTTTCAGCCAGTAGTTGTCATCGCCTTTTGACAAGTATATATGACGTTCAACAAAAAAGTTAAATAATATAAAAAAGGACTTAAAGGAAAATAAACAACGGAAAAGTCTTTTATCAAATTTCAAAATTAAAAGCCCAAACACGTTAAACGAATTGAAAACAACTGTCATATTCCTGACTTGCTACATACAATGGCAATGTATAAAAGGGTGGATTAAACCTGGTTTTGACTGATATGACAATCTCATCGTTCATAGCAAACAGAAAAGGACAATACTTTAAATTGACATACTGTAGTGCAATTACATGGCTTGTTATGTTGTTATGATATATTCTTATTGCTAATAATGTAATGTACTTATAAGATACATGGTTATTAAAACGACTGTTTGGTCCGTAATCCCATAAAACAATTAAAACCATTTCCAATATTGAAACATATTGTAGCGCTTAAGGATGTTCGCTCCTCTGTTTAAAAATAACAAGCTTTTTAAAAGACTGTAATAAATTGATAGTATATAAATAAAAGTTACTAAAATAGCAGAGAAAAATGTAGGGTTCGTGCGCTTGTTTTCGAGATATAAGCCATTAAAAATTTGGCGGGAAATAATTCTCTTTAGACTTTTCATTCATTTAACATTGTCACCTTTCTTGTTTAAAAACAATGATAAAATAACAAGGATTTCATAAGATTTTGAAACATGTCTTTTAAAACCATATGTAGAATAAAAATATGAAAAAAGTAGGGGTTAGTGGGCATTTTTGTTTTTAATGTTAATACATGGATAAAACCAGAGGATTCCAAAAATCTGGCAAAAATTCAAAACAATGAGGAGCAAACATCCGTAACATTTTCTTTGTGTATATATCTTGAAAACTATTAAGTAGAGTTAAGTACATTCAAGAACTGTCTATATTATGTCGAGTCTAGTCAAGTAAAATCAAATTGTCTCTTCAAACGAAGAGGTTCTTGTTGTGGAATCCTACACGCAACTCAACGTTGCTTCCCATCCCGGAATACGTGAATTCGTTCCCAGTTTTATGGTGGGGTTCGTATTGCTCATTTTCTTGTTTTCCTATGTTTTGTTTTGTGTACTTTCGATTGTGTGTTGGTCTTCTTTTTTTACCCATGGTGTTGTCACTGTATTTTCGGCTTATGAATTTGAATGGGCCTTAAGTATTTTTCGCCTCTCCATTGACGATGATTTGAGTCTTTAAATTGTAGACCTGTGGCATCACAGAAGAGATATTAAATGTTTAAACAAAACATCTGTCTTTTTCGTGGATATATAAATTGTATGCACACTTGAATAAAATCCTTGTCAAATCTTTAAATGACAATTTATCAAATGTTTATGAAGTAATTTTCATTTCAACTGAGGCTTAAACAAATATTAAGACTCTCAAGTTCTTTATTCATCAATGCTTTCGAATCATCATTTTAGTTGATTTCATGGAGTAGTATGAGCCTTTCCAATGAGTCCACTCAATACCGTTAGCGTACGATGTGTGATGTCCCGCCAAATACTTTCCATTTAGGTTTGAATAATGACATTCTCCGTACCACCAGGCTCCACTATAACCTACTGCACAATTTGAGGGACTATAAAACATCATACCGTTATGATAAGAAAAAGAGTCACCTACAATTTGAAATAAGATGACATTAATTTCCAAATTCAATCATTGTTTCTAATAAAAGGTATTAGTACATACAGCTTGAAGTTATTACTTGTCTTATCAGCAATTTAGAGTTGACACTTTTGTATAATCTCTTTAAGAAGTACGTGAATATAAATACGGTTTCCTTTGTTTTATTAATGAACAACAACAAAAAACGACAAAAAAACATCATTGAATTATTACAAATAAAAGTGAATTAAATATTTGATATTAGGGGTTTTGACCTTAGTAGAAAAAAAAACAAGAAAAACAGTAATTGGACAACAATTCACACTGTTACTAAACGTTGTAAAACTAATTTCAGATTTGTGGTAAATTATTATAATATTGTTAAATGTCATCTGGTCCATCATCATTAATATATTTAGTAGGTGAAAAACGTATAAAAAATCATTTTCAAATAGATGAATACTTATAAAAATGTCCATGCGGTGAGTATTTTTATGGTTATCCTTAATATTAGAAATTATTTTGTGCATTTATGAGCAACAAAAAATGCAAATTAAATATTACATTAAACATTTAGGATTGATCATTACCGCTCTTCAAATCCGACAAAATCAGTATGAGGACATGTTATAGGACAGTCCCCATAACAGTTCTCCAAATATATTTATAACAATTTGCGATCAAAACGCTTATTTGCAAGAACATTTGTGGGACTTTCTTATCTAGAACTGATTTTTTTTACATCAACATATAAATAAAGTTTTTATCTTATTTACCAGTATCACTTTACTTAATATTAATTTCTTCATTAATATCTGTAACTGCTTGTTTCTATCAATTTGTTTTTCATTAATTTATTTTCTTTTCTCTTTTAAAAATTATTATTTCACATAAATAACTGTCTATCTTATCATGCTTATATTGAATAACTTTTCATATATGTTTTTCATGAATATTCATTTTGTATTTGTTTTAATAGTGTTTTTTAGCATTACATTAAATTAATTAATTAGATTTATTACATTGTTACTGTGAACGCATGGCAAAAATTAAATATGTATACTCAATTAACCAAATATCTTTTACTGCATACGATTTCCAAACACACTACACTAAAAAATTAGATAGACTCTGTAAACAAACTATGTTACGTGTATTAAACATTAAAAACATTGAACCTCATATGCAGGTAGCCCATGTTATGTACACCACAATGAATAACAATAACGGGTTTTGTCATTGTTAAAGACTGCAAGATGTATACATCAGACATTGGTAGATAGTCGTATAATTGTTGGCACTAATACTAATATCTTAAAACGAATTAGGTATTGGTTGGTTGTAATTTTCGCAATAAGTTAACATGTATAAAGTTTGTTTTGTTATATTTGTCGAAAACTGTGTTTGAAATTTTATGCAATTTTGTAGTTGTAAAATTCGCTGATTATCAATTTGTTACATGGTTGTCCGATGTTACTATTTTTTAAATGCTTACCAGCGTTTCCAGAGTAGTTATACACAAGAAGACGAAAGTTACTTTCTTCATCAGCAATGGAAAAGACTGTATATTTTGCATACCTTTTGTTTCCCTCAAAATCTTCTAATTCGATCCTGATTTCATGATTATTATGAGAAGTTATCTCATGGATATTAACATTACCTGCAAATTACACAGATTAAAATAAACCTCCAGTAAGATGGCAGACATCAGGTACTTATCCAAGACAACACCACATTTAGCCTGCCTCAAACTTGAGCAAACGAAAAGCAACTGTCATTTTGGTAGGTGTTATAATATATTTATTTTTTATAGTACATCGTATTTTATTGAACTACATAAAATATTACAGTATTGAAAGTATTTTGAGATTACAGGACTAGTATAAACATATACATGTACTTTTGTTGCTTTAAATAAACTCATCATAGATACCAGGACTAAATTTTGTATATACGCCAGACGTGCGTTCCGTCTATAAAAAGACTCATCAGTGACGCTCGAATCCAAAAAAGTTAAAAAGGGCAAAAAAAGTACGAAGTTTAAGAGCATTGAGGACCAAAATTCCTAAAAGTTTTGCCAAATACAGCTTATTTAATCTATGCCTGAGGTAGAAAAGCCTTAGTATTTCAAACATTAAAAATGTTGTAGACAGTTAATTTATAAATATAACCATATCAATGATAATTCAAAAGTGCTGACTACTGGGCTGGTGTACACTTTCGAAAGATTTGGTTTTAAATATTCAGTTGTTTATTTGGTCATTTTTTTTTGTTCGAGCGTCATTTGTAGACGACAAACGATTGTTATTCATTCGATTGATGTGTTTGTGCTTTTGACATTACCATTTAATATGGGACTTTCCATTTTGAATTTCGGAGTTCGGTATTTCTGTGATTTTACTTTTTTGTCAAAATATATTAGCCTCAAGTCCATGTCCTGTGTCCATTTCTCATAACTGTATCCTTTTTGAAAAAAAATTCGGTATGAAGTTGGTAACCAAGAAGAGAGAAAAGAAAACCATGAATAAAGGATGATTTAAAAAAAATGGATGTGCTTCACAATGTTCTTTTACCATTCCAGCCAATAAGTAACAGAACAAAGGAAAGCATGCAGAACAAGGAAATTCCAGCTGGGGTGATCATGTAGGGGTGATCCGGCTCGGATGTAAGATTATGTGAACCCTGTCTTTTACTTGATCACCACTCTGATTGTTAACAAGCTAGATCACAATGTTAAATGAGTATGCATGTTTTTTTTAATTATGTTTGTTTTATTATATAAATATATGACATCACTATCAATAGGCATTCTGTATAAAGTAGCCGGGAATTATTTGAGGTCACGAAATAAGGTCTGATTCTAAACGTTTGTAAATTTTCAAGCTCTATATCCATAATTGCTTGAAATATTACTGATCATGTTATAAGAATCAAAAATATAATGTACAAAACATACATGTACAAGTAATTCAGATTGTATGGTGGAATTCTTTTTGTTGATAAATAAACTAATATTTTATATTCTATTATCTGAGATAAAAAAATTCGTATGCCATATGAGTTCAGTTAAGTGTATAAGAGATAAACATGAATTGGAGTTTACAAGTAATTTCCAATATTTTGTTCAATGTACTTATAATGTCTTTCGTTCAATCATACTACATAGATTCAAAGCAACGCATTCTTATTGTCCATCTGAAGTTTGCAGTGGTCATATCGCAATAAACAGGTACAGCTCGTTTTCCGTCAGGATATATAGTGTAAACACCGTCTGCTGGGTTTGTCATTGCAATGTCGGAGCACTCTCGTGGAAGTTTTGTGACTGAAATGCAAAATGTATTAATTCTAAATATTTGAAAATGTTTGTATCTTCTATAGGTTAGAACAGTGAGAATCACTTCTTAATAAATTAAATTCAAACAGTTTTCTTGTTAAGACAGCTTAGTAATTGACAGTTATATTTCGCATTCTTTACCAGTTAAATATGCTATGGTATGTACAGGTATTTCAAATAAAAGGTTAGAATTGTCCAACACTTTTTTCGGAGGTAACCGCAAAATTTGTACTGAAATTCTTATGAAAATTGGTTTTCATCGGAGATTTGAGACTTAATCCAACCTGACCGCATAATAGTTCATGGTACAAAAAGAAAGCAACAATCGACATCTTTGAAAGTCAATAAACTTTAGTTCATATCACATTTATCAATGTTCTTCAAACTCATCCAACGAATTATAGTCCATAGTTTGTATGTCAAATTGACACTAGTATTACTAACAATGAATTGATACTTTTCGTTCTAGATAATATGACCTTTGATATAATCTTTATAATTGTTAATCTTTAAGACAATGTAACTTTTCCCGCAAGGAATGTATGCACTTAAATTGAATACTAGTATACTGCAATGTTGATGATTGTTTTTTTTTTACTTTACGATTTGTTGTGAATTGTATATCTGATACAAAATAACATAGGATAAGAGAAATCCTAAACCACTATTTAAAGGGTCATTAGGGGTTTTCCATAATATTCAAATACAAAAGCATACTAGCCATTAGGTCTCATGTTAGCGCACGGTATATCCTGGTTGCATAACCTAGTTACATTACAAGGTGTAATACCACCAAATCATGGTACGTCACATCCGGTTGCATACGAAAGTAGGCCTAAAAAAATATTCCCTTGAATTTGACAGTTGTAGAAAATTAACCCTGCATTTCAATGCACTTAAATTTTTCTGAGTCGTAAATATGTATGTTGGATGTCTGAAAGCATCATTCTTTTTTTATTTGATGGTCTTATAAAATATTTTGGAACGTTAAGGTTACGTAGTTACCAAAGCAGGTAACATGTAAATAACAGTGTAAAAATTGGGTTGTTTACTTCCGGCGATGATTATTTTCTTATATGCAATGAAATGTAGTGTGAAATTTTCACTGTATCACTGGAAAGGATTAAACTTTACACATGCAAAGTATTTCTTTGGTTGAAATAAAGGTAAATACTGTACAATTTTTTTAAAAGTGCCAATTTAACAAAGACTAATAGGGAAAAATCAATGGTGGTATTACACCTATTTAGGGAAACTACATATGCACTCGTGACCTTATTGTACTTTCATTTTTAAAAGTTATTAATAAACCAGTTCATACATTGTAAACATGGACTATTCGGAATGGATTTAGACACAGAGAGCACGTTTGAGGTAAAATTGCCTTGAAATGAGGGTTTACGGGTGTTTTCTAAGTCAAATGAGTGGACAGACAAAGCTGTATTTAGTTTACTGTGTTAAATTTTAAATTACCCTGACAGATTTGTTTATACAACATGTGATTTTTTTTATTTCAGTGTTAACCATGTTCTGAAGAGCATTCTGTTGAAAAATCTCATATGTGAATTGGTCTGCAGATGACACTTCAGCATTAAAGTAAGTATCAACTATCATCATGTTTTTTTTGGTTTTTTTTGGCCGCAAAAGTTTACAATTTGCCATTGTGCCGTCTACATTTTGCACAGACAATAAATCATCTAAACACTTATTTGCCCTGGATTTACACACATCAGAATCCAGTCTCACATACTTAAACTTTATAATTCTTACCAATTATTTTTTGTACCAGCATTCCAAGGGACATAACCCTTTTTAAAAACATTTTGAGGTATTTTTTTATTACTCTTTCTCCCAATTTTCTAATGTAAAATACAAGAAAGTGGACTCTTTGTGTAAATCTATTAGAAATATACTGTTATGAGTAAATAAAAAGACTTTGATACCAGTAACAATAAATGATTGACTGAAAGGGAACCGTTATTTGTCACACTAGGCGAACAGACCAAAAACTTGAGTTACACATAAGGGCTTATAGAAACTTCCGTGTAGACTGTTAACATTTATAGAGAAAGTTCTTTCAGCTAAAACACTTTAATTATTGATTTAACATTACATTTATTTCATTTTTGTGGGGAAATAATCACATTTGTTTTAATTTTTAGACAAAAGATATCAAATTTTGATGAAAAAGGAAGGAAGGAGGAAAATGGACCAAAACAGACCAAAACAGACCTTCAAATGAACTCTAAAAGGTGCAATAAAATTGTTTATCATCTTAAAGTTGTCTTTTGTATTCTATATAATTGTTTGAATGCATAGATCATGAGTTTATGATCAGATATTAGTCAACACTGCATTTTATAATAATACACTGAAATTAGGATTTTTCGAAGAAATTAGACTGAAATTGCCGTAGGATATGGCCTTACATTATAGTGATTTTCTCTGAAACTATAGCTCTGACTGAGACAAAACTTGACAGTTATGCTTGAAATAACTTGCAATTGGAGGGGAAAAAATTACATTAAGTTTATTTGACATTTAGGTGTTCTTTAGGTGTAATACCACCAAATCATGGTACGTCACATCCGGTTGCATACGAAAGTAGGCCTAAAAAAATATTCCCTTGAATTTGACAGTTGTAGAAAATTAACCCTGCATTTCAATGCACTTAAATTTTTCTGAGTCGTAAATATGTATGTTGGATGTCTGAAAGCATCATTCTTTTTTTATTTGATGGTCTTATAAAATATTTTGGAACGTTAAGGTTACGTAGTTACCAAAGCAGGTAACATGTAAATAACAGTGTAAAAATTGGGTTGTTTACTTCCGGCGATGATTATTTTCTTATATGCAATGAAATGTAGTGTGAAATTTTCACTGTATCACTGGAAAGGATTAAACTTTACACATGCAAAGTATTTCTTTGGTTGAAATAAAGGTAAATACTGTACAATTTTTTTAAAAGTGCCAATTTAACAAAGACTAATAGGGAAAAATCAATGGTGGTATTACACCTACAAAAGGCGGAGCATGTAAGGTGATGGCCTTCTGATCTTTTCCCAAAAATAGATCCAATCAGGTGATTACATGTCTAAAATAATGTTGATTAAAGTTTAAAGAAAAACACATGTGAGTGCTACATCTTGTTTATATTTAATACCACAGTTAATGGTATTTGACTTAATTCGTAAACCACTGTACATAAATCATAAAAGATAACGAAAACAAAGTGACAATAAAACGAACGATATTTAAATCCTATTTATCACGACTACTAAGATTTCATAAACTGCTTAAGTTGTGCAATATTCGGATAAGATAAGCCTAGAGATCAGAAAGCATGCAGGGTTGGTGATACCGTAGGAGACGTAACGAATTGCGCGTCCGTTGGAGAAGAATAAGTATCCGTAATGTAATCCCTAAAGTGAGGTATTTGATGGATTGATTTTGCAGTAAATTTTGAAAACCTCACTGAAGTTTTCTGTTGCAATATATATTTTAAAACTTACCTCAGGCATTGCACATCCAAAATCAAACCTTGATTCCCCAGACTCTGTCATATATTTGTGTTTAAAACAGACCTGAAAAAACAAAACAAATCGTATAAGATTATTGTAATATGATTCTATGTATTGGAATTTGAAAATGACTGAAAAACAACATGCAAGATAGCCTTAGAAAACTTTGGATATGTACTCGATGTATTAGTCCTTGTTCGTTATGGGAATTTAGCAAGATATAACCAATACATATTATTTACTTCAACGTTTACTCATATGTGAGATTTAAGGGGGTTCGCGGGTCTAAATCATTTATATAGGATTTCTCAATATTTTTCTATAAATGAACTTTATCTTATAGTTAATAGAAAAATAAAATAAAAAAGTGGGGTCACCGTTCATTTGCGTTCACAATCTGCCTTCGAAAGAAGCATACATTTTTGTAAACGTGGTTTTTTTCTGTTGAAGTAATAGGAGAAATAAAGGTAATATCGAAATAAAAAAAAGAAATTTATTACAGAAATCGCTAAAATTTTACAATAATTTTGTTTAAGTACAGCTTATATGAAAAATATATTAAAAAAGATAGGTCACCGATGAGTTGAAAAAGATATTTCAATTTTAGAGCCAAAAAATGGCATTTTTCCACCAAAGAGAGATAATTTGGAACTTTTTCAATGATGTATACATTTTGAAAGTCATCTGGGGCCAACACGAATTGATTGTTTTGAATAATTTTTGTACCATATTATAAAGTACCAACTACAAAAGGAAATAAATAAAATGTGTAATGAAAAACAAATGTTTAATTCTTTTCTGAAATGTTTGTACCCTCGAGCCTCCTTAAGGAGTCTTTTTCTTCATGCGATATCTGACACAAAATATAGAATTGTATAAAGGTACGTTAAGTAAGTTATATCGAAAGGATGTACATCAACGAATTAGAAAGAATAAAACAATCTGTAGGTCAATATATGGACACTTAAGGTGGTACCTAACACTACAGGGAGATAACTCTCTAAAATCAGCTAAACGTTTTAATTACGTTGTGTTGTAAAGGGAATATTAAGCTTCTCAATGATCAAAATTGTTGTTTGTCAAACTGCTATATAACCAGTGTAATTTTTCTAACAAAACGGTTGGTTCCAAACTTTTGAAATTTTTATATACTTGTTAAAGGGTCAAAGTAAATACTTAGTCAAAATTTTATGAAAATTAAACGAGCCAAATTAATTTTAGTGAAAGTGTTGGGTACCACCTTAACACAAAATTGTCAATATTTTATCAATAACGTAGCTCATGTTTACAACATTGCAAAACTAATACATGCACTACCTTTTCCATTCATCATTAAAAAGAGTCGGAAGATACTAATGAAAGATAACATCAACAACAGTCCACGAAACACAGCAAAAAATATAAAGAATAAGTACCTCAGTATTGTCACAAAATACGTAATGTTGGCAATCTTGTACAATTTCCACATTACTACATGACAAACACTGCTGGTCTGCATCTAAATGAACAATAAATAAGAGTAAAAGAATTAAAACAATTGTGAATATTTTCGAACAAAGCTATGTTGAATAAACGTATATCGTCCTGTCAACATGACACTTTCAAAATAGTTTCTTTGCGGAACAGTCATTACATTTAGCTTGTTCATATATAAAAAATATATCAATTGCAGTTGAAGTATAAACCTTAAATTATAAACATTAATGTAAAAGAGAGGCGAAAGATACACATTGTTGAAGCTGTACTTTTCTGATGTTTTCTGATGTTTATTGCGTCATGGTTGCAGATGACACAAATTAAACAAATTAACGTATTCGCAATATATTATTTAGATGTTAGATGTGATACTCTGTATGTAGAGTATAATGATTTTTTTGTATATGGTGTATTAAAGAAATTCTCCCCGTCAAAAGGTTTGTATATCTAGTCTTTCGTAAAACATCAAACCCTTAAAAGATAGGAAAGTGCTACATTGCATTTGACATAACCATGATATCTAAGAACACAAATTTTGACATGGTTGTATAGATGACGGTTTAAAGTTATTCAGTTGAACCTATTTCTATCAATAGACTTAAATCCTTCAATCATTAAGCTACTTGCCAGAAAGAGTAACTTGCAATAGTATCATCAAGATGTTGACCCATCTGAACATATATTGATCTGCAATATACTCATAAATGATAAAGTTTTGATTTGTAAAATTGTTCGAACAAGGGATACTAATTTTACAGGTTTTCACTAAAAGCATGTATTCATTGTATTTTCATACATATGGAAATATCAATAAAAACAAGCGTATAGAGAAAACTATTTCAATAAGAAATAGAATGTTATTCATGTGTACATTATTCTTTATATAAATAAAATTTAAAAAAAATGGGTTAACTCTGATTAAAATAATTTATAATAAATGGTGGTATGAGTCTTGCAATTAAGCGTGTTGCTAAATTTGCTATATCACGAATATATTTGTTTTTTTTGTATTTTTTATTAACTTCCTTCCATTGCAATTTTTTGTTCGCAACACACTACAATCAGTACATGTCAGAATGATTTGATTTACGAAAAGACTATAAAGTATTAATAGTTGTTAGATTTAACTATTACAGATTGCGACATTACGTCGCGTCATATGATAAATGTATAGATGTTTGATATTCTATTACAGAATTGTCGACCAAAGAATTGTACAACACTAATAATTATGAGCATTGTGTCGTCATGGACTATCAATAATCAGTAAATTACTGAACGATATTATTTTCTTAAAAACTACCCGTCTTATTCTCAGTGTGTAGATATCAAGCAACAGCAATGACTACTGTGTAATATTCTGTGATGAAACGTTCTGAAATTTTCAGGGTTAATTGTAAAACAAATAATATTTGCAATCATTTATCGGAACAGAAACAATCAGGTAATTTGCATAAATGACGACTCTTTGTGTCTTCAAGTGGTTACACCATTATGGATATACTATACTAGCAAAATAAAATATATATACAGATTTGTGTATACAGTGAAACTTGATAAGCGTTTTAGTTTTCCTTACTTTTGTGCAAATTTAAGAAACTAAGACTTTTTCAAAATTGTTTTAAACTTGTGTATCATCATAACATTATTTCCATAGCAACACAGTTTAAATTATAATACCATTATATATGAATCTGTTTAAAATTATGATGATTACAATAATTTCTACAAATTTTTTATATATTTTTTTTTGACTGCAGAATTAGATTTTCTAAAAAAATGAAAACTTGGCATTTTATATCCATGGTAACAAAAAGATGAAACATACTTCCCCGTGACTTTTTCACATCATTGATAAGTTACAACTATGTTTTTTATGAATTCATGGTTGACTCGAACTCAGGTGTCCGCAAACATTTTTGTGAGCATTCAAAAATGGCCTCCAAAGGGTATTTTTTACCTTATGCAAACTACATAAAAAGGGGGGTGTATGTGATTATGATTGAAAATGAATATGAAAATATCAGTTATTAAATTACATTAATAAAATAATCAAATATTCAATAAAATAAAAAAAAAAATTCTTTCTCTTAAAAATATGTTGGAAATAGCCTTTTTGCGGTTAAATTCATGGATATCCAGAAGAGCTATGGCAACCAATGTGCTTAGCAACCACAATTTTGCGATTTTTTGTTTGTTTCATCAAGACTAGTAAATTTGTGAAGTTTGAAGAAAACCCATGACCATGCGTGCCACACGCCCTATGTAATGTATGTAATGTTTGTAAGAGTTTAAATAATTACAGAGAACCAGTATTTTAAAAAGGACAAGAAATGTAGAATTTAAAAGCAAGGTGAAGGATGCCAAAGAGATATTCAAACTCATATATATGTAATTCAGAGGTTGTCTTTTGTTGCTGTATATAATTTTTGGTTTTCGTTTATTGTACAAAAGTCCTTTTTCTCATTGGAATTTCTATTGTCGATACGGGGTTTTTAAAGCTTGCGATTCGGTATGGGGTTTGCTTATTGTTTGACGAACGTACGGTGACTTATAGTAGTTATAATCCAACTCATTTGGTCTATAGAAGGTAATATTCTTCTTGTTTCTATGTTGATACATTGACATTGTCAATCAATAAGCTATCAAATGGTGTATACAGTTTTCCTTAATAAGGGGCTGACGGTTCGCAGAAGTTCATTCCATTTTTCAAAATAAGCTATTGTATGATGTTCACGCGCATTTCGATATTTTAGTCCTTCGTGTCTCCCCTTTAATGTGTAGCGGAACATATTGACTATATACCATTTTCCCCTCTATTTATAGGCTTTCGAATGAAGTATAAGGTATATATGTTATTAGTGGCTGAAGGGTCACAGCAGTCAATCCATTATTCAAAATGTCCATTCCATTATTCAAAATTGTCTATTTCTCAATTTTCACGCGCATTTTCCCTTTGTACACTTGCGAAAATTGAGTGCTGCTACATGTACGTCTAGTGATATTTATTTCATGCGTATTTAGAACAATAACAAATTAATAATTATTTGTCGTTGATAGGCTCTAGAAATTTGACCAACCTGCTTAAAGGACAAGAAATTTAAAATTTAAAAGCAAGGCGAAAGATGCCAAAGAGAGGTTGTCGTTTGTCTCTGTATATCATTTTTGATTTTCGTTTATTGTACAAAAGTCCTTTTTCTCATTGGAATGTCTATTGTCGATACGGGGTTTTTAAAGCTTGTGATTTGGTATGGGGTTTGCTTATTGTTTGACGACCGTACGATGACTTACAGTAATTATGGTCTAACTCATTTGGACTATTGTAGATTATTTTCTTCTTCTTTCCTTTTTGACAAATGTCAATGTAAAAAATCGAAAAACGAAAAAAGTAAAACATCAGTATATATAACACTAAAGACTGAGCAACACGAACCAAATAAAAAAAAGGTAGGATCTTAGGTGCTCCGGAAGGGCACACATAACCGGCTCCAAATGTAGCACACTTCGTATATCTAGATGATTATTATAACAATTATATTAATTGGGATGACATATAATAATATATTTGAAATAAGATATGTTCCAATATTATTCAAAGTTTGCATAGTAATTTCACTCAGTTCCAAAATATGTAACTCTTTTTGTGGAATTAATTGATTATAAGTGGCCATGCGTTCTGTGGGTGAATCAAAATCAAAACAACATTTTATTGTCAAATTGTATATGTTTATGAATAAACGGTACATGCGTACTCATATTAATGAGTTAAAAGTACAAGCCTATTAGGACATAAAGCACGGAAGTTAAGGACCACCGGGGCATTTGGTTAAACCACTTGTACTATTACGGACAGTAATGATCGGACAATGTCGGAGGGCTAATCTCTTTGTGTGAGATACACCGTTTAATCTGTGTCATTTAAGCGACGACTTTGTACATCATTCTAAGTGACATGAATGTTTAATGTGTAGTTAAGCTAGATGTAAATCTTCTGAATTCCCAAAAAATATAGCAATAATCAAATGAGGATAAAGTCACATAGATAAATATTTATGATCAATTGATTAATTTATCTTTATTCAATTTATTGAATTTTGATCAATAACAGGTTTAAATTGTGGAATTATTTTTCTTTGTTTTTCAATTCGTTTTGAACGAACTAGTTAAAATTTGGTCATAGAGTTTGTACATTTATTAATGCAATATTAAAGGTACCGTACTTTTAGCTCACACGTACAGTATGCATGGTCACAAAACTAATTCAATTTATATTATTGTTCTACATAATTTTTCAATGAGTTTCTTTCAATTTTCTAAAAGTATATCACACAATTTTATATTTTTTTATACACTACTTTTATTGTAATAGTATATACATTTCAAAAAATACTTGAAATCATTGAATTCGGTGAAATAAGCGTTCAGTTCCTTTTGTTCAGACTGTTTATGACGTCTTTTCAATGAATTCGCAGGTTGTTTACTTTTTGATAGCAAGTCAAGAGAAATTGATTTATATATTAGCTGTAATTGACCTTGAACTAGCTTTCAGTGACTACAAAAACTGTTTTGTATAAATGTTCCGTATCCATTGTTTTATGTTGTTTTGTGTGTCCTTCTGATCTGTTTAAGGAGATGTGAAATGAGTGCCAAAAATGACTAATGTAAAACCATTGAAACAGGATAAAACAACGGTCTAATGTATATATATGTATTAAAATAATATAACGAGAAACAAGAAACCCCTAAGAACCACACCAACAAACGACAACCACTGAACATCAGGTTCTAGTATGAAAAATCAAAGATGAATTTGGCTCTACGTTTAGTTGTTGTTTGGTCATTCAACTTTCTACCTGTTTCCGTTCGGATACAGCATTGGCTTTTAAATACAATGTATTCGGCTTTTGACGTTCCTGATGGAGGTAAATCCACAGTAGCACTTCGAACGAATGATATTAATAAAGTGTTGTTTTTAGCTTATTCTTTATTATCAATATTTTCGTATCATCATCTTCGTTGACTTTAGTGAATAGTGATGGCCTCTCCAATGGTACCAATTAATACCATCAGCACTTGAAGGATGGAATCCTGCCAGATATTTACCATTCAGATTTGAAAAATGACAATCTCTGTACCACCACGCACCTTTGAAACTAACTGCACAGTTTGATCCGGATTGGTCATTGTCCTTATCAAATGTAGAAAACCTCATACCATTATGATGTGTTAAGGAATCACCTGTCAGAGTAAAAATAACAAGGTTTTTAAAAGACTTTTTTAAATTGATAGTATATAAATAAAGGAACAAAAAAAAAAGCAGAAAAAATTATAAGCCATTGAAAATTTGGCAGGAAATCATTATATCTAGACTTTTCATTTATTTCATATTGTGGCACCCTTTTTCTTTAAAAATATTTGAAAAATAACAAGGATTTTATTGCATTTTTAATATAGCTTTTTAACGATGTGTAATAAAATTAGGAAAAGAAAAGTAGTGATTAGTGGGGAAAATATTTTAATGGCACTACATGGATTGAACTAGAGGATTCCGAATATATGGTAAAATATTCAAAACCAAGAGGAGCGAACATAATTTAGTAAAGATATCATAGGATTAAAAATAATGAAACTTATCTCAAATATATATAAATCCAGAAAATGATTTTGATGAGATGAAAGATGAATATATAATTGTAAAAAAGTAAATTCATTTATTGCAATGCTGTTAGCTTATGGGAGTTCGCTTCTCAGTTTCAAAGTAATTAACTTTTCAAATCACTAGTTTATATTGATTGGGGATTAATTAAGGAATCCAAATGCAAAAAAAAATATATAGGTCACCGTGCTTGATTTTGAGATATAAGCAATTGAAATTTTGGCAGGAAAATATTTTCTCTTGACTTTTCATAGCTTTATCACAAGTTGAAGTTCTCAAAAACTGTTAAAAAGTAAGTAAAATTTTATAAGACTTTTACAGAAGGCTTATCATTATACATGTAAAAGATGTACAAAAAGAAAAATGGGGGTCACCGGTCATATTTTTTCAAGGCAATCAAATGGATAAAACAAGAGGATTCCGAAAATCTGACAAAAAATCCAAAACATGACAAGCCAGCTTCCTTATGTTCATTCTAAGTGTTCACATGTTGCTACATGTAATGTATGCATACATAATTTTTAAAGAAATCAAGACAGAGCAAAAATACGAATTTAAAAAAAATATATATTTGCAATGTCTTGTTTTCTATTACTTTGTTAACACGTACATATAAGTTTGTACTTTTACATGTTCAGTAATAGTTATTCCACGAGGACGCGGTGTGTCAGTGTAAGATCACCCCGATGGCCGGAGGCCAGAGGCGCATTTTACACTGACACACCAAGTCCGAATGGGATAACTATTTTACATCCCAGCTGTTTTAGATTAGACTAAAAACCATTTACAATTAATAAAATCTAGTTTAGAACGCCACACAACCATTATAATATACTTTATATATTACTATATGATGTATACCCTTTATGACCCCCGAACACGATGAGTAGATTTCAAACAATGTCAACTCGCCCCACTGGCTAATCGGCTCACACTATATCGCCACTTTATAAAAAAAAAATCGCCCCACTCTTGTTTACCGACTCGCCCCACTTTTGAAAAAGTGTAAAATCAAATTGAACAATCAGTCTGACAACTCATTTATTAACGAAAAGGGCTTAAACCCCACTGAATAAAGGTCTGCCAACTCGCCCCACTTATTAAAATATCTTGCTTTCTTTAAGTATGTTTAATTACTGAAAGTTCGTAACCAGTCGTCCTTGTGTATTGATAGGTGTCGTGGGGTTTGTTTTGCTAAAGGTCTTGAGATCGAATCCCAGCATATACACTGGACTTTTCTACGTGAATTTTGATAGATAGTCTTCTCCGTATAATTACTTATAAGTTTTATAGTGGATTTGACAATCCCGCCAAAATGTTACAGAACAAAGGAAAGCATGCATAACAAAGAAACTCAAACTGGGATAATCTGGTGGCTGGGGTGTAAACGCAAAAAACTCTGACTCACAATTAATAATTTTCTTTATTCAATTCAATTCAATTCTTTATTAAGCAAATGTTTTACAACATATAGGTACATGTATAATCAATATATACTAAATATAGATTACAAAAATATACGATCATGACAAAACACAGAATGAAGTGTTTTAAAATATACAATTAACAAAAAGCTTTGTATTTGTTAAAATTTTGTCATTAAAAAAGAAATACACATGCAAATAAAGAATTTTGGGCATTCATTCATGACACAAAATGCAAAAATCAAAAAGCCCAGCAAAAGGCACTTAAAGTAAAATAACAGCGCTCTAATTGGTATTCTCAATTCTCTAAGTCAAACACTGATTAACATCCTCAGCCATTTTCTGAGCAATACATGGACCCTTTTAGAACATCGGTGTTCATTGGTTCATGTTACCTAATCTGAGGTTTGCAGTTCAAATAAATGAGTACAGTTGTTTTTCCCTAGCGTTCTTTGTAGCAAAGTTGTCATAGTTACAAATGTTTATGTAGAGTTGTTAAAATACACGACTGAGTTCAAGTACAATAGTTGTTTTGGAGCAGAGAGGGAACAAAAGCCAAATAAATACAGACAACAGTTTGACCAAGACAAATAAAGATTTCATATTATTTACAACATACCTGCATTTCCTGAGTAATTATACACTAGCAAACGATAGTCGTTTCCTTCATCGGCAATATTAAAAATGGAATATTCTGCATAGGTTGTGTTTCCATCAAAATCTTGTAATTCAATTCTAAGATCATGGTTGCCTGAGAAGTTATTTCATGGATATTATCATTTCCTACAAAAGATAATTCTTGACTATTTCTTTAAACATTCTTATTCTATTGCACGAATAAGTGATATTTTTCTGACTGTTATTGACGTCTGTACACTAATTCAATTGGATATTGGATGTGTTACAATGTATAATTGGTATTTTAGACTTAGATTCAATGTACATGAATTTATTATTAGTTATTTTTTTGGCTTCAAACTAGATGTAAGTAACTGCTGGTACTCTGAGATCTGAACTTAATGTCTGTTTTGTTGGGATGTATAAGTACCTGTCAACGTCCACTCTGTGTTTTTAAGATGTATTTCTATTTGTACACATCTGACGAGTTAATACTTTTACAACTGATTTTTATAGTTCTAATGTTGCGTTGTAACACAACTTCCCGGATTAGGGCAAGGATTGAGCGCTTAAAAACATGTTCAACCTTACTGCATTCTGTATATACATGTCTCACAGCTGTATCTCAGTGGTTGTCATTGGTTCACGTCTGTCATACTTGATTTTGTTAGTTGTTTTGTTATAAATTATGACGTTAGTTTTCTTACTTGAATTGTTATCCGCCTAAACAGTTTTTTTTCTCACTGTTGAAGGCCGTACGGTTGACAATACGGTATTGGTATGAAAATACGGCTATTATTTATATGGAATTTGTGTTGTTATTAAATTTTGAAATCATTTTAAAATAAGAAAATATCTCTCTCATGCAAAGCTCTGATTTGTCGTCCGGATTTGGCTATACTTTAGGTAAATGTATTCTAGGTATTAGATTTTTCAAATAGAATGTCCTCTAGCATCACTGAAGAGACATTTATTAGCGTAATGCGCATTTGGTGCCGGAACATTAGTACCCTTTATATTATTACAATAATTAAAAACTAAATATGATTATGGTTGAAATTTTAGTGTATGTTTGATATCGAGCTAGAATAAATGTTACCTTTTGATATGAGTATTACCTACCTAACCAATATTCACTGTTTACATCACCAAAACCGTCTTTGTAGGCTGACCATCCACGGTAGAAATCAATAAATCCGTTAATTCTTCTCTGTATAACCTATTTTTAAGGGACATTTATATGAATATTCAAAGTTATAAGTGCATGTAATAGTTACCCCATGTTTTAACTAAACGCTATATTCCAAATGGCGGTTCTTACGTTGCAGATTTGCCTGTCCTTTTAAATCTGTAATTTTTAGTGTAATTGAATGAATGAATCAATGAATATTTAATTTGCGAAAGCATAAATAATATGCTATGGCAATACATAAACAAGTATATACAATGTGACAAAACAACAGATAGCAGAGAAAAATACATAATATAATAATGGTACAATTAATTGATTAATTGGCTGGTAGTTTTTCCTTCTTTGTTTTTGTTGACATATTGTCTGTTATCGTTTAACTTTGTTTGATTGAACTTGTAAATATAGGGAGATGCTGTATGATTTCCACTGAGAAAAATATCAACAAAAGGTGGAATTATGTATTTATTTTCCATTTCGTTTTTGTTTAACGGAAAATGATACTAGTATATTATTAAGTGCTCGATTATATTGACGTAACACAAAGTTAAGTCCCGACAATCTATTGTAATTGATATTTTTGTTCCTTTGACTTTCAAAGTAAAGTAGATTTTAAATGATTCAGTTATGATTTATTAATGAAGGGGATTTGCTGTAGTACATGGTTTATTCATAGTGAGCAATGAGTTATCCACAGTAAAAAAAAAAAAACTACCATGAAAATATGGGTTTACTTAAATTCTAAATGTTTATGATACTTTCCCTAAATTTAATTACATCTTAAAGAGTGCTTTAAGAATCGCGACAATGTAGAGCATGACACATAGAAACAAGCAACAAACGAACGATACTCACTGTCCAACTTAAATTTTTAGTAGTCATATCGCAATATACAGGAGTCGCCCGTTGACCGTCTGGATAAATAGTATATACACCATCTGTTCTGTTTTTAATGTTTATGTCTGAACACTCTTGTGGAACTCTGGTGTCTGTAATGGAGATATGGATTAAAAAAAGTTATGCAATGTTATGTAAAAACTAAAGTCACTACCCAATTAATGATTAGTAGAAAATAACAAACTCTGTTCTACATATTCAAATAATATATAATTGCAGACAGAGTTTAAATTTCTATTCAAAAACCCCTTGAATATTGTGATCTAAACTTTTATCGATTAGTTTTAACCTACCTCCAATTGTTGAAGCTCAGGTAAAGAACAAAAAACCAGTGATGGTGCTATTCCTCAATCATATAATTGATGTTCCTATATGAATGCCTTGCTCATTTTATCATTCTACCATTTCCAGGCCAGGAGCCTGTTATTGAGTGGTTGTTGTTTGTTGTTGTTGATCATATGCATTGTTTGTATATTGTTTTGAACATTTTTTAACATATTCTATTGCACCACTGTCTCAGAATGGAGTTGAGCGCATGCTATCATGTTTAACAACGCCACAATCTGTTTGTGTTTGTCCCAAGTCAGGAGCCTATCATTAAGTGGTTGTCGTTTGTCGTGTGTAGATGCGTTACATATTTGACCTTCGTTCATTGTTTTGTGCATAAATAAGGCCGTTAATTAGTTTTCTCGTTTAAATTGTATTACATTTGTCAATTCCAGTCCTTAGTTATAAATATTAATATGAAAATGCAGAAAATTTACATTTTCTTAATCATCTTGATCTCATTATTTAATAATAAAAAAGCTTATGTAAACTTCTTTTTTTTTTGTTAACGACTGCTGAAAGCTATAGTTACGATGTACATGAAATATGCCACCTCAATGAAATTTCTTTTTAAACTTTACAAAACATAGCAGTCGTATTATAGAAGTTTGAAACAGCTATACCTACTATTTGGTTTTACATTTGAACATGTAATGTCCTGATTACACAATCTAGTATTATTACAGCAGCCGGAGCATATAATGTGATGACCTTCTGACCTTTTCCCAAAAATAGATCCAATCAGATGATTACATGTCTGCAAAATTTTCGTTATGAATTCCGAGGTCATGAATGTTAGAAACTTTTGAAACATTTATGTTTTTTATTTCATTTATAATACATTCATTTTTTTGCGCTGAGTAAGCTGAGTAAGCTAAATATTATCGATGATATGTGTATTACGAATTTTATCCGGATGTTTTTACTAATAGTGTAAAGTGCTCATAATATATTCCCTATAAAGAAAAGAAAAACAACATTCAAAATGCCAAATCTGCCGTTTGGAATATTTAATCATTTTATATATACAAATATCCTTCTACAAATGTACTAGAGATGTATACACATATGACTTCCCTCGTCCGGCTGTCAAGTAGAGGCTTAGCTAGCTATAAAACCAGGTTTAATCCACCATTTTCTACATAAGAAAATGCCTGTACCAAGTCAGGAATGTGACAGTTATAATTCATGCGTTTGATGTTTTTGAGCTTTTGATTTTGTCATTCATTTAGGGACCTTCCGTTTTGAATTTCCCTCGGAATTCAGTATTTTTGCGATTTAACCATTTTTAATGTCAGGACGGATTAACCTTTGGTTGTGAACATCCAAAATCATAACTTGTCCCTCCAGATTCAGTGGCGAACTTTTGTTTGTAACACACCTGCAATCAAATTAAAATCTATGAGTAATTATCAGCTATGCATATTCAGATTTACAAAATTCTGGTTGTGTATAAAATTTATATAAAAATATACAAAGACATACGAAATTATATTCCGAAAAACTTTCACTTTTAGCTCGGTTTACTTATTTGTCCAATGTTCTTTCATTTTATCAGTTATTCATTAATTTATTTTTTTAAGTCATCTGTAGTAAATATTTTATTTTGATAATTAACTTATCTATTAAGCATATTTTGTTGACTTTCATGTTTTAACATTTTTTTTAATTATCTTTGACGGTTGTTTTTATTTAACTATACAGATACCAGCTTAACACTGAATGTTTCGTTAACAATTTAACTATGTTTATATGTTGTAATAATTTGATGCACTTTCATACAAGTGAGAGATTTAGATAGCTATGAAAACAAGTTTAATCCACCATGTTTTACATTAGAAAATGCCTGTACCAAGTCAGGAATATGAATGTTCTTTTGATGTGTTTTAGCTTTTGATTTTGCCATTTGATAAAGGACTTTCCGTTTTGAATTTTGAGATCAGTATTTTTGTGATTTAATATTTTATACCTCGGTATTGTCACACACGATGTAATGTTGACAATCTTGTACAGTTTCTATATTACTACATGATAAACACTCCTGTCCTCCATCTACAAAATACTAGAAATGCATTATACATCTATAACAAAGGAGGATGCGGTATGATTTTCAATGTGACAACTGTCAATAAGAGACCAAATGACAAAGCAGTTAACAACTACACAGCCTTTACCGTGTGAATGTACAATAAACAACTCATGTAACGCAGAGTCATCTATAAAGTAACAGAATCATAAATAAGATACATGTAAATGTAAAACAGTTCAGACGTGAAAACTAAAGATATAATTTATATATACTACCATAAACGAAAATCAAGTATGATATACAACAACAAACGACATACACTTAGCCATAGACTCTTAACATGGCACAATCACGTACCGAATACGGAGAAGTTATCCATATTTACGAGCACTCAACCCTCCCCTAACATGGAGCAGTGGTGCAACAACACACTATATTCACTATAAAAATTAATCAAAAAGGGTTTAACCCACCCGATCGATACAAATTAGAAAACACAAGTAATACAAACACAGACGATTGCAGGGTATTTACACATCCCTTTAGGTGTAATACCACCAAATCATGGTACGTTATATCCGGTTGTATACGAAAATAGGTCGAAAAATATATTTCCTTGAGTTGGACAGTTGTAGGTAATTGATTCTACATTTTATTGCAGTAAAACATTTCTGTGTCATAAACGTATGTTATATGCTAGTAATTCAGTAGTTGGACTAGTTATAACTCTCGGTCACCGATGCTCATTATACAATCAATATGATGATAAAAATATTGATAAACACATAATAATTTGTTATTAATTACTAACTGCAACTCACCAGAAAGCATCAGTTGAACTACCAGCATCCCAAATATATGCAGGTATCGGTAGATATGAGTATCTACAAAAACTTATAATACACATCAACACACAAATATATATGTATATAATATTGGTACATACATGTGAAGCAGAGTTATTTTTGGCATGTTAATAATATTAATTTGTTCTTTGAAATTATTAATTAAAATAAAACCATAAAGTCACCAACATTTTTATCAAGTGTTTTTTTTTTTTTTTTTTTTTTTTTAAATCTTTTTGATTTGTATTTATCATGTTTATATTTAAGACACCCATTGTGAAATATTTCTCATTTATATTCATAGAGTCGATATTAAAATTCTCATCGAGTTAAGCCATTTCATTTGATATGTAATAGTGTGTCTTTCTATGGTGTAATATTATGATACTGTTTCATGTTATGATGTATCTTGGCGCCTGTTGAAACGTTTAAAACCTGCTGAATGTGTTTGCACCTGTCCTAAGCTCATAGCCTCTTGTTCCATGATTGCCGTTTGTTGATGTGGTTCAAAGGTGTTTCTCGTTTCTCATTTGCACTCATACCACATCTTCTTATTTCTATTGATTGGCTTCGCGTTATTTTGCTGTCAAGTTGAGTTTTTGTTTGTTCTTGTCGGAAATAATTTACCTGGAAAGTGAAGTGAGAAAATTCGTTTAAAGTTGATCTAATTGTTTCGACATTTCAATTGATAGATACCATAACTCTAAACTAGTTTTTTAACCTCCTTTCTTATTGGTAATGACTGACTGGTGCATCTTTATAATTGTATTGCGTGTCTAATTCCTGTTTACCAGAGAACACTTGCTACACAGATTAGTTGATATATTATTCTAATAATAAGCTTTGATGATGATTATTGTTAGCTTAACAAAAGTTGCAATTATTTTACGAATGTTTAGAACGACCGAAACTATGATATTCTTAGTTGGTTTATCCATCAAATAGAGACCCCTTTCCCACATATATTACACTATTGTTGCGACGAATAATTTAGTAACATAATACGTTCAATTAATATAACTCACCCATCATTTCAGTAACTTTTAGAGAACAATGCGTAGTTTTCCAATAGCACACAAGTTGATTGTATAATAATTTATGTCACATTTTGACAAGTCTGTTCAAGATAAGATAACATAGTAGCAATGTTTACGTTTCTTACGAATTAAAGTGTCAAATAAATTTCTACATGTGTGTAATTTATTTAAAAAAAAAAGATGTTTGGGAATATCAGCCTTAGCTTGAATACAAGGAAATAACCTTTAGGGGTAGTAGTCTCGGATTATCATTTCGCAAAAGAGGAAGTTCGTGGGTCTTTGAAGACCACCAATTAAGAGGAGATCTTTCTGTGGAACACTGAAATTCTGTCCTTGACTGATTGGTAGAAAATGTTTGTTATAAATATTTGTTCGATAGATGAAACAAAACAAGGGTTAAAAAATTAAAATAATGTTGAATGCACTTAATCTTTTTTCAATACAGGGTTGAATAATGGAGTCAGAGTAAGAAACTAGTGCGAATCTATCGTGTTTTGGTATGGCACAAACATTCTGCATGACCCAATGTTTTATTGTAGCAAACCATTTGGTTACATTTTAACTTTGATGAATGATTGATGAAAGCTTCTTATTTTTAAAGATGAACAAGGTATTAATCTGATTCGGAATATTTTTGTATTGAACAGTGTTGAAGTCAAAGGGAGATCCTTTTAATGAATTTCCAATCACTTAGATAAAATACCTGTATTTTTGTATCTTTTCAATTAAGATGCCAAATAAATGTCTCGATTCGTGTTATTTATTTTGAATAGGCAGATATTGAGACGAAATCAGTACTACAATGTAGCGCCTTGAATCTGCTTGTATGTCATTTTGTGCGAAATTTATCTATAGGCTGTCTTTTTCAATACTTCACTGTCATATCTTATGAAGTAAGAAAGATAACTGTCTTTCCCTTTCTTAAAATTATGCCAATTTAACAAGACATTTAAGTACCTATTTGATGGAAAGTAACTATATGTTTTATATGTTGAATCAGATCATTATTATAATAAAAGTTGAAACCCCGTAATGCTAAAATCATGCATAGATCTAAACGATAGAACATCTACATCGACAACATGCGGTAATGGTAGCCCTCACCTCAATTTCTCTGCTTTAACGTATATTAACCTTGGATTTTTTTTATATGGCTGGGACATTTTCACATATCTGGTTAAATTGGTAGGGTGTGAAGTATGATTCATTTCCAAACAATTAATCATATCAGCAATGTCTTTGTTCTAATCATTCCGTTTTTCACACAATTAGAGTTTAAAATTTAGATCTTTGCATACATTTATTTAAACCATGAGTGTGATATATAGTTCTATGGTCCAATGCTTTTTAAAGAAATTTCAGTTTTTAATCACTGAACGAAAATTTTGCGTTTTAGGGGTATCGACCTAGCTAACAGTCGAGTGTACACGCTCAAGTCTCAACGTTTTATTTTTTATGTTATTCATGTTGATTTTTGTGAAGATGTGGCATGATTGCCAATGAGGCAACTCTCCACTAGAGACCAAATGACACATACATTAACAACTATAGGTCATTGTAAGACCTTCAACAATGAGCAAAGCCTATACTGCATAGTCAGCTATAAAAGGGCCAGAAATGACAATGTAAAACAATTCAAAAGAGAAAACTAACGGCCTTATTTAAGTACAAAAAATGAACGATAAACAAATATATAACACATAAACAAATGACAAATACTGAATAACATAAAAGAATGTCAACTTCGTACTTTATTTGGCATTTTTAACTTTTTTTGGATTCGAGCGTCACTGATGAGTCTTGTAGACGAAACGCGCATCTGGCGTATACTAAATTTAGTCCTGGTATCTATGATGAGTTTATTTATGTGAAGATTGTACTACAATTATTACATTTACTAACATTATCAAATGAATGTTCTTTGAAATTATGGTCATATGAAGCCCTATTAGAAAACTCACATTGAATACGGTAACGTCGTTGGACATATTATACAAAAAACACAGCAGTGGGTTACCGTTTTTACCTATGGTATTGCCTTATGTATGTGTTATGAGTTTCGTTGTCCTTTTTGGTAAGTTTTGTCGATCCTCTTCAAGTTACAAAAAAACTGATCAGTCTCAACAGAAAACCCAGTAATATACTTTGCTTTAAATTCACCATTAAGTACTGAATATATGATTTCTTTTTTCTTGTAAAAACAGAGGATAATTGATGTTAAAACATTTTGGCAATCATCGAATTCTAACTTTTTTCTATTTTCAGGAAAGTATGTTAACGATTCATGAATGAAAATAGAATTCCGAAACGAGTGATTTCTATGATGATGTTATATAAGTTCGAAATCTATTGAAACCAAGTAATATACCTTATCATCTATTTAAATAATTAACTAAATATTAACAGACTTTATATACATCTTGGTTTTATAAGCACCTCAATGTTTAGGCAACTATTGGGATCTTTAAGGCCTGGAGTATTATTGAAGGAACATTATTTTGAATGGTAACTCGTTTGATGTTTGTAAGCTTTTGTTCTCGGATTTCAGTATTTTTTCCCCCATTTTTGTAGTAATTGTTTGCTATTGAATATTAAATGTAAGAGGATAATAAAATTAACTATACTTCAAAATTCTTTATTCGTCAATACTTTCGAATCATCATTTTGGTTGACTTCATTGAGTAGTATTCACCTTTCCAATGATACCAATCAATACCGTTAGCGTTTGAAGTGTGATGTCCCGCCAAATACTTTCCATTTAGATTTGAATAATGACATTTATTGTACCACCAAGCTCCACTGTACTTTACGGCACAATTATATTGACTAAACGGATCGTTCTCCTTATCAAACGTTGAAAACATCATACCGTTATGATACGAAAAAGAGTCACCTACAATTTGAGATAAGGTGACATTAATTTCCAATTCAATCATTGTATCGTCTCTATCAGAATATGAAGAAGGTTTTCTTTGTTTTTATAAATAAACGACAAAGACATTATTGAATTATTACAAAAAAAAAATTAAAAAAAAATTTGTGATATTAAGGGGTTTCATACACGTACCTCAGTTGAAAAACAAGTAAAACAATATTTTGACAACAATTCTCACTATTTCCAATATTGTTTGGTATCATCATGCTTCGTCCTCAATATATTTAGAAGGTACAAAACATAAAAAAATCAGATTTTAAATAATGTATATTTATTAAATATCCATGAGGTGAGTATTTTAATGATTTTCCTTTTAATTAGAAAAAAATGTTTTGTGCCATTATGATCAACGGAAATGCAATGTCAAATATTACATAATACAGTTAAGATTAGTCATTACCGCTCTTCAAATCTGACGATTTCTGTTGGTTTTGGTTTTTGATTTTTTTTGGCGTTTTAACGCCACTTATAAGCACCGCCTTTAGGGTATTTCGTAGCGGCTATTTTTTTTTTATAAGGGGAGAAAGTCGGTTTTCTCAGAGAAAACCATCGACTCGCGATAGGAAAACTGATAATCCTAGTCAATTAAGATTCAAACTCACAACCTTGATAGATACTGGCTAGTGATTACAGTAGTAACTACTTAAACATGTTAAACCACTCGGCCACTGTTGGAAGACATATTCCGTGACAGTCTATAAAACAGTTTCCGACAGAAACTCTCATTTGCAAAATTGTTTTTGGAATCACTTATCTAGAATTGAATAAAATCGTTCGAATCTAGGAAAATTAAACATTGATCAAGATATCAATACAGTTTTAATTTCATTTACCATTATCTCTTTTCTATTTTAATCATTATTATTTCACAGAAAAAAGTTTTTTATATCGATATAACTTTTCTAGTATTGTTTTTGTTTTACTTATTAGTATTTTCATAGTTCGTTAGATTTATTAGATATGTTATGTTTTAACTGTATATATATATAAACTTTATACTTAAACAAATATTTTTAACAGCAGGAGATTTTCGTAAACGTTTTACGTGAAGTAAACATTTAAAATAGTGTACCTTATATACATGTAAAAAATAGTATGTACACGTATAATTGAATATATGAATAACAATACGGTGTGTTTTGTCATTGTTTAAGACTGCAAGATGTTTACATCAAACACATATGGTATTTGATGGATCGCTGTCTGATTGTTGGCACTAATACGGATTTTTTTTTTTAAACAAAGAAGGTCCCATTTGGTTGTAACTTTCACAATAATCTACACAATTTGTTTTGTAAGATTTGTCCTTACTATGTTTGTCATTTGGTATTTGTTTGATTCTCTAATTATCGTTATATTACGTTAATTCCCGTATTGAATTTTCCTCAGAGTTCGATGTTCTTGTAATTTTACGTTTTTCTATTTGTAACTATTTGTTATTAGCTTACCAGCGTTACCCGAGTAGTTGTATACAAGAAGACGAAAGTTACTCTCTTCATCAGCAACGGCAAAAACTGTATATTCAGCATACCTTTTGTTTCCTTCAAAATCTTCTAATTCGATCCTGATTTCATGATTATTATGGGATGTTATCTCATGGATGTTAACATTACCTGTAAATTACAAAGTAAAAAAAAATATCATCAGTAAGGCGGCAGACATCAGGTACATATCTAAGAAAACACCACATTAACTCTGCATCTATCTTGAGAAAACGAAAATCAACTTTCATTTTGACAGGTGTTACCATATTGTATATATAAGTATATTATCTAATATGATTACAAAACGGAAAATTGGTCATATACTTGTTGCTTAAAATATTTCGGAAGATTTATTTATGGTCTCTATTAAAAGATTTGGTCTCTATTACATAATTCTCAATAAAGTCAACAGTAGTATACTGCTGTTCAAAAAGCATGAATCGGTTGAGAGTAACCAATTCGTGTTACAAACTAAAACCGAGGAAACACATCAACTATAAGAGGAAAAAAACACAGGAGCACTAAGAAATGCAACTTAAAATAAAAGACAATTCAATATTCAATATACATAGACACGACAACTGCCATATTCCAGCCATATTCCCCAGCTTTATTTAGCTATATTTATTTTTCTTATTCGAGGGTCATTCTTGGACGAAACATGTTTGGCGTATAAGGTATTGATCCTGATATCTATTATGAGTTTACTAAGTACAAGTGCGATTGATATCTTGCCTGTACCAAGTCAGGAATAGGATGGTTGGTATCCATTCGTTTGGTGTGTTTGAGCTTTTTGACGACAAAATTATCAAAATGTATTTGATGAATGTTTGTTTTATATTCGAATTAAATCGAAATAAGTTAAGACACTGAACAATTATATAAATCAGGATTTAACAGGGATAAGAACATTTGATAAGTTATGTTGGTAACCAAGAAACATGACATAGCTCTGCTGAAAGGACAAAGATTTATGGCTGAACATAGGGTCATATAGTTGGGCTACATCAGATCAAAGTACATAGATTTAAGGAAACGGCACAAATATGAGACCGGAAATAGATTTAACTGACATATATATGCATTTGTTAAATTATAGACTTGTGTGTCTATCGATAGCTGTCTTGGATTTCGTACTTCTTATGATGATGAAATCCCTGGCTTTTTAAGTAGTATACATGTGTCTAGAAGTAATTTTATAGGTTTATTTAAAACGGATTGATGTTTAAGTCTAATGACAGATGTCACATTTCTACCAAAACATTTGCATATTATGTGAACCATGTCTATTACTTGATCGACACGCTGAATATTAACATGCGAGATCACAAAGATAATCGAATTCTGTATGTGTTATTGTTTTATTATTTAACTATATGAAATATCTATAACACGTGCATTAAATATTAACCTTGAAATATTTGAAGTTACGAAATAACGGCCGATTCAAAACGTTTGTAAATGTTCAAGCTCTATAGTCATAATTGCTTGACATATTACTGATCATGTTATATTATAAAGAATCAATAATGGAATATACAAACTTTAAATATGCAGGTAATGCTGATCGTGTGGGAGAACTCTTTGTGTTAATATTGATAATCAAAAATTACATGCAGAAAACAAAATGCAATTGAAAATAATCTGCCATCCCTTAGCTTACTTTTGTCCTACCTAATTGAAGTAATAGGTCAAAGTTACAATTTACAAAAATGATATGCTTCGTTAAATTTGATTTTGATGTATATTTGAGAAATGAAATAAAAGTTCATTTTGTTCAATAGAGCATACTAAGTGAAGTCATACCTACCCAACCAATATTCACCACTAACATTACCAAACCCCTCTTTGTAGGCAGACCATCCGCGATAAAAATGGACAAATCCGTTAATTCTTCTTTGTATTACCTATATTTACATGAAATAATAAAAAAAAAGATATTAAACATGTGAAATAGATTGATAAACTATTGGTTGCAACAAACGAAGCTATCGTTAATTTTGACTTTCTTCGAGTATTACCGTTGGAGATATGAACTTTGCAAAACTTGTTTGTTTGATTTTGTATTGTCTTCTATTTGAGATGAAATTTCGTATGCTTTATGTTTAAGATTGGTTCATGAGAAATAAAAAAAAGAATCGAAGGTGACAAGAAATTTCAAATATTCTGTTCAAGGTACACATAATGTCTTTCGTTCCATTATACATCATGGATTAAAGGAAATCAGTCTTACTGTCCATCTGAAATTTGCAGTGGTCATATCGCAATAAACAGGTACAGCTCGTTTGCCGTCAGGATAGATAGTGTAAACACCGTCTGCTGGATTTGTCATTTCAATGTCGGAGCACTCTCGTGGAAGTTTTGTGACTGAAATGCAAAAAGTATTGATTCTTAATAGTTGATAATGTTTGCATCTTCTCTAGGTTAGAACAGTGAGGATCACTTTTAATAAAGTAAATTAAAACAGTTTCTTGTTAGGACAGCTTAGAAATTGAACAGTTATATTTCACATTCGTCACCAGTTATATATGGTATAGAACGTATTGCAAATAAATGGTTAGAATTGTCAAAACGTTTTTCGGATGTAACTGCAAAATTTGTACTTAAAATCTTACGAAAGTTTTTTTTCATTGGAGATTTAAGAGTAAATCCAAACTGTACGCATAATCTTTTACGTTGTTAGGACTATATACGGTACAAAAAGAAAACAACAGTCGACATATTTGAAAGTAAATAAACTTTAATTCATATCACATTTATCAATTTTAATCCAACTGATGCAACAAATTATAGTCCATAGTTTGTATGTCAAATTGACACTAGTATTACTAACAATGAATTGATACGTTTCGTTCTAGATAATATGTCCTTTGATATAGTCTTTATATTTTTAGGCACTCATTATCATGAGAAACAAATACACTTATGTGTTAATGTCTAAAGGTGTTAATGTTCCTCTCTTCTTAAAAAAAGAGAGGACAACATCATTCTTTTAAGCGTTAATCTTTAAGACAATGTAGCTTTTCTGGCAAGGAATGTATGCATCTAAATTGAATACTAGTATACTGTAATGTTGATGATCTTTTTTTTGTCAACTTTCAGATTTGTTGTGAATTGTATAGCTGATTAAAATAACATAGGATAAGAGAAATTCTAAACCACTATATAAAGGTTCTTTGTGAAAAAGAGGTTCTCCATAATATTCAATACAAAAGCATACTAGCCATTAGGTTTCGTGTTAGTGCACGGTATATCCTGGTTGCATAGCCTAGTATTATTACAGCAGGCAGTACATGTTAAGTGATGGCCCTCTGATCTTTTCCCAAAAATAGATCCAATCAGGTGATTAAATGTCTAAAATAATGTTGATTAATGTTCCATGCAAGACACATGTGAATGCTACATTTTGTTTATATTTCATATCAAAGCTAATGGGATTTGACAAATTCGTAAATTACTAGTTCAGAAATCATAGAAAAAAATGAAAACGTTATAACAATTACACGAAAGAAATTCAAATCCTATTTATCACTAATACCACATCTTCTTATATTTATGGCTGGTGATCATGAGGGAGACGAAGCGAAATGCGCTTCTGCTGGGGGAAAATAGTAGCCTTATTGAAATCCATTAAGTGAAGTATTATTGCCTGTTATTTCGTTGTTTGAAAGATAGATTGTGCAGTAAAATATGAAATCCTCACTGAAGTTTTCTTTGCTTCAATATATATTTTAACACTTACCGCAGGCACTGCACATCCAAAATCATACATGGATCCACCAGATTCTGTCATATATTTGTGTTTAAAACAGACCTGTAAAGAGCATAAAATCCGTATAAGATTATTGTAATAAGATTCTATATATTAAAAATTGAAAACTAGTTAAAGACACCATACAGTATTATTTTAGAAAATTTAAGATATGTACTCAAGATTTTGTTTATGTTTATTATGGGAAACTATCGAGATGTTACAAATAAATAATTATTTACTTCATTGTTTACTCATAAGTGAGAGTTTTATGGAGACTTCTTCTCTATACGATATTTGACGTCAAATATAGCATAATTTAAGGTACATTAATGGACATTTTGTAGTCAGCATGAAGCTAAACTGGTTATAAACCTAAATATAAATAAAAGGAGAATGAAATTAATATCGTTGAATTGGAAATAATGAAACCAACATCTAGAGGTCAAGATACGGTCATACAACATAACACTTTCAATATAATATCTCATACTCGGAAGATACAAATGAAGAAAAAACACAAACAACAGTCCACGGGACACAACAACAAGACTAAAAAAATAAGTATCTCTGTATTGTCACAAAATACGTAATGCTGACAATCTTGTACACTTTCTACATTACTGCATGACAAACACTGCTGGCCTGCATCTAAATGAACAATAAATAAAAGTCAAACAATGATTTGTTTTCTAGAAAATAATTGCAAGTACAGCTTTATTGAATAGACGTAGATCGACCTGTCAAATGAACTTTTCAAAAAAGGAACAATCATTACATTAACCAAGTCCGGAATATGACAGTTCATTACATTTACCAAGTCAGGAATATGACATATATGTAATTTGATTTTGCCATGTGATTATGGACTTTCCGAATTGATTTTCCTCTAAGTTCAGTATTTTTGTGATTTAACTTTTTAGCTTGTTCATATATAAAAATATATCAGTTGTAGTTCAAGCATAAACATGAAATTATAAAGTTAACATGAATGTAAAAGAGATGCTAAAGGTACCTGAGAGTCATCCAAACTCATAAGTCAAGAATAAACGTTGTCGGAACTGTGTATTACTCTCCTGATGTTTATTTTGTCATGGTTCCAGTTGACGTACATTATACAAATTAACGTATTCGCTTATCTTATTTAGCTGTTTGAAAAAGAAATTATGTATGTAGAGTATAATGATTTCTTTCTGTTTAATGAATTTAATAAATCCTACCAGACCAAAGATATGTATATCTAAACATCCATACTAGGCTGTCGTAAAACACCAAACATGAAAAAAAGATAGTAAAGTTCTACATTGCATGTGGCATAGCGAAGAAAACTAATTTTGACATGGTTTTATGGATAACAGTTTAAAGTTATTCATTTGAACTAATTTCTATAAGTAGACTTGAATCCTTCAAACGTTACTTGCCAGAAAGAGTAACCTGCAATAGTATCATCAAGATGTTAAGCCATCTTAACATATATCGATCTACAACATACATATACATGCTATAGTTTTGATTTGCATAATGTTTCAAACAAGGAATATTATTTTTACACGATTTCACTAAAAGCGTATATGCGTTGTAACTTATTATTTAGTTCATAGAATAGAACATAGATGATCATGATGCTCATCTGTATGAAAATATCAATAAAAACAAGATTAAGCTTGTTGCTCAATTGATATATCACGAATACATATTTTGTTCCGGTTTTTTGTTGACATTCTTCAAATGTAATGTATTATTCGTAACACCACGCTGTGTACAAGTCGGAATGATGGTATTCGATTAACGAATAGATTATTAAGAACAGACAGGTTGTTAGATTTAAAAGTTACAGAATGAGACATTACATATTTTTATACTGCTTTTGTAGAATTGTCGATCAAATTGTGCAACATTAACAATTATTACCAGTGTGTCATTCGGCACTAATATACAATCATGTTAATTTTAGTGAACGACTTTTTTAAATATATCCTTCTTATTCTCAGTGTGTTGAGACAATGTAATATATGTGTAGTTTAAATTTTATGACGTCATGAATACACCAGAAATAACGCAATTCAAGTCACTTTTATATGATTTTGTACAAGGAAAATGACTATGTTTGCATTACGCATTGTTTGTGAACTAGTACATGCGCATAGTTCATATGCACTGACCAACTAAATCATAATAACATAACTAGGTCTTTGTGTAATGATTTCTTGGTGAATACATGTCTAAAATTGTGTCTTAATCGGAATGTTTGATTTAATGTAACATATTTGTATACAAAGTAATATTCTTCTTGTATATTGTATTATCAGCGAATACTTCCCATCCTATTTGTTGCTAATATAAGGTTGTAAATGAAATCTCTTTAAAAGTGTCTAATCAACCAGCAACAATAGCTACCGTTGAATATTCTATGATGACACGTCTCGAAATATCTGATGAATATTTTTTTTCATATTGTTTTGTTCTCCTCACGTCTATGCACTTACCTAACATTTCACTAGTTACAATATCCCTATCACACCAATTACATGTACATATAATCCTATATGGTATGTTTATTTCAAAGTCTAGGACATGTCTGTAACAGATAAGATAAATTACCTTGTCATTTGTTCTCTGCTGTTTGGCACATTCATAACAATTCGAGAAGCATTTGTTGATTTGAAAACGAAGATTTAACACTAAAACGGTAAACTGATTTCTGCCGTTTAACGGTATATCTCATTTAAAGTAAAGCAGCCAGTATTGAAATCTCGTTAATTCATAAAGAGAACACAAATTTAAAAATAGAATCTGAGAGAGTGACAGTCACATGAAGGAAAGAGACTGTTTAATGAACAGGGTAATATTATGCTGCGAATCCATAATCTTGGATGAGATACTGTTAAACGACTTCTTTATAAATCACTAAAGAGCTAAGATCACAAACACATGTCGCTAGTGTTTAGTATGAAGACACAAGAGAGTCGCATGGGTCAATTAAAAAATGAATTTTGACCGCCAGTATTATGTATATGTCTCGTCGATTATAAGTCATTTGTGGAAAAAATCATGAGATGAATAATATAAAAGGATGAAGCTGTCGTGTAAGTTTAGGTAGCGTCCTTTTTATCCTTGGAGTTCGATTTATTTTGTTATTTTACTTTTACACGCCTAATCATTTTCGAATAAATATTGGAAACTATTGAACAGGGTTATGTTATATATAAAAGGCAGTGTCAATCCACAGAAAAATTACGAAGTCATCATGTTTATCTAATTACTCTGAAGTTGTTAACAAGATATATAGGTATTTTCTTAACGATGTAAACCTCTGAGGAGCCAAAAATTTCTAGAATTAAACTTTTTTTCTTAGCCTGATTTTCGGGTTTATAAGACTTTAACAAAATAATTGTTGAAGATGATTTTCCCATTTTTCATCGATTTTATTTATTTTGGAGCTATTTTTACGGTGGCTGAGTAAAGAAAAGCCGCTTATTTAAGGAGTTTAATTGTCGTATACGGACTATACGGCTATAAATCACAGTATAGGTAGTTCAAAGGTTAAACGGAACATTTTGACTTGTCGTCAAAAAATCGTACGGTGCGATTTTTGTGAAATCGGCTTTAAAGTCGACTTTGAACAGTTTTGACGTCCTAATTGTAAAAGGACATCCGTAATATGATTTATGTTATTATATACATTGTTGTTACACCTTATGTTAACGGTCTAAAAAAAACGTTTAGCAAAATCAGTCCGTTATTAAAGAGTTTTTGTAAAAGTGTAATACTACTTATATTTTGCATTTAACAGCATACGTTTCAATTCAATTTCATCATTTGTTTTTACGCAAAATGTAGAATAATCATTATTCATATGATATTATATACCTTAATTAATCAAGAATTTCAAATTCATTTATCTCAAAAGCATTATTTCAGCAATACAAGCCAGATAAAAGTCCTAACGCTCATATGACGGAGCTATTCGAGGCTATTAAACAGCCTCTTATCGATACATATAAGCATTTGGGATGTGTTGTATCACTTATATTTAAATACTGGGATATCTTCCTTGAAGCAGTAGACATTTTGCTGTCAAATGTTAGAGCAGAACGAAAGGGTAACTTCTTTGAGATCGTCGTCTCAAATGTTATTTTTTATTTTTGTAACCAACCGTACCAATTACTGATGGTTGATTCCAGTTTACATACTCAATATGCTTCAACTTTCTGAGAAAATTCAACCACCTTTTAAAGATGGCAATTTTGTTATAAGATAGACTCCTGGACATTTTGTTGTGGACAACAGAAAATACCATTATAAAAGCATCAAGGTGATCAGGTGGCACTGTAGGCAAAACAAATCAAAAGTATGCGCGTTTTAGACGAACCCTTACTAGACATTTTCTAAAATCCCTTAGTCGTGTAATGCTGGAAAGGGCTGAAATTGCTGCAAATAAGTTAAATTCACAAGAGGAAACAAAACCAACAGCTATGAAAAGAGAGGAACAACATGGTATTGCCATTGTGAACCTTGATTTATCACTTTGATGTTGAGTCCCATCCTCCATGTCTTATCAATATCTCTTCTGGAATGCATGATTCTAGAGATATTCAAGATTCTTTGCAGCTGTCGAGGAAGGCTGGAATATGTCTTGACATTTGATTACTAGACCGCTATCTTTAGGTCAGTCAAGGAGTTTTTATAGTCCAATATCAAAGTCAAAACTAAAAACGTTTGAAAACATTACCACAAAAACAGACCTTAAATTTAAATCGGGGTAAGTAATTTCAGGTCACATGAATCCAGAACTTGTATTTAGACATGCACCGATTTTGGCAAACTGTAGTGATGATGTAACAATAGAAAATGTTCTGTCGCACGCTGTATTTCCCATTCCAATTTCCTTTTTTCACGATGATGGCACCAAGAGAAAATCATACATGTCTGATTTGTTGAAGCAATTAAAATTTGAAGTCTCTTTCCCTACATTGCTTTGTACCATCACCAACAACTTACATCAGAGGTGCTTTGGCATTTGTTCAATGTATTGATGATAAGAAAAGTAAAACATTCGGTGACCTTGTAGCTGACTATTAAAAAATATGTGTCAATTTTTTTCTAAAGCGCACACAGTAGCAGATATTTTTGACCGCTACGACATAAACAACTCTATGAAGTCTGCTGAAAGGGAACGCCGCACAAAGGCTACAGCTTCCACCAAAGTGTATCAGATTATTGAACCGAGATGTATTCCTGATTGGAAGATGTTTTTTTCTGTTAAAGAAAAGAAACAGGCTCTTCACAACATATCTGGATTACATCAATATATTTGGATTACCTTCCTTACACTGGTTTCAAATTGTCTTAATTGACCATTAACCAAGAAACCCTTGTTTTTCCCTCTTTTTTGCCTCTAATTCCTAAACGGTTTGAGCCATAATACCTCCCTCATCTACCCCTCCGAGCAAATCATAACCATCCCTTTGTGGTTTGGAAACTTGTGGTATAATTTCAGATAGATTCATACACTTAATGACTGGAAACTATAAAAATGTTTATTAGGACCCCCTTTTTTCAAGGTCAATTGTTATCCAAGAAGCGCGATCTAAAAGACATTATTCTTCTATGACTTTTAGTTGATTAGATATTGTATCTTAATGTACCTTAACAAGAATTAATTAAGGTCAGGATGACTCTTTTTTAATGGACAATCGTTACTATCCAATAATAGTAAATCATTCTTTTTTACTCACAGTTTGTTTCAATCTTTACCTAAATGCAAACCTTAGATTCATGGTTTTTTCTAATAGTTGTTAGTGGCTTTGAACTAGCTGTCAGTAACTGCGAGTACTCTAAGATCAGTACTTATAGTGTCTTTCTGTTGTTGGGTTATACAAGTACCCGCCCACGTCCACTCTATTTTTTTGTTAGATGTACTTATTTATCTTTGTATCCATCTGATGAGTTAAGCCTTTTACAACTGATTTTCATAGTTCGTTCTTATGTTGTTCTGTTACGCCACTGTCCCAGGTTAGAGGGAGGGTAGGTATCCCGCTAACATGTTAAAACCCGCCCTATTCTGTATATATGTGTCTGTACCAAGTCAGGAGGAGCCTTTATTTCAGTGGTTGTTGTTTGTTAATGTGTTATGTACATGTTCGTTTTTCGATCGTTTGTTTGTACATAAATTAGGTATGTTTTACGTTTATTGTAATGATTTTATAGGGGTATATGTATGTGTTATATTACCTTAGTATAACAGTCCTAGCCTAGCCTAGTTTCATTGGCAAGCATACCACTTTTTTATATATTAACCGTGAAAACTGACGAACAAGCGTAGTAAACCCCACAAACTCAGTTTTCATAAGAAATGATAACTTTAAATGAAAATGTTAAACTAGGTCTTGAAAGGGTAAATATTTTCTTTTGAAAGTTTATATCTCTATATAAGACTGCTGATCATATTTAGAAGACAAACTACTTGGCGTGCTAAAAAGCTTGTTAAAAAATGAAATAATTGATGTAAAGTTATGTTGAACACCTACAATGAAATGCTTTTAACTGCATTTTCCATAACTGTTAGATACTTATTCATGTAAAAATGCCAAATTTTGAAAATCGATGCCAAAAAATTACTCTATCATGACATATATAAGCTAGCGTAATATGGCACTTAGGTGTTATAGAAAGCTGACTATTTTATTTAAAAGGTAATTAAGCTTTTTAAAACTGAGTACGGACTATAAAGTTGCACCTTGCTAAAGTTCTTCGAGTTCTTCGAGGAATATATCATACAAATTTTCCTTCGATATTTCATTAAATAAACTTTTTATTATTTAACTTACATTTTGCCAATCGCATTTCTTATGACGAATAGAACTAGTTCATTCATTCGCCTCTTAGTTTCATCTTGTCCTTACTTATTTCAATTAATTTTGAATATTGTATACTGCCTTAATGATAACATGACTTTAATTGTTAGCTGGGCATTACCAATTATAGATTCGGTAATTTCCGCCATTTACCGAATGATCTCATCATGCATCAATCTCATCATACATCAAACATCATCATCACCATCACCGATCATCACTTTCATCAACAAAAACGTAAAATGTTGTGACCACTTCATATAATGTTGTGAGCACTTCATATAATGTTTTGACCACTTCATATAATGTTGTGACCACTGAATATAATGTTTGGACCACTGCGTATAATGTTGTGAACCTTAATATATTGTTGTGAGCACTTAATATAATGTTGTGAGCACTTAATATAATGTTGTGAGCACTGTGTATAATGGTGTGAGCACTGAATATAATGTTGTAAGCACTTAATATAATGTTGTTGAGCACTGCATATAATGTTGTGAGCACTGCATATAATGCTGTGAGCACTGCATATTATGTTGTGAGCACTGCATATAATGTTTGGACCACTGTGTATAATGTTGTGAGCACTGCATATAATGTTTGGACCACTGCGTATAATGTTGTGAGGACTTAATATAATGTTGTGAACTCTTAATATAACGTTGTGAGCACTTAATTTAATGTTGTGAGCACTTAATATAATGTTATGAGCACTGTGTATAATGGTGTGAGCACTGAATATAATGTTGTAAGCACTTAATATAATGTTGTGAGCACTGCATATAATGTTGTGAGCACTGCATATAATGCTATGAGCACTGCATATAATGTTGTGAGCACTGCATATAATAATTAGTACCTTGTCTTCGATTTAGGTCTAACATCTGTTTTGTCTGTCTTCTAAGTACCCAATATGACCTATACTCGAATAGAACTGTTTTCAGATTGTGAATTTGTATTGCTTAGCGAATTGACTCGATATTTGTGCATAAAACGTTCAAGGTTCTGAAAATCGGTTTAAATTTGCTTAATTCATCACATTAAAAAAGCAGAACAACAAGTAACAAAATCAAAAACCGGTTTACAAAAACAAAGACCTGACATGAAAGGGTTCTTATACATCCCAACAACAACAAACAATAACTAATCAAATATTACAGATCAAAGACTACTTGCAGTTACTGACAGCTATTTCAAGGCCAAAAAAAAACACAAACTTAAAACACAATTATGCATCTTACATTCAATGGATTAAGTATTACGACCTCATTAAAATTTAGAGAAAACACGATTTTGTGCAATTTAAAATCACAGATATCGACAGATTATAGGACCATGAATGCATATATGTATAAACAATAATATCTCGTTTGGATCGAATTGACGCTATCAAAACAAGTCCCATCCATATTTTTTTGGGTAAATGTTGGCAGTTTATATAGAAAATTCATGATTTTTTAACGAAACATTATAAGTATTGTTGATTTTACCAATTATATGCTATAAAGACTCTTTATTAGGTTTTACATGCATTGTGATTCATAACATTACGATAACAAGACTGTGATTAAATGGGCGAAACTTATCAATAAACGTCATCACTAAAGGTACATGAATGTTGTCAGGGATAACGTAACAGTTTCAATCATCTCATCATATCTCAAGTATATATAGCAAGTTTACCTTTCTCATTAAAAAAAGCTCTTCATCTAAAACATCCAAAGATTTTTTACACTTACAAAAGTTAATTCAACTATTTGCATATGCTCTATTACAGCAACCAATAATAAGTAATTTGATAGAAGTGAAGGAATTAGTTCAGTATTTTGAACTAGTTATAGAAAACGTAGTGAATACCGAGATGAAATGGGTATTTGTGTAGTTTAGATGACCAATACAAAGTAGGGACCTTCAAATTTCAGAAACGTAAAGCTGTGTGTAATGAAATAACTGCTTATCATATGAGCGCACATACGTAAATTTAGAAGAATTTTCAATTTCATTCCTGAGCTCGTCCGTTTGGAATTTACGTCATATCAGCATCACAATCATAATTGCTTTGCTGACCGGTATCAACACAAACCGTTTGACTCCCTCTTATTTGTTTTAGTGTCAAAAATAAACAAATACTAACATGACATATGTTTAAAGCTATTTATATAACTTCTCGGTTTACTGGACTATGTTGCAGATAACAATGGGTATCAACTATTCTCTAAAAATATTACGAGTGGGTTAAGTACTACCTTTTGAAATAGTAAATTCAATTACTAGTATGTAAAAGTAAACGGAAACCATGATTATTTGTAACAGTCTTAAATGTATGTAGGTGTCTGTAAGTTTATGATTGAATTTGTCGGGTTCTATTGTCTAGTGGTTTATTTGTATCTCTTGATTTTGTTACGCCATCGTGAGTTACAAAAAATGAATTATAATAATCTTTCTGAAAAAGGTAAGATAAGATAAGATACCATGTCGGATATAAACAGCGGAAATGTAAAAAATATTTTGATGTCAGATCAATAAGACATCACAATAACAACCCAAGTATCTTTTATCCATTTTTAAATCTTTGGAACACAGCCAATACTAGTAAACACTTCGTCCACAAGGGTATCGCCAGCTTAATAGTCGGCAATTTTGTTTAGACATGAAATATAAATGAAATGTTCATTTTCTGTGTAAAATTACAGTGAACGACACTGGGGTTGTTTGTTTATTTACTACAAGATACATATTTCCCTAGCCGTATTTTGCACAAAATTCGATTTTTTCTGTAATGTATACTCTTAAACTGCGTAGTAAATAAACTCATCATAGATACCAGGATTACATTTTTACATTTACGCCAGACGCGCGTTCCGTCTACGAAAGACTCATCAGTAACGTCGCTCGAATAAAACAAATTGTTAAAAAGGCCAAATAAAGTACGAAGTTGAAGAGCATAGTAATTTATATGAGTGTATTGCCTATAATTACTTACATCCTCTACATTTGAACTTTGGTGAATATTTGTTTCATTGGCAATCATATCACATCTCTTCTTTTAATACTGAGTCTTAGGTAGACAAAACGCGAGTTTGTCGTGCCAAATTAAAAGGCTGGTGTCTTTGACTATTTAATTGATTAACAGGATAAATAACTAGAATACAAAACTCAGAAAAGTTTGCAAATTAACGTTTGTTTAAATATTAGAAAATGTCTTTTACGTAGACGAAACGAGCGTCTGGCGTAAATATTAAATTTTATTCCTGGTATCTATGATGAGTACATTTGCAACCACTGGGTCGTACCACTTCTGGTGGAGATTTATTTCCCCGACGGTATCACCCGCCCAGTAGTCAGCACTTCTGTTTTGACTTAAGTTATCGTTGATATGTTTATAATTATAAATTAACTGTTAAAAAAACTTGAATTTTTGAAAAACTAAGGCTTTTTAACCTCAGGAATAGATTACCGTAGCTGTATTTGGCAAAACTTTTAGGAATTTTTGGTCCTCAATGCTCTTCAACATCGTTCTTTATTTTGCCTTTTATACCATTTTTAATTCGAGCGTCACTGATGAGTCTTTTGTAGACGAAATGCGCGTCTGACGTAAATATTAAATTTTATTCCTGGTATCTATGATGAGTTTATTTGCAACCACTGGGTCGATTCCACTGCTGGTGGAGATTTATTTCCCCGAGGGTATCACCAGCCCGGTAGTCAGCACTTCTGTGTTGACTTGAGTTATCATTGATATGTTCATAATTATAAATTAACTGTTAACATAACTTGAATTTTTGAAAAAAATAAGGCTTTTCTACCTCAGGAATAGATTACCTTAGCTGTATTTGGCAAAACTTTTAGAAATTTTTGGTCCTCAATGCTCTTCGAATTCGTACTTTATTTTGCCTTTTATAACATTTTTGATTCGAGCGTCACTGATGAGTCTTTTGTAGACGAAACGCGCGTCTGGCGTAAATATTATTTTTTTCCCTGGTGTCTTTGATGAGTTTATTTACAATGATATGTTTTGATTTATTATACAGTCTGGACGATAAAATGAATACCTCCAGTTATCCATGTAATTATTACACAGAAGTACATCTTTAAGAGTATTTTTTATATTCAAAATAAAATTGTAGCTCAAACAGGTCAAAAAATGTTCTTTCGTTGAAAGATATAGAACAACATAACAAGTAGCTATTTTGTAAAGCTCGTTCAAAGTAAGACATGGACTGGTGGAAATAAGGAGATACTAGCTAGTATTTTTTATCAGGATCACAGGTGTTCGTTTTGTAACAGCCACATGAACATCTTGGTTCAATATCACTTTTTATATGGCTTTAAAATTGTTTTAAAATCCCTTCTAATAAAAAAAGCCTGCACAGTCATGTTATTCATGAAATCGAATGATGGTGTTTCGAAGAAAACCTCCTTCCCATAATTCATAGCGTATGTATTTAATACATGTAATCCATTTGTGTAACAGATAAATAAAAAACTATTACAAAATACTGAACTCAAAGGCAAATTCAAAATGGGGAAGTCCTTATAAAATTACAAAATCAAACGCTTACAATCAACGAAATAAGTGAAAAATGACTGCAATATTCCTTATACATGTTATATGGAACAGGCACCTTAAAAAAAGTGTTTTAAAGCTAGCTAAACATCCCATTTTTTGTACAGTTGTTAATGATACCGTTATAAAAACATAAATGATGATGCTGTATTTTAACATCTGTTCATCACACAGTCTAGTTTTAATAAAACTGACCAAAATAGGTTATGTGAAGAGGATGAAAGGGAAATGATTTACGGATTACGGACGACAGTGAACACAAAAGGTGGTGGTGTCGATAAATAATGGGTCATATATATATATATATTTATATATCAGTCTAAAGATTTGCACAACGGTACTGATATAAGATGTTATAATACGAAAATGTTGTTATTAAATCGTGCTGACAAATATTTCGGCTCAACAAATGGCCTTCTTCAAGTGTCACAACTTGTGCAAATCTTTAGACTGATATAATTTTTTCCTTATCTGCATAGTATCGCCTATTCTAGACGATCCGGTACATAGTAAATTTGCTGGTTGGTCGTTTTTATAGACTTTTATATATTTATATATCAGTCTAAAGATTTGCACAACGGTACTGATATAAGATGTTATAATACGAAAATGTTGTTATTAAATCGTGCTGACAAATATTTCGGCTCAACAAATGGCCTTCTTCAAGTGTCACAACTTGTGCAAATCTTTAGACTGATATATTTTTTTCCTTATCTGCATAGTATCGCCTATTCTAGACGATCCGGTACATAGTATATATATATACAACTCGTCTAAACATCAACCCAACAATGTTAGATCTGTAAATTTGCTTTCGCAAATTTTTGGTTCTTCCCTCGCCGGGATTCGAACCCATGCTACTGTGATGTCGTGACACCAAATCGCCTGCACTGCAGCCGTCCCGCTAGACCACACGACTACCTGGGCTAGTGTGGTCTAGCGGGATATATATATAACTCGTCTAAACATCAGACCAACAATGTTAGATCTGTAAATTTGCGAAATTTGTTCTTCCCTCGCCGGGATTCGAACCCATGCTACTGAGATATCGTGACACCAAATCGCCTGTACTGTAGCCGTCCCGCTAGACCACACGACCACCTGGGCTTCATAAAAATAAAGCTTTCGTAGGCCGAGTGTTACCTTTCCACGTCAGTTTTAATCTAGCGTCGTACTACAGGACACCTCTCAATCAGAAAGATCTGAAGTTACGCTTGTCTAAAAAATGTATTGAAAATGCAGTTCACTTGAGAATACTTGAGAATACTTGTTTTTATTTTTTGTACTCGAATCTTAATCTGCTTTTGCTAACTGATGTGGTATATATAAAATGATCTGAGTTGGATACTTTGTTCAGCAGTTTATTGTATATGATTTATTTTCTGTAAATGATACTGTTCATAAATTTAGATTGTTTTGTGATCTGAATTGAAATGTTTACTAGCTACAAATGTGCTACAATAAAAGATATGTATCATCAGCAAAAGATATCACGAATAGTGTGAACAAATTTTCACATTACTTTGCATATTCGACACTCGTGTCTTTAAAATATGAAGATATCCTGGCATCAAGTCGGATTTCATATATGCTAGCTCAAACTCTGAAATGGTCTTTTCTGGCTTTGAACACAAAAGTCTGCCCTTACAGCAGCGTGATATCAAATAGTCTGGTTTCACGGCTGTTGATTGAACCAACTATATTATACACTATTGGCTAGTATGCGACCATGATATTGCCCATGCGACTCCAATTACCATGAGCGATTATGAATATTGTTGCTGTAAAACTGTGAAATGAGTACTGGTGAAAAATCTGGGTTACAAAAATTGAAATATCGAATGAATACAGTTATAGGATCATCGACGTATTGGAACCCCAAAAAGATCAGGAGAACAACACTATCAAGACTATAGAGAGAAAAAAATACCAATATACACCAACTGATATGTTAATGCAATAAAACTAGAATTTTGAAAGGAAACGGCCATTAAGTATTAAACATAAAGGCTGAAATAGGCCTTGACATTTTCATATTTTTTTCTACAAATGAATTTAAACTTATGTATTCGTCTTGGATCGTACAGATTTTTCGATTATCTTTTTCTTAAACATTTTCTTCTTGCCGAGGAATTCTTCTTTTATAAACAGTTAATGACGGAAATATTGGACGGTGGACGCTAAATGATGACAGTATCTCAGAAGGATAACATTTGACATGTGATCTTAAATCTCAAAAATCTTGTTTAATTTCATTGCATTAATGTACAGTCCTCGGATGGGGTAAACTTCCCACTAACACCATACACCATTACACCATATACCATACACCATTACACCATACACCTTGTACCATTACACCATACACGTTACACCTTTGCACCATACACCTTACACATTACACCATACACCATACCCCATTCTATCTACACCATCCGAAATTACCCATAATGCAATTAAATTTCAAATATTGAGATTATTTTTATTGTTTATGTTCACAATCCGAAAAATTAAAATAAAAAGAACTTCGTTTTCAACCAATGAAATGTTGTACACCGTTCATGATCATTCACACCATTCCCGATCGCACGTTACAAAATCACACCATTCCTCATACACCATTACACCATTCCCCTTACACCATACACCATAGAACCATACACCTTACACCATTGCAGCATAATTATGCCATACACCATTACACCATACACGTTTTTTTGGGAAGTTTACACCGTCCAAGAGCTGTAAACATTCATACACAAATTACAATGCTAGAGAATAGTTATCTTCGAATTATAAAAAAATCCATACAAGCTTAATTCTAAAATAGTAACGGAGTATGATAATTCCGGTCTATTTCTTAAATTTATTCTTACATACTTTTGATTTTTTAACCCTGTATGCTAACATTCCCATGGGGAAAAAAAATTAAATTGTTTGTACGTACATTGAACGACAAATTTATGTGACGTATAAAATTTTCTGACGTCAGACACTCAAATATATAAATGTGTTCGTAGATAGTAGATGTTTTTGTGTTCTGTTAAATTGTTCTTTTTAAAATTGTTAAACGATGATGACTGATGTACCCATATTTTGACTATTATATTTATTGTGTCTGTTTATTTAACGCATCAATGTAAAAATATCGGAAATTGATGAGACTGTCATTAAAGTGAGAGGGTTGCCGCTATAGAACCAGGTTTAATCCACCATTTTCTACATTTGAAAATGCCTGTACCAAGTCAGGAATATGACAGTTTTTGTCCATTCGTTTTTGATGCGTTTTGTTATTTGATTTTGCCATGTGATTATGGACTTTCCCAATTGATCTTCCTCTAAGTTCAGTATTTTTGTGATTTTACTTTTTTTTCCGGTAGAACATTCAAATGTACAAAAAATAGACATACATGTATAACCAAACAAACAAATGACTACTTATTGTGGTTAGAAAGTGGAAGGACGATTACAAATAAAATATATTGGCAACCTTATAAAACAACATAAAGTCTACCACTGGATAACACAAATCTACTTCTGAAGATATAATCCGAGTAATAGCATATTTACAATAGAATTATTCATAACATACGAAAACCAAATATATTTAACACTAATACCAAACAATCTATACAGATTAATAAAGACTTGAACATTTCAGATGACAAGACAATAACGATATAATTATTCAAAACAAATCAAAATATATTTTTTGATCACTGGACACAACTATTCATGTATTTTGATGAGATATTTTACTTTGACGCACGAAATTTATGACGACTATTTTATATCCATAAAAGAATGAATAATGTCATGATAGCCTACTCGACACTAAGATTTTTTGTAAATGGTGTCTGTTTCCTAAACTATTTCCAAATATCTGTTTCTGTAACATCCTTGCCATTTTCCCTATATCTTCTTTCGACTCGTCTCTCAACTATTGATAACCCAGTGGTCCCTGCTGGTGCAGCTCCTTGTGTTTGTAAAGGAATTGTTCCTGTCGTAGTTGCTGTGATGCGAGCAACGTCCATGGGTTGGGAAGAAAACAATAGTGGTGCAGGCTTCGCGATGAAAGACTTTTCCGAGTACGATTTAATCATCTTTGGAATTAAGACCGTGTTGGATAATGGTGGTGCCTCAATAGCTGCATTGATCTTTGGAATTCTTGTAAAATCAAATGACATGTGGTCTATCTCCTCAGACCATGGCCACCTACTACTCTTCAGAAAATAATTATTTGTTGAATGTATTACTGGTGCTGGGGAAGGGTTCTTCCTCCCAGAGTTGATTTGTCGAGAAAAACTTGATGCTGACTTCACGGTGGTCAGCATTTTACTGGTCTTCGTTTTTGAAATATCTCCTATATTATCCGACAGATACCCTTTATGTTGCTTTTCCCATTCCCTGTCTGTCTCCTTTACCGTCGCTAATGGATTCTGATGCATCCAACTTTTACATTTTGAGGCACCCCTTCTGCTGGTGGCAAAGTCTTTAACGTGTTTGTCTAAGTCGTTCTCACATTCACATCTAATTCGGCATACTGGACATCTCCATTGTGTATCTATCGTGTTTGCCATCTGCAATTAGAACAGAAAAGTACGTAATTATATACATGTATGTATAAAATTACAAATTTACAGGATCTTATATATATTGATGAGTCTTATGTAGACGAAACGCGCGTCTGGCGTACTAAATTATAATCCTGGTACCTTTGATAACTATACATGTACATAAGCGTTTCGTAACATTATTAATCTAAAACAAAACAACTGAACCCCCGTTTTTGCAAGTACTTACTAAATTACCCTTGTAATTACTCACCTTAAAAATGTTGGTCATTGCATTTTTTCCTTCCTTCAACGTAAATAATCTGCTGTCGGCTTTTTCTTTGTATAACATGAAGTTCTAGACAAGTTATATCTGAATATTGTTTTTGTAGGAACCCTACCAATAACTCGTAAGCTTAGGGGGTTGCGCACCATTGAGGTTCGTTTATAATATCGACAAGAGTTGCAACTGTTCTTCTCATCATCATACGCTGATGGCTCCAGATGGTTGGTTCATGATCAGGTTTTCTGTAAGCCTCGACAAATAGGAATAGAACTGGTAGCAGTTTGAGTGATGCTCGTCAATGTAAGCGCTAATCATTTGTATCAGCGCACTATTGAACATTTCAGCCGGTGGTACAATGTCGTACGGGTTTTGCTGATTTGGAGAAGTTTATACATTTCCGCGAAACATTCACCTTCAAACTGTACTCATTGAACGTAATGGGGAACTATTAGTGAAAATAATCTGCAAATAATAACTTCTATCACTAACATATCAGCAACCGTTGTTGTTTCCATATTCCCAATGTGAAACAATTCCACTATGTATCGGTTTTGTCAGCTGTTATATGAATGAAAATGATATCCTCTCAATAGTGTATCTTGACGTTTGAATCTGCGTTTGATATCTCTTTCGTTTTCGTACACGTTTTCTTTACGCAAGTTGCACCCCATTTCACCACATCACTTCGTATTCCATGCCAATAAAATCTATGTTTTAATTTTACTACTGTCTTTCGTATTCCAATATGTCCCAATGTCTGTTTATGTTATTGTCATGCCACGGCTCTAAATATGAACACCTTCGATCAAGGCACAATGACGCGTACTGTGCCTCCTTTGTTTCATTATTTAAACAGTGAAGCGTTGTCGTTTTTCAAGTTTTAGAAAACCCAAATATTTCGAAAAAGAAGTATCTTGATATTTAATACTCAAGTATTATGAAATAATTGTTTTTATCTTCTTGATGAAGCACCAACAGAAATTTGTTTATGTTTATTTATTCATTTAAGTCTACTTCATTCCCCTAAATAAAGGCAACAGTAGTATACCGCTGTTCGAAAGTCATAAATCGATTGAGAGAAAACAAATCCGGGTTACAAACGAAAACCATGGGAAACACATTAAGTTTAAGAGGAAAACTACGAAAAAACAGACACACTGAAGTGAAACTAAAAACAAATGACAATACAAAATATAAGTGCTTGTGATACGATTTTAACTCGCTGTTTCTTCTCCCAAAGCGTTTACATGAAGTCCTGCAGAGCGAATCTGCATCTCTGTTTGATGTCAGGAGTGTGCTTAATTTTATCAACTGAGAACCTTTTTAAAATCCCTTGCTTACCGACCTTCTGTGTCATTAGTTTTTATCAACATTTAAGAGCTTTGGCCAATTCTTACAATACATCTTTTCTAGACAGAAAATTCCTTAAATACTTGACAAAATACATTCGACGAGAGACTCTTTCACAATCGCACAATCTAAGAAAGTGTACGACTGTGCTATGTGATGAATTTCTATCTATTTTCTGTGACAATACCATCCGTATTGCGTACTAACTTGCATTCGTACATGTCTAATAAAATGTTAATGTAAGAGTATTGGCACCCGAGGAGCCTGAATTTTAATTTCTCGATAACCATCTGACACTCAACTGTGCAGAGAAATTTTCGACCCTTTGCTATTAATGTATGCAGACATTTCGCAATCTTCGCAATGATGTCAATATACTTTTCAAAATGACAAAAGAGAACACTCGCTAAAAGCTGACGGTTTTGGCAATTGTCAAATGCCGTCTTACTTTTGCAATGGCGTCGCAACGCCATCTTCAATTATAAAATGTCCAAGAAAGAGAAAAGAACGAGCACTTATTTGTTTTTGATTTTTAGCCGGGGCTAGCTATATATAGTCAATCGATCAAAATCTTGTTGCAAATTGCTTAGTTAGTTAGTTATAGGTACCAGGATTATAATTTAGTACGCCAGACGCGCATTTCGTCTATTCAAGACTCATCAATGACGCTCATATAAAATATTTATAAAGACAACAAGTACAAAAGTGAAGAGCATTGAGATCCAAAATTCCCAAAAGTTGTGCTAAATACGGCTAAGGTAATCTATGCCTGGGATAAGAAAATCCTTAGTTTTTCGAAAAATTCAGATTTTGTAAACAGGAAATTTATAAAAATGACCACATTATTGATATTCAAGTCAACACCGAAGTGTTGACTACTGGGCTGGTTATACCCTGGGGGAAGAAACGTCAACCATGTTCTCTCAAAACACCTGATGACTTCATTTGTATATCAAAATATATCAAGCAACGATTCCACTGTATTCCAACCATCCCTTTCTCCGTTCGCCTCTGGAACGTCGTAGGAACACATGCCATCCCAAACAATATTCACAAATTTGAAAGAGGGCAGGTCGTGCCGCAAACGCAGTATTGGCGCGGTCATCGTTTCATATTTGAATTGCCAATAATCAATTATATTAGCAAAGCCCTAGTGTAAATAACCATGAGAACTAGTTGGTATCGGGTAGTTACTCAAAGAAGTAAATGCGAGGTAACAGAAACGGGATTTTTAGCGTTATTTTGATGATTCGACGATTATTCACGAGTTGAACCGTCCTTCTTTTGACAAGCACGATCCTTGACGACCATAGTCCTTAAGACGGTACAATTACATCTTGCTCTCACATATTGCAACAATTTTGTTGATTTAATCAACGCATAGCTGCTAGTGTCTACCAAAGTGCTTGTTTTACACGTAGATTTGTTTCCGATATTTATTCGATGCATATGGCGAACGATACTTGTGCAACCGAGATAGATATCTGATAGCACATAAATCGCTTTGTACCAATTCAGGAATATGGAACTTGTTGTCCATTCGTTCGATGTGCTTCGTTACATTTGACCAAACATTGTTCTGATAAGAAAATTAAATCTTCTGTTTGGTGTCAGTCAACACTGAGGTTGTGAGTTCAAACCTCGCACGTGTGGGTGCACTCAACTCGAATCTTAATTGACTGGGGTTGTCAGTTTCCCTATCGAAGGTCGGTGGTTTTCGCCGGGCACTCTGTCTTCTTCCCCCACCAATAAAAACTGACCGAAATAGCCCAAATGTGGCGCTTAAAAGTGGCGTTATAACACCAACAAACAATCAATCTGTTAGTGTCATTGTACTATCTTCATAAAAACTATAAATTTGCTGTTCTAAATGTTCATGTCTTAATATATTTAAAAGTCCATTTACGCATTTACATCTCATCAAACACATAAGTTATAAGTCAATACTAGTATTATATAGCCTTGTCTCCGATTTATAGGGATTGTCATTTATTGGGAGAGAAACGCAAAGTCGATGCTGAACATGCTAAATTAATTCTGACAGAAAAGAGAGAAATCGTCCGATGCAATTTACGCAACTAGTCATTCCTGTACGTGCTCCTCAACTGGTTATTTGACAACAAGCCTGTAAACGGAATGACGAATGTGTTGAGATTCTTTGACCAACATTCTTGTACTTGTGAATCACATCTTGCACAAGCCCATCTCTTTCAATCTTCGCTTTAATCATCTTCGCTTTTCTCCAACGTTCACAAACATTATTGATATCTTGTACGATCCCTACTTTTACATTCATTGTTTTCGTGTGCCATTTTTGACGAACAGTTAGCGTCGGGGAAAAGTCTCGTGTCCAAATTTTAGGACTAATTACTGTACGAATGTCGATCATATTCTACAATAATTGTTCTCCATAATGTTCCCGGTATCACAACACTGATGATTGCTTTACTTAATAAAAAATCATTTGGACACATGAGAATCCTTCATTTGGATCGGAATATTTCGTACAAATCTGCCTTTCGTTGAACAAACTAGAATCTTAAAAAAACAAGAATGTGTCCAAAGTACACAGTTGACCCACTCGCACTATCCTTTTCCATGTTCCATGGACCGTGAAATTGGGTAATTATCTAATTTGGTATTAAAATTAGAAAGATTATACTATAGGGAACATATGTACTAAGTTTCAAGTTGACTGGACTTCAATTTTATCAAAAACTACCTTGACCAAAAACTTTAACCTGAAACTCCCACTTTCATTTTCTATGTTTAGTGGACCGTGAAATTGGGGTCAAAAGTCTAATTAAGCTTCAAAATTAAAAAGATTATATCATAAGCAACAAGTTTACTAAGTTTCAAGTTGATTGGACTTCAGCTTCACCAAAAACTACCTTGACCAAAAACTTTAACCTGAAACTCCCACTTTCATTTTCTATGTTCAGTGAACCGTAAAATTGGGGTCAAAAGTCTAATTTGGCTTTTAAATTAGAAAGATCATATCATAAGCAACAAGTCTACTAAGTTCCAAGTTGATTGGACTTCAGCTTCATCAAAAACTACCTTGACCAAAAACTTTATCCTGAACGGACGGACACACAGACGGACGAATGGACGAATGGACGCACAGACGAACGGAGTCACAGACCGGAAAACATAATGCCCCTCTACTATCGTAGGTGGGGCATTAAAATCTGTAGCTCTGAGAATGTCATAACGGATTTCCATATAACAACTTCCAAATTCCTTTTTACATATTTTACCAATGATTCACTACTGTGGATGCCGTTACGACCCAGGCCAGTCTATTCCTTTACCTTTAACACATGTCTGAATTGGTTCCCAGTCCCATTGGCGAACATCATAACCCTCTGCAAAGTAAACATATACTGTTCTGCTGGTCAGACAGTTGAAAAGGACTCCATGAGCTTGACCATTTGTTCGTTTCTGCACAGTATCTCGAATTATAAACGGCCAAGATAAATCATTAGAACAATTGTAAAACGCTGGTGTAGGTTACAGTCTTTCATTAGGCAACATTGACATGTGTGTCGTTCTATTCGACGTTCAGGGATCCAGTACCTGCTCCTTTAATTGGATAATACCGCATCTTCTCCTGTATGATCTTCTGTATGTAAAAAAACAACAATCAATTTTAAAAACAGACCTTTAGCTGGCAAAAAAATAAATCAAGTATGAATCCAAGTAAGTTGCATCCACTCTTGCATTATTTGCCCTACTGTTATTATACCATCTTGTTTTTTTCTACACCTTACCTTCTAAATCTCACTGCAGAATCCTTCGGTAGATTTTTGCTGAATATTTTTTATCCAGAATGTTTCTGCTAATTGTAAATTTTCTGCTGTAATATTGTTTGCTGCACCTTTGAACTTTGTCTTTTTTTAGGTACTTCCAGAATAAAACTTGTTAAACGCAACATTTTTCTTTCTTTGGAAAATCGATTCCGATCAATATTTGTTAACTCCGGGACAAAATCGCTATCCTGCATGCTCAAATGACATTGTCATTTCAACTACAGCTGGTGATTGATTTGAATCTGCATAATCTTGCCTAATTAGTCATCGTTCAATCTGCAAGCATGAAAAAAATCTGAGTTCCTTTGCCATACAGATTCCAATTCGAATGCTCTTGTAGTCCTATCAACAGGATAATGTTCCCCTGTACCCACCACCTATCCGATGATTCTGTTTTACTTTGTTCGTTGTTCTGGCTGCCACAACTGTTCCAAACCCAAATCTTTCCCTTTGAATCTGAGAGCTTACTATTGTTTAATCTACAATGTGAATTATTCTAATAAATTCATGAAAGTCCATCTCCTCCACAATCTTCATTATGATTGCCCGACACATCTCTTATCGCGGATTGGACAATTGCTTGGTAGATGCTCTCCTATTTTTTGCTATATTCAGATTTTCTTCATATGTTTCTGGACCTGTTTTTCAACACAAGCTCCGTATGCTACACTGCCTCCGTGTGAAAATATTAATCATACTGGGTCAATGAGTACAGGCGCTGGCTTAATACAGGTAGGAAACTGTCTTGATTCTAGTTCAAATACCCTTGGAGAATTCAATCCACCTTTGTCTTATTGCTGCTTTTCTCTGTCATTAGATCATCTAATCCCTCATTTCCTTGGCAAATTGATATTAAAAGTATTTTGAGGTTAATACAAAATAAGTAGCCAATTCTTAAGGATCATAAATGATCGCCACTTGACTTAAACCATTTTTCTAATGAGCATTAACGGTATGTCATCAGTTTGAGTTTGTTGTTAATCCTTGTCTGTATGCATACCTCAACACTTGAAACATTAATTTGTGCTTGAGAGATAAACATGTCGTCCCTCGGCTGCAAACTTATTCCTTAAACCTATTCTGTTGGTTCATTTCAAATATGTAATCCACTCCATTGATCTGACTGATTCCCAATATAAAGTGCTTAACGGCAAATTCATTCTTTCAGTATCTTCCAAAACCTTTCTTGCTTCGTCATCGTTATCGACAGACCAAATAATATTATCAACATAACTGTTTCTATGAATTATTTCAGCTTCCTCTGGATATATATTATCTCTCCGCAGCCATCCCTAATGCAATTGTCGCAATAGTGCCACTTGGTCTGTCCCCAAACGTTACTGACTTCAACACATAATGATCCGGTTTTCTACTTGCCTGAAAATCTCTCCACACAAACCGATATGTGTATGTGTGTTGGTAAAAAAATGAGAGTTGTATGGCATTGTACATCTTTGATTGTTCGCTGATATTCCATTCTGTTTTGTTGAAATCTTAGCATCACCACTAACAGGTCATTCAATACTTTCTGTCCCTTTGCCTAATAATCATGTATCACATGTCCCATGTACATGGCGGAGGAATTGAAAACAGGTTAGGTTGTATTGCCTCATAATGTGGCAGATAATGTATTGGTCCCTCATAATTCCTGACCTTGGTATCTAAATGTTTTCTAGCAAAGCTCCTGTTAACCATATCTACAATTTGATCGTGGTATGCATTGGCATAGTTTGCACCTGCTTGTTGTAGTAATCGTAAATCTGTTGACTGGAGGCGATGTATTGCTGCTCCAACATTGTCAGGCATTGATTCTCTTATGCATTTCCCATCCTCGTCATAATAAAGCCACTTTTTTATCATGTTCAGTTCCGGTTTGTCAGCTATATATAGTATATAACCATTTCCGATCGGACATTTGCCACACTGACAGCTTCCACACTTTGGTTTGCAGTGGGTTCCTAAGCTTTAAATGTCGAAAACATAATTCAAGCTTTCCTGTAGTCCATTATAGTTTACAAAAAGTATGCTACCAGTGTCATAATGTTGTTCATTTACATGATGAATACGTACGTCATGATGAGTCACAGATGACACTTGAAGAAGAGAATGACTTCCTCTCAAACAGTAACTAAATTGTTTTTTTCTTTAATTGTACATCTGTTTGCAGAAGGACACAGCAATCACTACCTATCAAAATATCGATTTTTTCGCTGATCGAATAACATTAATATCTTTCACGCTATTGAATAGTTTTGCAATTCTACGAATATTTACCCTAGTAACGCGTATACCTTACTATACACATATTCTGTAGTGTTACCAACCTTAGTCACATATAAGGTAACATATTTAACCGTAAGATTTAACCTTCTTGCAAAGTTGTGTTTTAAAAGGGAAATATTTGAATTCCAAAAGCTTGATACATTTGTCCCACCCCTTTGCTGATTCGTTATCAATGATATCGCATGCATGGTTGCCAATTCGAACAGTATCTTGATATGTGACCAACCTTGGGACATCTAAAGCAACCTCCTTGTCTGCGAACCAAATCTACTTTAGTGTGTCCACCCAATCAACTAAAGGCCGTAAATCTACCAATATATAGGATATCAGTGTCATGATACCAACGAAACTTTCGGTTAATTCTCATATATATTTGGCTTCATTCCAACATCATTGTATAGTCAATATTTGTTAAGGTTGTAACCGTGTGACATCGCCTTAGATAGTAATGTTTATCCTTCAATAACTTACTTTAACATAATTAGTTTTGCTTGTCTTGTTCTTAGAGATATTATATTTCCTTGATCTTCCTTTAAAGTTGTATTGTTTGATATAAGCATTGATCGAAAAGAATAACTGTTTCGTATGTCAGACTGAACAAATTTCCTCTATAAGAAAATGTTGTTATACCAGAAATGTATATGACCCAATCTTTTGCTTACGAAGAGCATATTCCCTTTTCTCTAATTGGGATAACAGTCTCTCGATTGAACTGATCATCCTAGCTGGGTTCATTTCAAGTTCCATGTTCATTCTTTTACGATCGAGCAAAAATCGCGTCACATCATCAACTGTGGTTATGACACTCATATATTTACCATCAATCATTGGTTTCAGCCCCTTGATTTCATTTATAATAGCATCAGCAAACTTCTCTGAAAAAAGGGAGTAGTTCCTGTTAATGGAAATGCCAGTGTTGCATAACAACCAAAGAAATATATATGGTCAGGCTGACTCAAAATGCAGTTGAAGAACATCTGCTTTGTTTTTGGTTAAAGAAAAATGCATATTGTAAACAGCTACAACATCAGAAATGGAAGATGTTTTCTATTTTATGTAAAATTTGATAAAAGTTATCCCTATCCTGTATCATCCAATCAGAAGCCGTACAAGAGTCTATTTTGAGTACCATCTTTGGAATAAAAAAAACTTGCCGGTAATATGTAAACAAATAATTGCGCTCTTATAACCTATATGGGGGATGTCGGTAATGGGAAGAAAACGCAAATTCGATGCTGAACATATTAAGTTAATTCTGACAGAAAAAAGATATATCGTCCAATCGAAACAAATCGTTACAGTGATTGGCACATTAAGTAATCTAATCGGAACGTGATCTTGTGCTTCAACTAAGGCATTTGCCAGGAAAGCGTTGTCCCTTTTAGCATTTTCTTTATAAAATGTTTTTGTTTCTGGTGATATTCTAATATTCCCAGTTTCCATAAAACGCTAAACGATAGGTCTCGCTTTAGTATTGGATCCTTTCCCGATATAAACTGTTTTGGAGTCATGTGATACGTTTCCCATCATATCCAAAAATGGTATCCCGTCAATAAATAGATTGGTAACCAAAGCATGTATTATAAATGTCATTTTTCTAATCTTGAAACAGAACTTCACATTACACACACCTATGCTAACGTCTGTCCCGGCTACAATGCTTGAAACATCTGCTGCAGGTTAATTTTTCACCTTTCAACAAGTTTGTACCGGCTGTAAACGTGTACAGATTGCAATGCCCCGATTCCATTAGCACGGTTTACATTGTTCCATTTTAGAAGCTTTGTAGTCTTTTTTTAAGGCCTTCCACGACTGTAGTACTATATCTTGTCCTTACCATCAAGGTAAACAAGTATTGGAGCATTTCTCGGTCATATCTATTTTTGATTTACTAAGGTCTTCTATTAAATTCAATTAAGCTGAAAATGACATTGATACCTTGTTTTTGCATTTGTAGGTTGTTTTTTTTTGTCTGTAACGTCTGTAGTATGGACATCCCTTAAAATTAGGCCAACTAGCTGAGACACGTAATAATCTGCTATTCTGATTTGAAATGAATGTGCTTATGAAATAGCTTTTGAACAAATGGCATTAGTATAGTTAACTTCAAAATTGTCTTTATGACATTGGCATGTTTTGATTGTCTCACAGAAACTTTTTCTTTCATGGTTCTCCCATTTCAAGACATACGGGTCTGCTTAACACTCGAACAAGAGACCGATTAGTGATGGTTAAATGATATTGCAAAAGAAAGAAAAGTTTTGCATTTTCATTATATCTGTTTACCTCACAAAAATGATTTGTACGCGTATCAACTGTTTTCTAAGGCTCCTTTTTGGATATACAGCCATTCTGTATATCAATCAACCATTTCTCTGCTAGGTATTATCGCGATTTGATGCATTCTTCTGAGTTTTTTTGCACGGTGACTAGTAGTTTAACGGGTAAAAACTTCATTATTAGTACCATACTTAACTAGCACTTAATATGATAATATTTTTGTCATATGTAAATTCGTTAAGTTTATGTGAACGTCTAACATGACTAAATGAAAACAATTTGATTCATCTACACCTCAAATATCTGGATTTGCTTTTTTTGTTAATAATTCTTCAAGGAGTTCAACATGGAAGGACTCCAATTTAAATGCAATCAATAAAGCAAACATTTCTAATGCAATATGGTTAGGATTTGCACATTTTTGTAACCATGTAACTTTATCTAAGAATCGCGACTGCGTTTGCTTGCTTTTAAAATGTTCCACACATGATCAGCATCATTTCAAAGGTAATTTAAATCACATAGTTGGTTAGTACGTCATACAAAACGGAAGTATAAACTATGGATGCATGCACGGCCCGTTTTCTAATAATACTCTAGAGTTCGATTGAAACATAGAACACACAAAATCCGGCCGTTGACGTCATAGAAATACTCACATATTTAGTGACAATCGTGTTAAGGGATATCTTTTTATTTGTTAAGCACTATTTGCATAGCTTCCATCAGCCTTGTATAATATGACACATTGGATAAGTTCTAGTTGAACAATCAAACCAGCACCAATTAAAGCATCAGATAATAATTTGGATATATTTTTTGTCGTTTTTAACATTTTTCTCAGCAAACAAAGTATTTGGCGTAAATCACGTTGTGTAAAAGTTGAATAAAAATCAATTCCAAGGCGAATTAAAATAGGGGAGTCCATAAAACTGATAAACGGACACGATATCAATCAACGAAACAAGTGAAAAATGTATGCCATAACCTTGGCTTGGGATGAGCATTTTACGAAGCAAAGGTGGATTAACCCTGGTTGTGTAGCTAGCTAAACCTCCAACATGTACGACATTCCGTTTAATTGACAAAAGTTTGTGAGCAACCCAACAGACATAAAAGGTCAATGTGAAAATAATGAATTCCAGCTGCCAAAACGGTGTAAACATAAATTACAGAGTGACATACAACACTACTACTACTAATAGATCAAACAAGCAAACATACGTCAAATAAATCTTCAACAAAGACGCCAACACAAAAGTTGTAGATAGTGAAAATTTGACAATGACGCCGTGAAAAAACCCTTGTCGCCGAAAGCACAAATCGCACATCCTCTCGATCAGGCAAACATCAAGCAAAAACTAACACAAGGGTAAAAAAATAACAAAACCATTTTGCCCATTTGTGTGAAGTTTATCTGACCAGTGTACTACCAGACTCTTTCCGCATGTTCGAAAAAGTTTATTAAATAAATGCACAAAAAGAGGAGCCTGTATCATCTGGTGTAGATGCTGGTACCTATTGTTCGTATTCGGTTTTGTCTGTATTTTGCATTATATTTAAAACTAAATGTCAAAATATTCTAGTTGATATTCTAAATAAACTTAGAATGGTCGAACACGTGATGAGAGCATATCACTTTTATTTGTTTGATTACATAAACAAATAAAATTGTAAAATATTGCCTTGTCTTGCATTTTTTGAATAACAGAATTGTTTAAACGTTCTGATACATTACTAACATGTACATGTTCTATAATTGCTATCTTATTTTAAGTTTCTTTTGCAAATGTCTACTCAAATATGTCTTGCAGGTTTAAATATGGATAAATAACTTGCCTGCTCGAAATTTTCTCGTCCAAAAGAATATCCATGTAATTCAAGTGGTCTTTTTGTTTGCTTTTCTTCATCTAAAATAGAAAAATATGACCAAAAAATGTCATTAGACAAACCCCATCAATATAAAGAAAAAACAATAAAAATGAATAGGTTAGAAAAAAGAGGAAAAAGTATTTCATATACGAGATTTGAAGACTGTTAACAAAGAAAACAGTAGAATAGAACGACTTTTTGTCGTATATTTTAATCAATCTTCATTCAAAATGACTTTGGTTTATTATGTAAAGATACTGATGCTTTTGTAAAGTTCAATTGGTTAACATCCTTCCGTCAAAAAAAGCTTTCTTCTTTAAGTACATGTAATTTGATACATTTTCGTAAATCCTCTGTGACTTCTATTTCCTCCGTAAGTTATATTACATTAGTCATCTGAACACTTGTCAAATATATCTCATTCTTGACAAATGGTTTCTCATTTTTTTATTGGTTAATTTCAAAATTACTTTCAATTCAGACTGTTTGAAATGACCCGACCACAGAAGTATAATATCCATTCATTAAGTCATGTTGATCGCAAGTGGACCAGTGAAACCAGTTTGCGCACACGGATGTCTACATTTACTGAAATCATCGTTTGAAAGATAATTTACAACATACTGTTTTGTTGCAAATGCTAATGTGAAGATTTTCGAAAAAATAAATTTTCCTTCGTTTCAGGAAAAAAAAATCGAGGAAAAATACCTGTTGTAGTCAAATTATATCCAACACAATTGTAAAAGTCCATATCTATGAAACCTTCAATTTCATTCACAGTATATCATTTGAAAATCATTTACTAAAAAACGATTGCAGTCGGACAAGAATCAACTTTTAAAATGTATACTAAGTTCCTTATTCTAAACACTATGAGACATGTATGTCCATTGAACCAGTTGTGTGGAGACCAAGCATTTCATGTGAAAAGACACAACAAATAACGCGGTACTTACTTTGTGTACACGTTTTTTTCAACGCGACTTTACTGTTTGTTACATTTCCGTATACATTTTCCGTATACATAAACAATGTGTTTTTTTTTAATACTGACGCATCAAATAGTAGAATCATAAATTTTCGTAATTCAAAATTTTGTGAAAGGGTATTTGTTTTTGTTGTTATAAAAGGCACAAAGAAAATAGTATAGAATCTTCAACTGCATATTAAAATCTATTTCCGATTTATTTGATTTTAAGAATAATTAAACACGGGTAGTAAGGTCGTCATATCAAGGAGCGTTTAGTATAGTGATTTTGTCATAGTTTGGATAAGTTTGACATGACTGTGATAAGTGTTTTTGATGACAATCAATGTAAAAATGTAAACATTCGGATATTTTGTAAAAGGAACTTCTGATCAATAATTCAAGCTGGTAAGTACCTTTGTATAGAGTTAATATGTTAGTACATCACAAATTGTATCATATAGTTAATGATTTAACACAGAACAAAGCTTGCGTATGTCAAAATTTAAAAGTTGCTATTTGGTTTAACGTGCATAAAAAAATTGTTTATCTTTCTGTCTGTTACATCACATATTTCTTCGTGATATAATATTGCCGTCAATTATTCTGAAAAATACCTACTTTTGCAGTCAATTAAAAATTACTGAAATATCTGTGTCATGGTTTGGTTCATTCGTGTCATGGTTTAGTTCATGTTGTACATGGTTCAGTCATGTAATTCTTGTCGTGTATAATGACGAGTTGCTATCAAAATTAACAACAAGTGTTTCATTTGAAACACAAAAGGGCATAAGACCGCACATACAATGTAGTAATATGTTCTAAGTAGATGCAATATGATCCACCTAAGATCAAATGACGTAGATATTAGTAACCATATTTCATCAAGAGGCCTTCAACATTCAACAATGAGCAAAACCATACTTCTTTGCAAGTTATAAAAGGCTACGACAAATTCAATATGTAGGAATTCCAATAAGAAAACCACCAGCCTAAATTCTGTTCAAAATAAATAGCAAAATATGATATACAGTTACAAACGATATTCACGGCATAACAGAAACGTAACTTGAGACAGTATTTACAACATATTGCTGAGTTAAACATGTTTGCGGGCTCCCGAACCTCTTCGTCGTTTTAACCATATGGCAGACATGTGAGATTTACCAGATCGGCTTTAAAAAATAAAATCAAGTTGATTTAATGGGACCTAGTTTCAAACCGATAACAAATTATAAAAAAATCATGATTCCAAGATAGCTTCCTTTTAAATTTTCGGATGGATTTCTGCTGCCAATATTGTGAGCTGTACAATTTAAACATATTTTTCAATTCTAGGACATACCATACTAAATCATTACATAAAAAGTAAAATATTTGAAAGAATTAAGTGATACTACTATGCACGATGCATTTATACAATATAAATGCCATTGTATAGTGCGAATCCAGATTGTTCATTTTCACTGTTATATGCGAGTATGTCTATTGTAGAATAAAGGATGATGAGAAAAACTGCGTTTGTTTACTTTTTGAAAGTACGAAATAATTTATTTTAATGTATGTTTTAACATAATTTAATAAGAATATAACTTTCTAATGTATAATCACAAGATTAAAGTCCAAAAAAGAATAATTAAAGCAGCTGAATCCATAATATCGTTGACTGGATGCTATTCATTTTAACTATAGTTGCGTTGAATATACACGGGTATATCCAACTTGTGGTTGATTTCGGACATTGTATACTGTTCATCGATATTTTTTCTGTACTTAATTTCATTGGGTTTTTTTTCCCGTCATAGTTTTGTACCGTTCGTAAGTAAAACATCAAGAACATAGTTATGGGAAATTCAAACATATATCAAGGTGACTTGATTATTGTTCGAACTTTCTTAACTGTATAAGATGTATATAAAATGGCATTACAAAAAGTAATTATGCAGCCATCCAGACGTCAAATGTAAAGCAATTGTTTGTTCGAAACGAAAACGTTACCACTCATCAATCGTGAAATGAAGATCTTTATGTGACTTCTCTTTGATTTGCATAGATGCATCCATTAGAGCTATTTGCATAATGCTTGTAGTTAAACGGTTTGGATGGCTTGTTTGCTTTTTTAGTATAAATGTGTGCTCTATCTCAATTACAATGCCTAGGCAAACATGAATACAATCCAAGCAAGCAAGTCTTAAGTATGTACTGTATACTTAGAACGAAATCGTAAACTGCTTTTCCAGTAGCAATCATTTGATTTTCGGTGGGGGGATTGAGTTACTTGAAATGGCACATTTGTTTATATAAGAACAGATTTCTTTTTGGAAAAATAACTATGTTAATGTGTTATTGAAGAAAAAGGTGGGGGGGTGGGGGGTGGTGGGGAGGATCCAAACCCTCCTAGTAGGTTCGGATCACAAATGTTTTGATTGGCCCTGGTAAAAATTACAAGTAACTTTGCCTAGAAAAAATTACAGGTTATTTTGCATGGAAAAAAAATTACAAGTTACTTTGGCTCAATGTAAAAAAAATCCAAAGCCCCCCTCCTCCCATCAGAAAATCAAATGGTTGCTACTTTAGCTTTTCAAGATATATGTAAACAATGATGGCGTGTTATAGGAAAAGATATTTTTAATCTTACATATGGGTCTGAACAAATTATCAGAGAATATAGAATTGACAATATAAAAAAGAAGATGTGGTACGATTGTCAATAAGACAACTCTCCACAAGAGACCAAATTGAGACAGAAATTAACAACTATAGGTAATCGTACGGTCTTCAAAAATTAGCAATAAATGCCATTTTTACTGCATTTATTGATATATTACCCCAGACTTTCACTCACAAAGTGTGCTTATATAATCAATCCTTCTGACTTCATAAATCATGTTAGAGAGCCGGCTAAATTACGACTTTATATGATGAAAATTAATTAAAATCCTTCTGTGAAAATGCATCGCATATACAACAGTAATGAATCGCTCTACAGTGAAAATGAAATTTTGATATCATTATTGAACAGTAAACATGATTCTCATCACACAAACAACAAAGTGGAAATGATTTAATATCAACAAGCGGAACAACAAACCCAGTTTTAAGTTATACTACATTACTAATCATGTTAAAAGGTGCATTTTTCTACAAATGAAACTTGACTGCTACTTTAAAAACTTTTGTACGCTCTGTTCGTTAACTATTCTTAATATCTATCTATATGTGTATTAATTTTACACCTGTATGGCTGTAGGGTCCGCATCAAATACATTTATCATGAATTTATAAAAACAGTACATATTGTATATTATGTCTTATTTTATTAAAAAATCGTAAATTTGTCGTCTGTTTATTTATCATTCTACATAAGAAATTCATCACTGAAACTCTGAAAATGGTATTTCAGGATTCGCACATTACATGCACTGATTACAAAGATTTTTATTGATTCGTAATAATAATTGATAAACTTGAACGTCATGTCGACTTAAAACTCAATCGGAATTGTGATCTTTCATACTTTGAATCCGAACTTTGAAAGTGTTTTTTATTGTACAGCTCTTGGACGGTGTAAACTTCCCAAAAAAACGTGTATGGTGTAATGGTGTATGGCATATGCTGCAATGGTGTAAGGTGTATGGTTTTATGGTGTATGGTGTAAGGGGAATGGTGTAATGGTGTATGAGGAATGGTGTGATTTTGTAACGTGCGATCGGGAATGGTGTGAATGAACGGTGTACAACATTTCATTGGTTGAAAACGAAGTTCTTTTTATTTTAATTTTTCGGATTGTGAACATAAACAATAAAAATAATCTCAATATTTGAAATTTAATTGCATTATGGGTAATTTCGGATGGTGTAGATAGAATGGGGTATGGTGTATGGTGTAATGTGTAAGGTGTATGGTGCAAAGGTGTAACGTGTATGGTGTAATGGTACAAGGTGTATGGTGTAATGGTGTATGGTATATGGTGTAATGGTGTATGGTGTTAGTGGGAAGTTTACCCCATCCGAGGACTGTAATTACACATATAGTTTTAAAACCAATAAGTTTAAAGTGAAACACATACATATTTATTTCGATCTAAACCATGACAAACTTTACCTAAACCTTGACGAATTTCTAGACTCTTAACCGAACCATGTCAATCGCTTAACCAAACCATAGCAATTCCGATATCTTGCTTATTCTACATTAATTTCGTGAAACAATTATTCCAATGTAGATCGTTTGACCTCCAATAAAGATTCAAACATCTTATTTGCTTTTCATCTGCTCGTGTGCATAGAACTGAGGCAATAGTTTAGGAAAGTAACATAAATTAACCATGTCAAACATATCCAAACTATGACAAAATCACTGTACTAAACGCTCCTCGATATGACGATCTTTCTACCCGTGTTAAAGAACCTTTGTGAGCTTGCTCACTCACATACCCCTTCATTGCCACTTGGCAAACATAATCTCACCAGATTCCTTAGTTAAAAGACAAAAGTCAACAGATTATTTTTTTTTATGGATATGCACATCTACATATAATGTCCTTATTATCTATAATATTGCTATGACAAACTGTTGCAGTAATATATTAGCCAACTTGAAAGTTCAAAGGTGCATAGCTCATAGAAAAAAATGAATCATTATTGCCTGTCAGTATGAACATCTATATACATTGATTTAGTTTGTCCTTATTATTTACAAAGTTTCATGAAAATATGTTCTGTGCTTTAAGAGGAGTTGCAATGACAAACTGCTGCACTAGTACACTCAGGCAAAACTTGTAAATTCAAAGGGACATTACGCCAGGAAAATAATTGAATAATAAATTCCTGTCGATATGCACATCTCAATAGTATATCCTTATTATCTACAAAGTTTCATAAAATTCTTTTGTGTGGTTTCAGAGAAGTTGTGATGACAAAAACAGGACTGCCGGACTGCCGTACAGACGATCTCAAAAATATTATACTCGACGGAACTTTGTAACGTAGGGTATACAAATATAGAATTCTACTATTTAATACTTCAGTGTTTAAATGAAAATTTAAAAAAACCTGGACCATGTACATTTTGTTCAGAAAAAAGGCAATAGTAGTATACCGCTGTTGGAAATTCATTAATCGGTTGAGAAAAAAAAAAACAGATCCGAGTTACAAACTAAAACTGAGGGAAATTTGAGCCAATTATTTTACACTTTCTTGGAATAAAATAGTTGACCAAATGGATACCAATCCTGTAAAGACTGGATGCAAAATTATGACATTTTCTAGCTTTTTAGTGCACAAGAAACTATTTTTTGTGTGTCTAATTTTTTATAAAATATTTAAATATTTATTAAACTATATCTGTTAGCCTATTTATTTATCGTGGTTTTCTTTCCTATGATAAACTCTTCGTAAAGCTGTCGCTGAAATAGACTTTTTTTCAATTTATAATCAATTGTTTTCTTTTTGTACTTAATTTCATTTTTTTTTTAATTGGGTAATTTACTGATTTCTGTTCACTAATGATATTAATGTAGAAAGTTACTTTTTACTTTTACAATTTAGTTTGCCGGCACTGGTAATCGAACTCCATCTTCGGTTTTGGTTAAAATATAATAAAATACTATGATATTGATATATCATTATGATAAATCCGATGCACCATGCGTAGAAAATGCCACTGTTTCTGTGCGTAACAAGCCCTTGCATTAACTATGTGTTTGGTCCGTGAATGGCCTGTTGCAGAGCAAAATGTCGGTCCCTTTCCTATAAGGACTAATTTTCAAGGTGCATTCCAAAAAAGGCGCCCTACAACCTGGTCGAATTCTTATACCAGGATCTATCTTTTATATTTTCTGTTCCTTCGTTATAGTCCTTAACTTGCGAGAAATATTTGCAATGCATTTTAAGCAAACCCTGTCAAATAATCAATCTTCAACCTGCTACGCTATTTTGATCATTTTTGTTCATAGGTTTTAGCTTTTTTTTACACATATTTTGATCGGAGTTGTATCATGAGTATTGAGTTCGTGGTTAGTATCGTCTGTTGTACAATGCAATATTTTGTAAAACATGAAAACCTTTTTCTAATTTGCAGTTGTATGCCAAACCTATCAACTTTCATTTAACGTTTATTCAGTGCTATATTAGACACCTACAATGTTTTTTCAAATATCTACTTAATCAACCGAAATTTGTAGTTGATTTAATATTAGACATTCAATGTTGAAATATTTAACTGAAACATTTTAAAGTCATCGTTGAACTTACAACATTTTAACATACATGTGTATTGTCTTGTTGTAATTCAACATTGCTTTGAAATTTCGGCGTACTTACATGGTGGGGTGGCTGGAAAATATGTCACATCTTGCTTATTATCTTCAATGTTAGTATTAACAGTTGATATTCCACGATCTAAAACAAATTAGTGTCATCGATTATATCAAATACCATTATATATATTCATGAACAAATAAGATGCTCAGCATTTTAACGATCAAAACTTATCTTACAATTAAACAAGCAATACGGAATTAACTATTTATTGAAATATCGAATTTGGATTAACAGAGCTTCTATGAGTATTGAAAAACCTAGTAGCCAGAACATTTGTTGTTTGCAAGATCAAAAGAGAGACTTCAAATCGCTCTTGCTTTTAAGAAAGACATACGGATATTTGTGTGATATCCAATGTGAAAAATATCCAACAGAAAGAGTTTTGATTTTGTACGTCAACGCCCTATGACACAAAAATGACAACAGGCAAACCTTTACTTGCAGTTTACCATGACTGTGTTCACACTAGACCTGTGTTTAACGTGTGTTTAAATATTATGTTTAGCAAATGAATTAGCCTTCCTAGATTAATGCTTTTGTTTAAGACAAATCAAGGGAATCTATAAATAAGAGTCATATTTTGCCCGAGGGGCTTGCATTCTTATTACTATCTCATAATTTGTAAATCTAACAAAAAAACATACAAATATGATTTCTGCTTGGACAAAGATTTAATAACCCGAAAAATACTTTACTTTAACAATTCAGTGAAGATAAGTGATGAATTTACACATATTAAAGTGATACATTGTCACAATAACACTATTGATTTAGTTAATTGTATAAAACCAATTTTAACCCTGCAGCATATTGATGTAACTGTGTTGTCATGGAAACATGTGTGGAAATTCTTTTGACATAGAATGGTCTAAAACATTGTTTTAAAGTTGTTTTTAAAGTAACCAAAATGAAAACTAATTTCGACAACTCGACTATCGTCAGGCTAATTGTGCTGAACAAAGTGGGTTGCTACTGAAGAAAACAAATTGGGACAAAGACGAAAATTGTGTTGCAAGAATACTTTTCGATTGATTATAATAACCTCCCGTATCTTTGTTTAAATACCTAGATCGTATAATGTATATTCACAAGTTATAAAGCCTTAGGTATTTAATCTTTCGAAATGGTTTAGACATTAAAATCTAAAGTACAACCAAGCAATATCCTTGAAAATGGTTTCATTGTCAGTGAAATTATTAAACTTAAGAAGAAAGCGCTAAATTCGTCAGTAACTTTAGCAGTGATTGTATTTTACTTCTGGTTTAATATTTTACGAAATATAAGTTGACCAAACTTTGTTTAAATACCTAGCTAGTGATTAGTCTATTCAAAATTTATTACGAATAAGGTATTTGACCTCGAGAAATGGTGAAGGCATATATACACGTATATGATTACCAACAATTCACATGTATTTTTTTGCACCTATTGTACAACTTTTATCTATTACAAACAAACAAACAAATAATTTTATAGAATCTCACCTCTTTAAATACATATCTGATTAAAAACTTAAAGTAATACATGTAGATAAGGTATATGTCTTAACTACACTACAATAATAACAAACACAAATTGCATTTAGCCGTGCAGACTAACATAGCCGGCGTTTAATTTATATTTTATATTATATATCATGACATATATGAAATACAAATACATTCCAAATGAGGTACACAGAAAGAATAAACGTCTGAAACAAGTTTACTCTGAATCAATAACAGCCCATATCTCTTTGTATTTATGCATGTATGTATATTTATCCGTCTTTAACGTAACCTCGCCGCCCAGGAAAAACCATCAAAAAACTTTACTAAAGAAAATTGATATGGAAACCTGTGTTCGGAGCAAATGAAAGGCACGCCTCGGGATATTGATGCCAAACTCCATCACAAGAAAAAACAGCAAAATAATATACAATATCAAATATTATGAAACATTGAAGTTTAGTGTTGAACGTCTGCGGCTAGAATGATTTTCAAACACATGAAAATTAAAAACCCGCTTTCACCACAATCCAAATGATTGGTCCACGTAACCACGTGTACAACTACACATAACAAAACCCGCCAAAAATATATACCGTTCTTATAAAACGTTCCTTTTAGACAACATTTTCCCGCTATACTCCGAAACGCGGGAAAATACATGTATTAACTACACTACAATAATAACAAACACAAATTGCATTTAGCCGTGCAGACTACAAACACAAAGAAAGGGCGGAAAACTGTAAATGATATACAATAAAAAGAAAATGCTAAATACCTAGCTTCTGAGTAACTTCTAAACGATGTGTAAGTGAGTCTGCCACGTACCCATCTTTAGCAGTGTCAGATTTCCATCGACCGTGCCGTTTCCAGCAGCGTTCGTTAACATCAGCGTTAGCTGCGACAGTGGCTCCACCCGCCCTTCAAGAATGTAAACCTATGTTTATATCACCACAAACTTCTTTGAGTCTAGCTACTATACACTCTCTAGCTCTGGTATAACTCAGTTTTTTGTTCTTGTAAATTAGCGAACACCGTTTGCCTCATCTAAAAATAGGTTTAAATAAATACTGCTCAGAACTGGACTCAATTTTACAAATACTGAAATACTTGGACAATAAATTATAAGGACAAGCAGCAGACTCACCATTTGAAATAACTAATTTTTCCCCTAATCTATACTGATCAGTTTTGCTTTGGTCAATATCAATCTCTAAATAATTAGTTTTGAAATGAACGTCTTTACATCAAAGAGAACTAAGCTCATTGAATCTAAGAAATCCAGAGAAACTAAGAACAATCATACATAAATCCCTTAAAATAGCTATATCATCACTGTCTTTATATTTTGTACAAAGTTCAATAATAGATTCAGAATCAATATGTTCCTTTTTAACATTCGGTTTATGTGGTTGACGTTTAGATGACTCCAGTAAATTGGTCACAAAAGCATTTTCTGTGGGATCTGAAACTACCTTGAACTGTATGTGCCCATTTTATACCGTAAAACGCTGACTGAACTACACTATAAGATGAACCTGTGTCTATCAGTTTGGTTAAATATAAAGCTACATGTATAGGTTTTGCTGGCAAAGATAGTCCCCCTTGTTTTAATATAAATCTCTCCAATAGTTTATAAGCATAAAAATATTTATTGTTAGTATTGTCACTCCTGGACTGCAGTAAATACGATGACATCTTACGTCCCAATTCGTCAAAATCAGCCGAAAGAATCCCTCCATCTTGTATTTCCTCCAACACCCTGCATTTCAGACCGATACCTGTAGGAAAGAATGAAATAAATTAAAACCTTATTTTCATAGCCAACATCCTGAAATCTGTTGATTTTCCGAACAAACCATTTCTACCTCGGCCTTTTTTGATAACTGTTGATGGTAATATTTTACTATCTTTAATGAACGATTCGAATTCTACAACATTACCATAGACTTTGTGTAAAAGTGGCCAATATGGTGCTGAAACCCATAAAGGAACAAATAAAGTGCTATCTGTTTTATCTTGTATAATTTTGTGTATACATCGGGATATGTCTGAAGGTGGTGGCACAATCCAGTTATTTTCTTTACCCCACTGTCTATTGAAAGCATCGATACCCAGTGTACCTGGACACCAGTGTTTAGTGTTGAATATGCTACATTTTGCATTGTAATCAGTGGCAAACCTATCTACGGTATGTGGACCCCAATTCTGATTAAGATATTCAAATGAAATATCTAAAATTGAGAATGGAAATGGGGAATGTGTCAAAGAGACAACAACCCGACCAAATAAAAAACAACAGCAGAGGGTCACCAACAGGTCTTCAATGTAGCGAGAAACTCCCGCACCCGGAGGCGTCCCTCAGCTGGCCCCTAAACAAATATATACTAGTCCAGTGATAATGAACGCCATACTAATTTCCAAATTGTACACAAGAAACTAAAACTAAAATAATACAAGACTAACAAAGGCTAGAGGCTCCTGACTTGGGACAGGCGCAAAAATGCGGCGGGGTTGAACATGTTTGTGAGATCTCAACCCTCCCCTATACCTCTAACCAATGTAGAAAAGTAAACGCATAACAATACGCACATTAAAATTCAGTTCAAGAGAAGTCCGAGTCTGATGTCAGAAGATGTAACCAAAGAAAATAAACAAAATGACAATAATACATAAATAACAACAGACTACTAGCAGTTAACTGACATGCCAGCTCCAGACTTCAATTAAACTGACTGAAAGATTATGATTTCATCATATGAACATCAGGCACAATCCTTCCCGTTAGGGGTTTAGTATCATACCATCATAACATATATGAGAAGAACATAACCCGTGTCATGCCAACAACTGTTTTTAGAATAAATGTGTTTAGTTCCGATGCAAAGACCTTATCAGTGACTCAATATTAACGCCAAAATATGCAATCTTTAATGACTTGACAACAGTATCGTAATTATATCCCTTCTTAATAAGTCTATTCAAAGGTTTTGTAAGTTTCTGAGGTGAATACTGACACCTTTGTGCTTTATAAAGAATATTTCCATAAAAAATTGGATGTGAAATACCTGAACGTATTAGAAGTCTGCATGTTGAGCTATATTTACGAATATAATGTAATATCGTCTATCTTCCAATCATCGCAATCAATAGTTTTGCTAATTTTATCTGCTTTAACGTTCTCTTGTCTAGGTACCCACTCTGGTACGATCTTAATGCTATTTGATTCACATACGTTTGCTATTTTAATTGTAATATTTTGTAAATCAGATTTCTTACTGCCCTTTTTTATTATGTTTACTACGTTCTGATTATCTGTGTGCCACTTAACTGTTTGACCTTTTAATGACATAGATATAGACTGCAGTACTCTATAAACTGCCTCAAGCTCTCTCCAAGTAGAACTTTTCAATTTTTCTCCATCGTTCCAACTACCCATAATCTCTTCGTCTATGGCTTTTACCAAATAGCCACCATAACCTATGCCCGAGGCATCTGTGTATACTACACTCGAGTATTGCTCAACAATATGCAATTCTCTGCCATTCATTTTCTCTATATTTTCCTTCCAGAAAATTATCTCATCAAGAGATCTACTGTTCAACAGAACATTAGCATTCCAGCTTGCTTTATACAAAATGCATTCGTACATACTTCTTGTACATAGTCTAACTACAGGACCAACTGCCCCTTGTATAGATATGATCTGACCAATTATAGAAGCAAGAAACCTTGCCGAAACGTGTATTTCTCCTTTCCCTGTTTTGTGTATAATTCTATTTAAAGTATCTAACAATTTGGAAAGTCGCCTTTTTGTGACCGAAACCATGCCTTTGTCAAATTGCCATACTACACCCAACCATACCACATTTTGGCTAGGTGTCCAATTGCATTTATCTTCTGCTATCAAAAACCCAGAAGCTTTTAGTACTTTCTGAACAACTATGCTAGTTTCCTGGGCCTGACTTATCTCGTCAGCCCCGCCTAAACCATCGTCTAAATACATGATAATTTTCAAACCTGAATTTCGTAAATGTTTAACAATACACCTTACAACTTTGGTGAATATATAACCAGCAGTAGATATACCAAATGGTAAAACATTAAAGACGTAATATTTTGTTTCACGATTTTTGACCCAAGCAAAACCTAAATATGTCTTGTGTGATTCAAATATCTCTACATGATGGTATGCCGATCTCAAATCGTAAGTAAAGCAGTAATCTCCCTTCTTAAACATTTGACTGGCTACGCTAGCATCTTCATATTTAAATCTGAATTTATGAAGATGTGGGTTAATGTGTCTACAATCTAAAACTAATCTTAATTTGTTTTTATTGTTAGCTACCGTCAACGGATTGACTACTTTAGGTTTACATGAAAATTCTTTTATGCCTCCTAATTCTATCATCTTTAAAATCTCATTATCTACGAAATCTGAATTCTCTAAAGACGATTTGTTGTTATTCAAAAATACCTCACCTGGCTCTGTGTGAAAAGGTATTTTATATCCATGTTCTATGATATCAATAACTGTCTCGTTAGCGCAAACAATATTACGTCAATAATCAATTGAACTTCTTAATTTACCTACAGGTGAATTACATGAAACTATAGCATTTTCTCTACCAAAATTAACAGATAAATCATTACTAAATAATCTAGTACTTATCTTATCAGACTTTTCTTTCTGAGTTTGCCAACCCTGTTTATAATGGTCTGACCTCCAATGTTCTGACAAACCACACTCATAACATTTTCCGGGTCGATGCACCACAGGATGTTAACTGTACTCTGTCGATTAACTGAGTTGAATCGAGTAGACTGTGGGGCACTGTAAGGAGTTGTGCGTGTCTTAAACTTTTTGTCGCTCTTCATTTTCCTCGACGCTTTGTTTTCAGCTCGTATTATGCGTTTTTCGTCTTCTGAATCATCTGCTAGGTTGTGCGTTTCATACTCGGTAACTGTTCTCCAGCCGTTCTCGGACTGATCCGCGAGCTTAATCAATTTTTGTCGATGATTGAGAATGTCCAAACCTTCACAAATGTTCCTCATCGCGCCCTCTGTACTTTCGTTGTTGTTCTGCGATTCTGTTAGAATACTTCTGGCCTCTTTCATCTTGTTGGCGATTTTTGTGTTAACCTTGAACTGCTCTTCGTTTCCCTTTCGCTTAAAAACGTAATTTTCGGTGTTCATCTGCTGGATTTTAGACATTTGAGTTTCTGATAGCTGCCTCTGCGTTTCGTGAACGGATCTCTGCAGTATCTCGTTTTGGTTCTGGCTCAAAGCGTCTTTAATTTTTCGGTCGATAAGCATGTTTATTTCTGCCGGCTCCGACATGTTTAGTGTTGAACGTCTGCGGCTAGAATGATTTTCAAACACATGAAAATTAAAAACCAGCTTTCACCACAATCCAAATGATTGGTCCACGTAACCACGTGTACAACTACACATAACAAAACCCGCCAAAAATATATACCGTTCTTATAAAACGTTCCTTTTAGACAACATTTTCCCGCTATACTCCGAAACGCGGGAAAATATATTTAAGAAACATGTCTTTTATCTATTATTCTTAATTTTGTTGTGATATTTCAATACTTGCCTGTTTTTAGATATAGTATGGTTAGACATTTTGGAAGGAAGCTAAAAGAATTGCTTAAATTTCAATAATAAAGACACTAAATCTGAATAGTGTCTATGCATGCAACCATCAAATATTTTATAGATAAGTAAAAGTTGTAGACACAATTCCACGATTTAGGCATCCAATTAGAGCTATCTAATGTTGGGCCTTGAGCATCACTTTAGATACCTCAATTATTGCATATGATTCAGATAGATATGTACATTTGTTCATTCTTACAAATAACCGTACCTGAAAAAATTGATCCATAACCAGTGCTGAAATAAGAATGCTTTGTTTATTTTTTTAGTTATTTTGTAAATATTGACGTATATTTTACTTTAAACCCGACTCAACTTTTAGTACATTAATTGTTTAAGTACAGAATAGAAATAAACGGGGAAAAAATGAATTTATCACGTGCTTTGAAATTAAATGTTATAACTTTATCTACTAGTACTGCAAATGATCTTAAAAAAGACAATTAATTAATGCGTTAAATGTACCAGAATAACACACGACTGGGAATCGTTTTAAATGATAGAAAAATATCTATATTTCAATTTTCGTTTGGTCGTAAAAACTTTCTTTCGTCATATTTTTGTATTTTAGCCTGTTTATTGGTATTCCTCAATTTTTTGGCTAATCACTTTCAAAAAATGAATGCCTTATTTCAGGCTCAATTTGTTAATATTTTAGATGCACTTATCAGCAAGGGTCACTGGAATGACGAAGACATAAATAATAAACCATTCCTATATAAAATTTAAACTTAAAGTTGGCATGTTTTTAACTGGAAATTGAAAGCCTTTGTTTTTTTAAACGAGAAAACATATGATTCAAAAACATTAATTCATATTTCATTTAACAACATATGATATTGGTGGACAAACTGCAAATAGTTTTGTTAAAAATCAGGCTTAAATTAAAATATTGTGTGTTTGCCCTTTACCGACCGATCCTATAAATTCGTTCCGACTGAAAATCTTTATTTGTATTTGCCAGCAATATTTTATTTTTATTTATCTTTTCGTTCCTATCGAAAATCTTATATTTGTATTTCCCGCTCAAAACTTTTTTAACGGAATCATCGCGTTTTATCATCCCCGTATAACATGTGTATAAGGTTGAGTTCATTTGGTACCACGTGAGCGTTCGGCATGAACACTCAAACCATTTGATTGAAATCGATGTTGAAAGTTTTGAAATCATGTTATGACGAACGTTGTCCTGTTTTTTTATACTTGAAATCTTTAAGATTTTTATTAATAACACCGGGACACACGAAAATTTAAACACTTAGTCTCTAGGGTTGTAAGTAAAATAAGACAAATGCTTAGTGTTAGCTCTTTTAACAGGTTGCTTGACGATGATGGTGGGAAATGCATGCCGGGCAATGGCTTTATATTCTAGTCAAATATTCTTTTTATTTCACAGATATCATCTCTGATAATTTAAGTTCAACTTTTGATAAAATTGGTAGAATGTCGGAATTAAACATGCTATAAATTGCACATGGTACAGCTGTTCCACAAACCATGTTTGGGAGATATATGATATTAATAAATCTTTTGGTCGAGTTAAGCGTACAAGGTACATGTACGTAGTACACAATATTAGTTAAAGTTAAAATTCTTAAAAATTCCAGGCATATAAACGTTGAAAATATGCCACACAGCCCTATATTTTGATATTTGAAAACAAAATAGTAGTGCATATGAATTAACTTCCTGGGACTATTATACAAAATCAGGATATGAACCGGAACTTGCAAACAGTGCAATTGAGACATATATATTCAAAACTAAAATTGAGATAGATAATATAACAATTTAAAAAGCACACGATAATCGCACTACGCTGGAAAGAAAGGCAATTTCTTTCCCGAAACTAAACAAAAACATAGTTATTCGAAAAGCAGATAAAAATGATACTTCAGTGATCTGGGTTAAAACAGAATATATAAATGAAGGACTGATGCAATTGAGTAGTGCTACCCACTTCATAGAAATTGCAAAATTAGAAATAATAGAGACCAACCAGAAAATCAATACTATTATCTTTGGAATGCATAGCAAAGGGGTCATGGATGAAATCACGTTTAAATAACTTCTGCTAAGAGAGATCATAAACCAGGAAGGTTGTATCTTCTGCCTCAATTGCACAAACTGGATTCTGAACTAATAGAAAGGGTTCAACAGAATCCTACACTGTATCAAAATGTAAGTATTCAAAGAAGGTTTATTGTTTCATTATCGGGTACTGTTTTAGAGAGAATAGGGAAGTATTTCGATAAATTCATGCTTCCAGCAGTAGTAAAACAAGAGACCCATTTAAGAGACTCATTATAATTTAAAAATATTATTAAGAAATTGCAGGTAAAACCTGACGTCTACTTAGTTTTGACATAAAAGAAATGTACAACAATATGTCCCATATAGAAATAGTTGAAGCAGTCAAGCATGCTTGGCCTACGATAATTAAATGTTTACATACGATACTATTACCACCGCTGCGATATATATTGGAACTTCTAAAGATAGTTCCTTAAAATAACGAATTTATGTTCTATGGTATTTTTTATAAAACTTCAAAAACGAAGTTCCAATGGGAAATAGTTTATCACCTGAAAGTACGGATCTGAGAGTTTACTAAGTCTCAAATAGTATTCTAAAGACTTTCCAACATAAACAGAAAATATCAAGCCTCTATAGGTTAACGGACGATGGCTTTTTCATTTACAATGCAGGTACTGATGATAAAAAAGCATAATTTTTTTAACATGATAACAGACGCCATGCACATTTACACAAGAAAAATCACAAACTAAAATGCAGTTTTTAGGTGTGTATTTATTCAAAGGCCACAACATTTAGAGAAACAGGAATCTTAAACCTCACGACATTCCAAAAAGAACTGAATATTATCAGTACTAAGAGAGGTCCTGATGCCACCCATCCTCTTCTTTCAGAAGCATAATTAAAGGAGAAATGCTTCGTTTTGAGGGGTGTACAAACAGTCCAGTAGATTTGCAAACACAATATGAGTTATTTTCTGAGCGCCTTATTAAAAAGGGATGTCCAAAAAATGAAATTAAAACTGTTATGCAGGACGTGACTGCAAAACAAAGAAAGGACACATTAATAGGAAAACCCAAATCTGTATTACAGTCGCCTCCCTTGGTACTCTCCACAGTGTTTTCAAGACAGAAATCACATATAAAGAACAATATCTTAAAACTCTGGGATAACTTAATGATGACGAAGAGGCAAAACTTTTATTTGATAAAAGACGTCTGTTTGCCTTCCGTAGGCATACAAACTTGAAAGACACAGTAACATCAGGAACTCTAGGTAATTAATATGTTGCAGTTTATAGAAATATATTCTATACTGTATTCGTTAAATTGATAAACAAGGTTAAGTAGATAAAGAGTATAGAAAAATATTAGTCCTACAGATCACCAAGTGTCGAGTCCTTAATAAAAATTACAGTATTTTTGAAATTAGTGTCACTATGCAATGGCTTGGGCTCCTGACGATAAACATGGCCATGGTCAATTTGTTCATTCTAATTGGTCTAAATAGATGTTCGAAACACCTTATGATGTATGGAGTTTGGGTGCTGGGATAGGCTTATTTTATTGAAATATTTGCGTACGCAATTTGAAAAATGATGAAACAATAGCAATAAAAAAGGCAGATAAAAATTCAAATTATGTTATCTTAGACAGGCTAGACTACATAACAAAAGTCACAAGACAACTAAATACTTAACATTACATTAAATTAGGTTCATTTAACATGGCAGAACCACAAATCTAGGTCATTAAGTGTATGATAAATCATTATACGACCAAGGCGTAATAGACAAAATATCATTTAAATTTTTAACAAATTCACCGTCTTGAGACAGAGACGTTTAAACAAATTCAACATGATGGATTACATGAATTGAATATAATTCCACCTGGCAGACCAATTATATCACAGTGTTGTTCTGTAACTGAACCAATAGTTTAAAATCAGTCTACATATACTACATTGTTCATTAATATCATTGAGAAATCAAATCCTTTGGCAATCAGCCTGTTGGTTTCGTATGATATAACACAGATGTTTACCAATCTACATCAAGAAGCGTTATTGAGTGCGGTTGAACGAGCCTATGACAGTTTTGACAAATCCAACTTCAAAGTTAATGCTCCGCCAGTCAATATATTGATACATTTGTTGAGAATCATTTTAGAAAACAATGTATTTGAATTTGATGGGAAAATTTACAAACAAATAATAAGTACGGCAATTGGTGAAGTTCCTTCACCGGAAATTTGTGACATACTTATGTTCGAGATAATGAATCAAATTATTTCTGCATTTCAATATAAAGACAAAATATTCTATCATGGCAGATATAGAGACGATGAATTCATAATATAGGATGGAATGTCAGACGAAATTATAGACTTTTTTCGTCTAGCAAATTATTATAACCCCTTATGAAATCAAAAACGATAAAATGTCGTTTTTAGATGTTGATGTAATTAAAGGTCAAAGATTTACAACACATGGCATTCATGACCTTGAAATACATTTTAAAGAAATAAATTCTTATCTGTTTCTGCACAGAAGTAGCTGCAGGGGCGGATCCAGCCATTTTAAAAAGGGGGGGTTCCTAACCCAGGACAAAGAGAGGGGGGTTCCAATTACATGTCCCCATTCAAATGCATTGATCGTCCAAAAAAAGGGGGGGTTCCAACCCCCGGAACCCCCCTCTGGATCCGCGCCTGAGCTGTCACTCACAGCATGTATTCAGAGGATTTATAAAGGTTAAGCAATACGGCAAATTAAAAACACAAGTGACCATAACAAATTATATATTTTAATAAACAATCTAACTAATTCCAAAGTGAAATTATAAGATAGGGGTTATGAATTACGTGGAAATAGAGGATAGCATTACTGATGCTTTATCAATTGACCGTAATGAATTACTAAAAAGGGTCGTAAAATAAAGAAACGTATACTGAAACACTGTTATTTATTACAGTTCGACGAAGATTGTGTACAAATACTCAAAACAGCACCAATAGTTGCGTATAAGTTTAAAATTAAATTGACAGTTGGACCCCTGATGATGGGTCATAGTAACTAGATCTATTGAAGAACAATTAAAATATAAATATATCAATATATTATGATACATGAATTACTTTTATATTTGATTATATTCAAATAATGTATCTTAAAATGACCATGGTTGCATGGGTGTTTTATTATAACGAAATGGTGTTCTTTTTTCTATAAATAAGTTAGGTTTTCGTTCTAAATTTTAGACTTTTTATAATAGTTAACCGAATCCTTTGGATAAGATTTGATTTCCCTTTTTTTTATAATGGCCAGTTTTGGTAGTCCTTTTAAGTGAACTCCTACTATTCACAAAAGGAGAACGAATGAACTTGAGTTTGCCACAAGAGCAATTAATATCGAAAATCCAAGTTGGTTTGAAAAAGTTATAAAAAAAATTAAAGATGCCTAGCTGAATTTATATAATAATTTTTATTTTTACCTATTGTAAAATTAAATTCTTTCATTTCACAGCAATAAATCAAACTACCTAATAAGCTTGAATTCTGTAAGATCAATATTTAATTTAGTTAGATGGGCTGATTTACACCAGTCAAAACTACTATTAAAGGCCAAGACTAGTCGAGACAGGTCGAGGCTTGTTGAGACTGAGTCGAGACTAGTTGAGACAGGTCGAGACAGGTCGAGCCTTGGTCAAGACCATTTCAGACTACACATAGATCATCAAGTGCTGAATCAGACAAATTAAGTAAAGTCGATACATAGTCGAGTACACTTAATTACAGTTAAGTACAGTTGAGACAATGTCGAGACTAGTCGAGTAAAATATGTGCTCGGTTTTACTGGTCGAGCACAAAAACTTGTCAATTCAGACTCTGAGTAGTTTGTAGTGTATCCATGTTAGTGCTCGGTAAAATATCATTGAAGCATGGATACTCGAAGAAATGAAATTAAAACTAAATTCACTGCTGAAGATAAATAATCTTATGATGAGTCTAACCAACTGCCTTAAGGCAGCATGAAGAGCATAAACTTAGTATAGACCATGCTCACCAGAGACTGACAAATCATTTGATGTAAAGTCCCTTCTGAAGTCACTGATCAACATCTCTATTTGTATGCACGCGCCTAAGGAAATGGGGTCCTCAATGAAAACGCATTTGTTAATGGACCGGTATAAAAATTGTCAAGTCGTTTGTCAGTGGTGCGTTGGAAGAAGGCGACAAGAAGAAGGCGACAACTGTGACTTATATGGCCTAATATCAAGATTAAAAATCAAAACCTTCGAAGAATTAACGAAAAAGTCTTAAACCAAGTGCAGGTCAGTAGGGATACTACATGTACATGTTAGTTCAGAACGAGTATTCTGTCTTGCCCTAGTTACTGTAGTGTGTCGTGAAAACATTTTGATAAAGAAGGCTATATCGCTCTCAATTGAATCTCTGCCTATCTCTCTTTTCCACGAGGACGGTACCATAGTGAAACATGTAAGGCCAGTCTTTGTCATAAAATAGAAGCTGAAGCTGTATCTCGGTATCAGTTGGTACCATATGGTCGATCCGCTACCGTTCTTAAAGGAAAACAAAGTTGTCTCAGATAGAACAATTATTAATATTTAGACATTTAATACTGTCAGGTACTTGACTCTTTCCTCAAAGAAACTACACCATAATGATCACTTGTTCCTCTGTGTAGCATGTTTAACCGTTTTGTTCACTATTAACAAAATGTGCCGTATGGTATCCCAAAGTGATAAATTTACAGCGCATGCTTCCATGTTTATATTGAAAAGCATTGTAAAGTATTTCTTTTAGACGATTTTTCATTGATTGAATTGTTTATTTTAAATAAAGAAAAATACATGAAACATATCGTGAAAATTGATCAGCAATGTAAAGGTTAATGGATGTGAAAAGGTCAAGACACATCTACATTTTCTTTGTCATGCATGGAAAAAATCAGAAGATTCATAATTGTCATCATTTTGTAATGGCATCGGTTCATACAAATAGATAAACTTGTCATTTTGTCATCCTTTACAGTATATATGCTTGTTTAAAAATCATTGTTATTGCATTGTACTGAATATATCTCAGAAAACTCCTCCTTTTTTATTGATATTTTAATTTATGAGGTTTGACCTTTGAACTGAATCTCGCAAAAAGGTGACCACTCTGAGTTTTTACGACAAACTGTTATAGTTGCACACATTTTCCTCTTTCCAACGAAATACAATATAGGTGTGTGTTTTTCTGATACATTACAATTTAAAAAAATAACCTTTGTTGCAGTACTAAACCTACCAATGTAAATAAATACGAAATACCAGACACGTGTTTTCATTCAGTCAATGGAGGCGTAAGATGTAAAGGTCTAAAACATACGGTCCATATTCAACATAAGATTATTTATAGTTTTGTTTAATTTGGAAATTGTGAAATCTACAATAATAAAATTATGTACCTGTAGTAGAGTGTTTTCAGAAAATAATGTGATCGGCTTGAAGTGTGATGGATGGCGAAGGATTATTCAAAGGAGTAGGTCCAGTAAGACCCCTTTTTGGCCCCAAAATATAGCAGTTTTACAAAATTATTTAAATATAAACTGTTAATTATTTATTGCACAGTAGAATGCTTCTGCTACATACATATGGGCTGTTTTTTGACAATACAATGCACATGTATCGGGTACTAGCACCATTAAGTCATGCTAAATAACTGAAATCTTCACAATTATAGCATTTTAGTTAAATTTTAGACGGTTTCCGTGTAAAACGAAAGTGGCTGCATCCGTGTTCATCCTCGATATTGAAATGTAAGTTGTATTTGATAATAATACATCATATATATAAAGGTTGAGGATGAACACGGATGCCGCCACTTTCATTTTTGACAAAAACCATCTGAAAGTGACATTTTTCGGCATATTTGGTAGATTTTTCATGTTTAAGCTTGAATCGGATCGTTTTTTAGGACTAAATTAGTTAAAATCTTTCACATAAATTAATTAAATCAAATGAAATAGACACTTAAGTGTTTAAAAAGTGGTCAACATCTTTCGTCAGACGAACCTGAAATTTGAGTCCAAAATCAGTCCTTACCGGACCTACTCCTTTTACGCTGAAGGTTGTAAATTTTAATCAATTGTTTCCCCTTTTTTTATATTTTCCTTATCGTCTCAATGTAGAAAAATGTAAGCAAATGTATTTATCGAATACGTTTTAAAAACGAAAAGAGGTTACTAGTTGAAAGCACGTGATTACCTATATATAACATGTATCAGGTCACGAGACAGATGTGTTATTCAAAATGTAAAAACAACCTTTAACCTAGTCAAAGATTGCTCTGACGTCTAACGGATATTTGAGGAATGACTTACTTTAAATATTTCTGGACTCACTTAAAGAACGATCTTTATAATTGATCATGATCCTAGTAGTATCCTTCATTTTTCAGATTTTAACATGGGAAACAAATTTCGATTTATGTTTGCGTGTAAATTTAACATGACGACATCAAAGTAATGGTCAATGGACTGATGGATTGATTGATTAACTGACGAACTGGTCAAAACATTATACTATCTACAACTTTACGCATTACGTATATAAATAACAAGAGGCTCAAAATGATTCTGAATCGAGGGCTCATCAAAAGTGTAACTTGTATAACTGATTAATTTGGTTGTTAACAGTTTATACCTATCAATTATTTTTTCGAGATAAAAGACAAAATCTCGAAAATGATGCAAAAACCATCAATTAATGGATAAAACGTTTACAATAAGTCATGCATAAATGGATTCTTTTTATCACAATTAGTGTATTCTTGATTATTCTTCGGTATACAGTGTCTACATATATATCAGAGTTTTCAAGATAATAGACAAAAGCACAATAAAATACGTCAAAAATCCTACTCCTGTAAGTAACTATGACAAATAGCCATATGCTATATATAGAGAATAATACATTGCAAAATCCGTATCACATGTCGTATCATCCCGAGACACCAATATCAGCCCAAGGGCCTTTAGGCCCGAGGGATGATATTGGTCGAGGGTGATACGGCATGTGATACGGATTTTGCCATGTTTTATACGCTTTATTATATATTTCAACGGGAGAGTTATATTATATGAACTGTTCACTGGGTTACCTTCAGTTCTACTTTTGTCTGGTTTTAAAAGCCTTAAAAGAACTGCTCAATTACTTATCCAAAGCACCTGGGTTACCTTACAATTTGCGTGCTGTTGTTTTAAAAAAAAATTGTTTATTGTTGTATTTTTTTGTGTGTTTTGTATTTTTTACAGTTGCATTTAGTGTGTCAAAAAATATGAAAACTTGACGTTCGTGACGTCACATATACATACGAAACAATCACGTCATTCAATAAATTGCGTCACACCCGATGACCGTACCTATTTTGAGGAAAAATATTTCTTAAGATTACATAAATAAAAACTGACTGTAAAAAAAAAGTAAGGGTGTGATAAAGGGTAAAGGTGTGATAAAGGGTATGTAATAAAGGGTAGGGGTGGGATAAAGGGTATGCGATAAAGGGTGCGCATCAAAGTTGCGAGATATGGATTAAACAGCAGGCTATTTATCACATATTCAACTACTGTCTTTACTACTAAACATATGATAAAGGTAGATATGAAGAGTAAAAAGTTCTTAACAGTTAGATACTTTTTCGTCCATTTGATTTTCTCTATCCTTCTGTCAATCAATGTGTCTAACATTTTTGCATTTTCCCCTTATTATTTTGTGGTAGATTGAAAGACAAAAACACCAATGTATGTTAGCTACCCATGGGATTGATCAGTTTAAATTGTTGACGTGGTGTCAATTGAGATAGGTCTTTATAACGATGACATGATGGTGCCCAGTGATGGCAAATGGACATAAATAGTTTGTTATCAAACAATATTCAACATAACAAAAGAACAGAAGTATGTATGCACGATTTTAAGAAATAAAGTAGAATTGATTACACGGAATATTCATTCTTTTTTAAATTTAACGAAAACAATAGTAAGTCTACCTTTCGGTAAATGAGTACCTACCTACTTGGCACGTCTGTTGTTCGTGAAAGTATAGTTATTGGATAAGAACTATTTTCTTTCCTCCGTTCTTGATTATCTCTATTGTGTATTTCATGTCTATAGATTGATGTAAAATATGTTTTTAGTTCAAATTACATGGTCTGGAAGACACAACACCAACAATGTAGCAAATAACAAAATGATTAAAAAAAAGCGTATAAGTTGTATCAATGTTTACATATAATGAGATTTAAGAAATAACTGTACGCATCAATAGTTAACTCAATTTGCGACACACAAATACGCGTATATTAATCTGCCTTTAAAAATATGTATTTATAGATCAAGAAGGAGAAGAAGAAAAAAGTAGATCAACATCAGCAGCTTTTGGTCAATCAATAATATATTAGAAATACTAACTTTGGTAAAATTGACGGAAAAGGTGTATACTGTTCAAGTCTTCCTTCGTGTGTTTCGGGAGTAATTTTTCTGTTAAAAAATATAGTACATGTATGATTTAACTTAAAAAAGAAGAAACAGAGATGATGTTTGATATAACAGTATTACTTATGAATAATGTGATTGTTGATCTTTTTTTCTTGGAATAGTAAGTAAATTTCGATTAGAATGGACCGAACACATCAAGACTTTTCATTCCATCACACGCTTTTTTGAAAAACAGAATTTTCTACGCGGTTGACTTTGAACGCCTTATGAATCAAGGTTTACATACAGTAAAAATGGTCATGAACAAGATAGCACAACAAAAATACAACAAAAATGTTATTACAATTTTGAGTTGTTTTTGTTACTTTTTTACTATTCCTTAACCACATTAGAACTGTGGAAGACACAAGACCAACAATGTAGTAAATAACAGAATAATTAGAAAACACATTTTCGTTATATAAATGTCTACATATAATGAAATTTATGATATAACTGTACGCATCGATAGTTAACTCGATTTGCGGCTCAAACATACCATGGGTTTTAATCTGCCCTTAATGAAATGTATTCATAGATCAAGAAGAATAATAACAACAAACAGAAGAATAACAACATCAGCAGCTATTGGTCAATCAATAGCATATGATAAATACTTACTTATGTTTCATACATATTTTACACACGTATGACTTAACTTAAAAATATGAAATAGAGATTGTGTTTGATATAACAGTATTACTTAGGAAAACGTGATTGTTGTTCTTTTGTTTTCTTGGAAAAGTATGTAAATTTGGATTAGAAATGGACTCAACACATCTGGATAAAAAAAATTCTTTACAATACATTCCACCAAACGCTTTTTTATTCTTTTTTTAGAAAAACAGACTGTTCTAAGCGATTGAATTGGAACGCCTTATGAATAAAGGTTTATGTATGATAAAATGGTAAAAAACAACCTATTTTTCACAATTGAAAAGGTGTTTCTTGACTAAATAAATAATAAACATCAAGGTAGCACAATACAACAACAACAACATTTTATTTAAATTTGGTTTTCAATTGTTTTTGTTACTGTACCTATTCCAAAACCACATCAGAACACATCTGCAGCTCTTGGTCAATAAATGATAACAATACTAATTTAGGTTTCATTGTTGAAATAGGTGAATACTGTTCAAATATTCCATCGTGTATTTCGGGGGTCACTTTTCTGTTGGGAATATTATAAATATTATACATGCATGACTTAATTTTGAAAAGTAGAAATAGAGTAGAAGTTTGTTTTAACAATTATATAAAGGAAAAGCGTGGTTTTTGGCCGTTTCATAGGAACATTACGTAAATGATTAGAAATGAAACGAACACATAAAAGATAAAATTTTTACTTAACATTTCTTTCCATAGCACGCTAGTTTGAAACACAGATTTCCTAACCGATTGACTTGAAAAGTGTTATGAATCAAGGTTTACATATACTAAAATGTTAATAATAACAAAATGATTCTTTTTACAATTGTTTACGTCTTTCTTCACTTAATAAATAAATACCATCAAGATAGCAAAATAAAAAAAACAACAAAAATGTTATCAAAATTCAACTTTTAGTTGTTTTTGTTACTCTTTACTGTTCCTAACACAAGACCAACAATGTAGTTAATAACGAAATGATAAGTAAAAACGTTTTCATTATATAAATGTAATTTAGGAGGTAACTGTACGCATCGATATTAACTCGACTTAAGACACAAACATTCGGATTTTAATCTGCCTTTAATAGAATTTATTCATAGATCAAGAAGAAGAACACCAAAAAAAAGAAGAAGAAGAACATCAGCAGCTATTGCTCAATCAATAGCATATAAGAAATACTTACTTATGTTTCATCGAAGAAAAAGGTGTAAACTGTTCAGATCTTTCTTCGTGTACTTCGGGAATATTTTTTCTGTAAGAAATGAATATTATGCAACTATGACTTAATTTTAAAAAGAAGAAATAGAGATGATTGTTTGATATAACAGTATTTTTGGTATGCAAATTAGGATTAGAAAGAACCGAACACATCAAGATAAAAAAAACCCAATACATTCCATCACACGCCTATTTGAAAACAGATTGTTCATTCCATCACACGCCTTTCTGAAAAGCAGATTTTTCTAAGCGATTGACTTGGAACGCCTTATAAATCAACGCTTACATAGTTGTACATATAGTAAAATGGTCATAGACAATCTTTTTTTTTTTCAATAATTATAATTAACCGTAAGGTAGCACAATACAACAACAACATAATTTTAGTCAAATTTGATTTTCAGTTGTTTTTGTTATTTTTTAACTATTCCAAAACAACACCAGAACACATCTGCAGCTCTTGGTCAATAAATGATAATTACAATACTAACTCTGGTTTCATTGATAAAAGATGTTCAAATATTCCTTTGTGTACTTTGGGAGTCACTTTTCTGTAAGAAATAAATATTACACATGTATGACTTAACTTTAAAAAAAATAGAAATAGAGTAGATGTTTGTTTTAACAATAATATAAAGGAAAAGGCTGGTTGTTGACCGTTTCAAAGAACATTACGTAAATTTTGATTAGAAACGAAACGAACACATAAAAGATAAAATTTTCATTTTACAATCAATTCCATCTCACGCTAGTTTGAAACACAGATTTTCTTATCGATTGACTTGAAAAGCGTTATGAATCAAGTTTACATATACTTAAATGGTATTAATAACAAAATGATGTTTTTTACAATAGTTTACGTCTTTCTTCACTTAATAAATAAACACCATCAAGATAGCACAATACAAAAGTAACAAATATGTTATCAACTAATCCAAAACCCATCAAAAATATCTGCAGCTCTTATTCAATCAATGATAGATGAGAAATACTAACTTTGGTTTAATTGGAGGAAGAGGTGTATAGTGTGCCAATCTTCTTTCTAGTGTATCGAGACGCCATCCTCTGTTTGAAATAAATATAAGACATGTATGTTTTCTTTAAAAATAATTTTAAAAAGTTAATTCTTTCTAATAATACTGATAAAAACATGTTTTTGATAAATAGACTTTTTTTATAGAAATATTAGGTTAATTTTGGTTAAAAAATATTCGAACAGATACCAAAAAATGTTTTTTTCACAACATGTACAATATATTACTTAACATTCTTGTTCGAAAAAAGATTGCCTAAACGGTTGTCTGAGAATGACTTATGCATCAAGGTTCAAGTATACATGTACTTAAATGGTTATGAATACTCTGCTTTTTCCCCAATTGTTAACATTTTTCTTCACCTAATAAATGAATAACCGCAATGATGTGAAAAGTGAAAAATAGAGCAATAATATATTTCCCTTTTATTATGCAGTTTACAAAATACGCCTGTTATAAATAAAATTTGCGTTTTTGGTGTTATTACAAAAATATAGACGTTTAAATTCGTTCAAACCTATAATTGTTTTGGATGAAACCCGCAATTATTATACGTGTGCATGCAAAACAAATGTCTTGGTAGAGGTGTCTAAATACAGCACAAACAACATTTTCCAAAAGACCAAAGAAGGTTTATGAGAGAATGAAAACAAAATTATAAATCCGATGCACTCTTCTGCAGGTCAAACTGTGTTAAACAAGAATCTATCAAATATGTTGGGATACTGTGGATAACAAAGAAGTTAATTTCATTTAAACATGTACAACATAATCTAGCAACTTATTACAAATTAAATAATTGTGTAACAAAGGTCAAAATGAACAATCAACTGTTACAATGCATGAACTCAATAATATGTATAAACATTTTGTGTGTATTTCAGTCCAGACGCCATATAATTAACCGTCAGGATGACCTCCGAAGACTGCCTACAGTAATTTTACTCGATATCAACATGAATATAACAATATATTGATAGCAGGCACATGCAATTGGATTTTTTTCACTGTATAAGAATGTTTTTGTGTGGATCAAAGAGTCAATCAAATGGTTCACCTCTGTTTTTCTTTTAATTTTAACATTCCTTTCCTGTAAATAGCTGAAAACGCCTAGTGCATGCGTTAGCCATCTCGAACTATTGGATTAGATTGAAGGTCACATCTATACTTAATATTTTTAAAAAATCGTCTAATAAGTCAACGTTTGTAGTAGGTTGTGAATTTTCCAACTATTTATCGTCGTAATGTGTATTTGTTGCAAACATTATTGTTATTAACTATGATTTATGAGATGCATATACATGTACTCGTTTACATTAGGGTTATTTTGTTGTCGTTTATTATACATTTATGTATCTAAACGTTCAGTCAAAGAACTTGCAAAAGATACGTTTGTCTTTATTGAAATGCGTATGAATTTAATATGATTACAAAAGAAGGGTCAATTGTTGTGTTTAAACAAATTCTTGAAATATCAATTCTATAAAAGTCCATAGCTGTGAACATATCAAATTCAGAATGTTTGATATTGGAATAAGTGGTTTTTCGACCCTCCCTTACAAAGGTCTACTTTTGTAATGGCCATCATTTGATGAACAACAGTTTCACATTACGACATGTACAAGTATATTGATTCATTTTTAACATAATTGACCAGCTGCTTTTCCCTACGTTGCCAAGTTTGATCAATAAAAAATTCTTATGTAAGCAAGATCAAATGTAGCACGCAACATATCTAATTAGTGTTGGGTGTTCCTACAGGTCCCCTTCTGGAAAGCCCGTGGAATGGTTATTAGTATCCCATGTTTTTGATATGGAAACTTTCCCCCAAATTTTGACAAGGTCTGGTGTAAAATAAAGGCAACAATCCGGGTGGAAGAAAGAATATCTATAATGAGGTTGTTAATCATTTCAGCAGTACTTCTCCCGAATATGTAAGCTCGACTTTTCATATTGTTTCTGATTATCGGGATCATTTGTGGCATTAATTTTTATCTAGTGAGGCCAATAACAGATTATTTCACTTTAAACGAGTGTGGATGCGAATGGTGGGTAATGCATGCATAGCAGGAGATGATTGCCTTTTCAATGCACCTAGTAACGCTACTTTTTAAGTTGATGCGATTCATTAGGTTTGTGTTTATTACCTAGGTTCGACATCCTAACTGGTTTATGAGATTTAAACATCGACTGCACTGTTATTGTGACAAGATATACTATTATTACTTTCACAAAATCACCAAGATAGAAAATTGTGGCCCAATTTCAACTTTTACTGCTTTTCGATCTAATCAGTTTTTGTATGAGTTAAAATCTTTATATTGCAATAATGTCCAGAAATTGAAGACCAAAAAATGACATCAAAGTGATGACTGAGGGACGAGTGCATTAAATAGCTGACCGACTAGTCAAAACATTATGTTATTTGCAACTTGAATAAGCTTATTAATTAAAAAAAATAAAATATTATAATTTAAAATAATTAAGAATATTAAAAAAACCTACTGAAAGATTAATAAACAAAACACACAAGAGGCTCAAAAAAGTATGAATCACACGCTCAGCAATCAAAAGTGTAGTTTCAACAACTTCTATAATAAGTCATTCACTAATGGATTAGTTTATATAAGGATCAATGTTAATTATGTATAGTTGATTATTCTCCTGTTTGAATTATCATGATTATCTATGTTTCTAGTTTAGTTTTCGAAATATGCAAAAACACAAACAAATTGCGTCAAAAATCCCTTTCAAGTAAAAAGCCCTTTCAAGTAGTCATAAGATAATTTTGAAAGATAGGAGGTAGATCTCAACATTCAGAGAATTGTTCGTCCCGGTGGTTTCCCTATCCTTTTGTTTTTCAAGATGTCCAACGTTTCATGCATTTTTCTCTATTTTAGCCACAGCGGCCATAGTGGTAGATTGAAAGACAAAAACACAAATGTTTACTAATTACCCTTTGGATCATTAAGTGTAAAATGTTTTACATTGGCGCAGTTGTGTTAATGAAGATAGTTTTCTATAAAGATGCAAATGGACATACATATTAATTCGTCAAACAACTTTCGACATTTCAAAAGAACAGAAGTATGTATAAAACTTACTACTATGCACGCTTTAAAAAAATAGAATTGCTGACAAATACTAATTATACCTTTTAGTAAATGATATAGCAACCTTGTGAGACCTTTATTGGTATTCAATGTCGTTATACAGCCCTAGTAGCTGGTAAATGAGAACTAACCTTCTTTGCATGTCTTTTGTTTGTATTGGTGTAACAACTGGAGAAACACTCCTTTCTTGTCTCCATCCTTGATTGTCTCTATCGTGTTTTTCATGTCTATGTATTGAAGTAAAACATATTTATAATTCCAATGACACTGTACGAAAGACAATCCATTAACAAAATTACTAGAAAATCTTTAGCAAATTAACCTAAAGTTGGGATGGTAAAATAGTTTTAATTCATAGATTCCATTTGCACCATCAGAGAGCAGTCGGGACCATTGTTTAGATAAATACCGTGCTGTCAACTTGGATTCTAGCAAATGAAAAGATTGTAATAAATATCAGACTACAAAGAAATATTTTTGAAAACTGTGGGCTATAAAAAGTTCGAAATGTATCAATATAATGATTGAAAAGGACATTATGGCTATGCCCTCGAAAATGTTAATTGATTCTAAGCATCCATTTGACAAAGGCTTGAATCGGCATGGGAGCAATGTCACAAATACTTTTCATCAAGTGAGCTTACTCTTCTGACAGTTGAACAATCTTAATGACTGCAATGGCCGACAAATGTTTGAGATGTCACAGAACAGAACCATCAGTAGAATTACACTCGCGATAGTATCTGATATATCAATATACCTTAACTGTATTACATTTCATATTAAGGTAGCATAATGTTAATTGGGTCATCGGTTATGTCATCATACACGTATAGGCATTTTTATTACATTAGATATAGCTTTTATTAAAACAATATAATTTCCTTGACATTCCATGCGATGTGATATATATTATATGTCTTCGTAAGTTGAGTCTTTAAATAATTGGAGAATAAAATGATTCACATGGAAAACCAGAGAGAAGCTATGGTATTAAAGAAAATTAAACTTTATAAAGTGAATAGCCCGAAAACACAGTTTAGACCAAATCACGACTTTACTTTAAAATTCATGATCCCAAATTTTTACAGTGTAATCTCATCCTCTTAATTGCTACTTGAGGCATGAACCATGAAGAAATACATTGGGACGGAGTATACAATATTTTTCATGAAATACACTGTCCACTATAGCGACTTTATTTGAAGACAACGAAAACCAAAGGACAATAACTCTGTACCTTGCACACAAAAATATTTTTCAAGTTATCAATACAACTCCGTTTCAAAATCTACTCTGAAACTTTCTCGGAAGCATCATCAAGATGCTTGCTTATCTTATTGACAATATTTTGTTTTTATTAACACATCGGTATTCTTGTGGGAACCAAGTGTGCTCCTCTTATTCTTGCGAGCAAGTGTCTTTATATGTAGCATACAGCATACAGAAGCTTACCTTGCTCTTTAACCTTATAGAGATCAAGTTCTTTTTGTTCTAAGTTGGATGCAATTATCGATACCACAGACACATTTAATTCCGTCCATATCTTGATTTTGATCTTGAAATTGACAACGAGGGTCGGTTTAGAACAAATCATTAAAACAAAAAAGAACATGTCAGCTTTCCATTTGTGAGCATTGTCTTTCTATGTAACAACAATCCACATGCATCTTCTAGTTCCTTTTATATGCAAGAAATTGCATTTCTTATACATGGAAGACATTGCAGTAATGATTTTCTAGTTGGTAATTGGTAGTCTTCCTTCGAATGTTTGATGGATGCCATCATGATTTATGATCCAGTATATGATATATGTTTCATAGATGACCGAATATTTTATTTTCGGTTTCTCTTTGACGTATGAATTAAGAATGTCCCTTTGGTATCTCCGGCATTTTCAAAAATATATAGATAAAAGTATAAAAAAAAAATTCCGTAGAAATAAAAGGTAAATGCACATACAAATTCAACAGATACACACATACCTTGAATCCCGATCTCCCATCTTCAAGGCATATGTTTATGTATTTGGATACTTAATATCTGCTAAATATATAGAGTAAATGGTAAAAGAATATACAATTAAATAAAGGCGACAGTAGTATACCGCTGTTCAAAACTCATAAATCCATGGACAAAAAACAAAATCGGGGTAACAAACTAAAACTGAGGGAAACGCATTAAATATAACAGGAGAACAACGACAAAACATTAAAACTTCTCTGTTCAAAACCGTTTAAAGGAATATTTGAAAGCCAGGAATGTATACGTACGAAAATATGTGAAGAGCTGTATGACCAAAAATAGACTTAAAGTAATAGTCAAAAACATTTACTTTGCAATGAAAATATGATTTTCGACACTTAATTGAAACGGTCGACTACATCGAATCACTGACATTATTTATACTTCCTTATTTAGAAGTTCTATTTTCTTTCAGGATATTTTCCAAAAGTTAACAGAGACTAAAAAAATATGGAAGATAAATATTTTTTTTTTCTATTCTCATGTACAAATTGATCAGAAACAATATACTCTTTGTGCCATTTATTAGTTAAATTTAAACATATTTATTTAAAGTGGATTGGGAAACGAGTTTTTCAACTTATATTAATCCCTTTCCACTTTACGGGTGCGTGTGCTGCCTTGTAGCGGCATACGTCTGCTCTTTTTAAAAATCTACAAGGTTGTTTTTTAACGTGCAAAAGATATATCAATTGCATATTTTGATTGAAACTTTCCCTGTGAGTATTTTCATACTATATGGCCTTAATAAAAGGATGTGAAATTACGACTTAAATCATCACTACATTCGATTTTCAACAAGAACTCATGTGGTCTTTTTTCCTTCACCGGGATCTTTTATTTGTCGTCAGTCGTCGTCCGTCATCTATCTTATGTCGTAGTCTGTTGTCGTGTTGTCTACTATCGTGAAAACCGCTGTAAACAGAGAAAAACCGAAAGACAAAGAATGTCTAAAATGTAAAGAACTATCTGCTGTCTGTTTAACCAAACTACCAAAAGACTCCTTATATGTGTTTTGCCCATAAATAAAAATGTTTACAATATTTGCGATGTTGGCTTGTATCATGAAAAGTATAATTTGTAGGTAATGCATAAGTAATAGTTTTTGTTGAAGTATAACACACCAAGTGGTGTTAGATGTGAATAATAAATTTTCTGTTTTGATGTAAAATAATAAAGTTGGATCTTGTTAAATAGTAGATAAATTGCCGTTGTTATGGATAGTGTGGTTGCTAGAGAACAATTAGAGTGTTTTTGTCAAAAAATGTGTATTGAAATTGTGATGTATTTGTTCAGTTATTAAATTATTCATTTGCTGTTGAACAGGTTGTATCTTATATATAAATATATTCAAGCTGTATTCTCAGCAATCCATATTAATGGAGTTTATTTCGACATTTACACGTTGTATACTATACAAGATAGATCTGAAATGCTATCAATGTTGAAAGGGCTGTGGTATAGAGTCACAACTTAACTAATCATTGACAAATGAAATTTTGTGGTGAGGACAAACACGGCCCTTATCACCCCTCGTTTTGAAGCGTAAACTCATTTCATAATATACTCCTTTATTTTAGCGACAAAACTTCACATTATTTGTTTCGAAAGTTATGAGTATTAACGACATTTTCTGGTATTTCTGTCATATAAACTCGATAAACTGAAGAAAAGATTATTTCTGTTTTAAAACTATCAAATATAGTACAGATTTGAAGTAAAACCAAAACAAAACCATCAAAAGCAAATTCAAAATGGGGAAGTGCACAAAAACTGGCAGTAAACGCTATCAATCAACGGAACAAGTAATAAACAACTGCCATAAACCTAACTTTGTACAGGCATTTTCCGACGACAATGGTTGGTTAAACCGCCCACGTGCATGACAGTAAACTGAAATGAAAAACCACAATTGAAAATATGCAAAGATGACTTTCAAATAAATTTGATATTTAAATCTAATTTACATTTGAAGAAAGGAAACAGTGACCTTTCGTAGATATAGGAAGATGTGGTATAAGTGCCCATGAGACCACTCTCCATCCAAGTCACAATTATAAAAGTAAACCATTAAATGACAAGGTCCGGTCTTCAACACAGAACCTTGGCTCACACCGAACAGCAAGCTATAAATGGTCCCAAAAAATAACAAGTGTAAAATCATTTAAACGGGAAGACCAACAGTCTTATCTTTATAAATACACTTTTGTCTATTTATAGTTTTCATCTTTATTGTCCAGACTATTTCTTGGAATTGCATCGACCAATTTCCTTCACCATAATGTTAACCCTCAAGTCCAGATGTGCAATCGGGGGTTGGCATTTCCAAGATGGCGGCCGTTGTCATGGAAACAGAAATAATGTGAAAAATCGGAAAGTCTTCCAAAATGAATCAATCTTTACGGAAATGTTACTTGGCATGCGAAGACTTGCAATCCATCTTTGTAATTTCAAAAATGGTGGCCGTTGCCGTAGAAACAGGACAAACATGAAAATTTGTAAAATGCTTTGAACTTTCTGAAGTTTAGCAGAAAGATGTTTTTTAAGTTATTATGTTAATTCAATGTTAAATTTTCGAAATGGCTGCCACTTAATGGCAATTAGCGGACCAGGGTGACATCCACTATAACTTTGAATGTTGGAAAAACGAAGGCTTTTTTACCTCAGGAATAGATTACCTTAGCTGTATTTGGCAAAACTTTTAGGAATTTTTGGTCCTCAATACTTTTCAACTTCGTACATTATTTTGGCCTTTATAACATTTTTGATTCAAGCGTCACTGATGAGTCTTTTGTGGACGAAACGCGCGTCTGGCGTAAATATTAAATTTTATTCCTGGTATCTATGATGAGTTTATTTGTAACCACTGGGTCGATGCCACTGCTGGTGGAGATTTATTTCCCCGAGGGTATCACCAGCCCAGTAGTCAGCACTTCTGTGTTGATTTGAGTTATCATTGATATGTTTATAATTAAAAATTAACTGTTAACAAAACTTTGAATTTTGGAAAAACGAAGGCTTTTCTACCTCAGGAATAGATTACCTTAGCTGTATTTGGCAAAACTTTTTTTCTAGGTTTATATAATAATCCTGTTTATTTGACCATATATTAACATAATATATCATCTTTTGTAGATCTTATAAATGTTCACCTAATATCACAGGATTATCAGCATACATTAATAAGAACAAATTTATCTCCCTTAATTCATATGACTGACAACCCTGGATTTTTCATTACTGTTTTCGTTTCATTTACATACAATGAACAACGTAGGGGAAATAAGAATTGCCCTTGCATTAAACGATATAACATACAACCAAATTGAAATATTGTCCATTTGATTTGACACATGAATTCAATTTTGAATACATAATTATACAGTGTTCACACAATTATATTTGCTCCGGGTCGAAACCGGAATAGTTAATTCGAATAAGTTACCCTAGTTCACATTGGGTAGAAATCAACCAAATTTGGGATTTTCTCTTTCAACATAAATAAACATGAATGCGCCAAAATTATAACCTGCATATTTGAATATAAAATTGAGAATGGAAATGGGGAATGTGTCAAAGAGACAACAACCCGACCAAATAAAAAACAACAGCAGAGGGTCACCAACAGGTCTTCAATGTAGCGAAAAATTCCCGCACCCGGAGGCGTCCTTCAGCTGGCCCCTAAACAAATATATACTAGTCCAGTGATAATGAACGCCATACTAATTTCCAAATTGTACACAAGAAACTAAAATTAAAATAATACAAGACTAACAAAGGCCAGATTCTCCTGACTTGGGACAAGCGCAAAAATGCGGCGGGGTTAAACATGTTTGTGAGATCTCAACCCTCCCCCTATACCTCTAACCAATGTAGAAAAGTAAACGCATAACAATACGCACATTAAAATTCAGTTCAAGAGAAGTCCGAGTCTGATGTCAGAAGATGACAATAATACATAAATAACAACAGACTACTAGCAGTTAACTGACATGCCATCTCCAGACTTCAATTAAACTGACTGAAAGATTATGATTTCATCATATGAACATCAGGCACAATCCTTCCCGTTAGGGGTTTAGTATCATACCATCATAACATATATGAGAAGAACATAACCCGTGTCATGCCAACAACTGTTTTTAGAATAAATGTGTTTAGTTCCGATGCAAAGACCTTATCAGTGACTCAATATTAACGCCAAAATATGAAATCTTTAATGACTTGACAACAGTATCGTAATTATATCCCTTCTTAATAAGTCTATTCAAAGGTTTTGTAAGTTTCTGAGGTGAATACTGACACCTTTGTGCTTTATAAAGAATATTACCATAAAAAATTGGATGTGAAGTACCTGAACGTATTAGAAGTCTGCATGTTGAGCTATATTTACGAATGATGTCTTTATACCGATGATAAAATTTAGTAAATGTTTTGACAAGTTTGTGATATAGAAAACCCTGGTGTAATAATTGTTCAGTAATACATAAATTTCTCTCGTTAAAATCTAAAACATTGTTACATACACTAGCGAATCGTACAAGTTGAGATATATAAACACCATAAGATGGTGACAAGGGAACGTCACCATCTAAAAACGGATAATTAACGATAGGAAATGAAAAATCATCCCTTTTATCATAAATTTTAGTATTCAGCTTTCCATTAGTGATATAGATATCAAGAACGAGAAAAGGGCAGTGGTCATTGTTAGTATTAGCTTTATTTAAAGTAAGTTCAACAGGATAAATTTCATTAATATACATACTGAAGTCGTCATTATTGAGAGCCAAAATATCATCCAAATATCTAAAAGTATTATTAAATTTGTTTATCAGATGTTGTTTCGATATATACATTCTTTGCAACACAGTTTTATTAATTCAAAATTTAAAATACAACCACTAAAACAAGCACACCTCGCGACAAAGCACGAATACAACAACAAAACAATTGTGCTCATAATATATATAAATTAAAGTGCTAATCCGTTATATAACAAATTAGTAATCCGTGGATACGGAATAGTAATTCGTTATAACGGATAAGTAATCCGTGGAAACGGATTAGTAATCCACGGTCATGGATTAGCAGTCCGTTATAACGCATCAGTAATCCGTGAGAACGGATTAAAATGATATATAACATGTCCCTTCCCGGGTTACAATAATAACAATATTTAAAAATAAACAGCTGCGCCATGAGCGCATGATACGCCCGACGTCTTATGTGGAAGTCTTATGCAATAATCATGAATAGTTTATGAGAAAGTTTTAAGCAATAACCATTAATTGTTTTAGAGACACGGCGGGACATGTGAAACCCCCCACCCTGTTTTTTTTTACAAAAACTAAATATTACCAAAATAAAATTTTAAATAATCACCAAAAAGTATACAGATCTTTAGATTAATAGAACAAAGAAGTGTGTAAAGTTTTAAGCAATAATCATAAATCGTTTTTGAGATACGGCACA